>NW_024347791.1:10350430-10950430 GCF_902729225.1 Pteropus medius
TTTTATACACAACACTGTCAGGTTATGGGGATATTATTGTGTAGCAATAAAACAAATGTTTGGCTATTACACAAGTTCGAAAGGGCACTGCTATTGTATCAGGGCTTTCGGATTCCTGTATAAACAAGCATCCTAATGTCCTTCCTCTTATTTGCAGATGACCTCTCTCAACAGGAGGACAATGATCCCCCAAAAGAATATGATGCTGGGCAATTTGCAGGCCTTCTCCATGGATCCTCTCCAGCATGTGAGTCCCCTGAAAATCCATTTCATCTCTATGGGAAAAAGGATGAATGTGAAGAAAGACAAGATGAAGTCAGTTTGGCAAATAGTCCTTTGCCTTTCAAGCAGTCTCCAATAGAAAATAACTCAGAACCTTTGGTGAAGAAAATTAAACCCAAAGTGGTCAGTAGAACAATTTTTCACAAAAAAAGCAACCAACTCGAAAACCATACCATTGTTGGCACAAGAGCAACTAGGAGTGGATCCCGAAATGGAGACCAGTGGATTGTGAACACGGGGAGATGTGTGGAGAGAGCCTGTACCCTGGGGAGAATAAGGTCATTGCCAAAAGCCCTGATTGACATGCATTTATCAAAAAATGTGTCTAAATCAGATTCTGATCTCATTGCCTACCCTTCGAATGAAAAAGCATCAAGAGTTAACTGGAGTGAATCTTCAACTGCTGAACACAGTTCTAAAGGGCATTCTGAAAGAACACCATCCTTCACTTCTGAATGGGAAGAAGTAAGATTTGCTCTTCTTTATATGAGGGGTTGGAGTTAAGAGAGGTTTGCGGGAAGGATTTTCAGCTTTTTAAGTCTTTTAGAGGCAAAAAAAATTAACAAACACATACAGCTCCAAGGGGAAGGAAAAGGTTCTAGGGGTGATACATAATAATTTCACAGGGAGTGTAAAAAACAAACACAGTTTCGCACATGTGGGAAAATCTATTGTTTCCATAGAAATTGACATCAAGCAGAAGCAATAACTAGCTATGAGGTGCAGGAAAATATGAGGACACATCGTGTCCTCCCAAATGATGCAGCTGACAAATTGAGAAAAATCTTTGTATTTTTGCTGTCCTGTATCATTTTGCTACTCTCTGAACTCTTTGTTAGATCGTCTTCCTGCTTTAAAGTATCTTATATTTTCAGAAGATCTTCTTATAATCTTATAATAAACACAAATTACTTAATATTTCCGTCTTACGACTATCAGAGAGACATTAAAGAAAAATGTGCTGAGGTCGAGTATCACCAATTTAAGCTCTACCTAAAGACAGTCTTTAATTTCAGAGAATTACTCAGAGGGTAAGTGTCCTCGTAAGGTTATGAAATATCACCCTTTGTCCCTAAGGAGAACTACATCATAAAATAATAATGTTTCTTACTTTTTCTTGAATTTCTTCAAAGAATGGACCACACTCTTCCTTGACATTTCATTCTAACGTGTCACATTTTGTCTCTCAAAAGACTGTGCCATTTGGATTGGGTTTTGAAACACAATAGGTCACTATAGTATTCTGAGAACTAGAAATGGAAATGGTTCCGATATTGACATTCTGAACTGAGCTGTTTGGGAAAAATCACTCAATCTCTGCATCTGTTTCAGGGTAAACAAAATAAGACATTTATGTAATGCTCACTGTTCTTTCCAAAGCCTACTGTCTTACTAGGGTTGCTAGGATGATAAGTAGGGGGATTAAACCATAAATGGCTAAAGTTTAGACAGTCATTTCTTCCTCTAAATTCCATACTACTAGACTGATTGTTTGAGTCTATCCATTTCTTATATCTATTAACTCTGTGAATAACATCTGAAAATCTCTTTTGGAATGAGGCAGGATTAATTCATATTTAATTTATCTCTTAAAATTAAGTTGTTTCTATGTCTACATTCTTGTGATTCTATGCCACAAATCAACTTATGGCTGGTCAAACCATGAAGTAAGAACTCGGTTCCAATGGCCAAGCCCCCAAACTGAAAACCACCCCTTGACCAGTCAGATGAGATGCATGCCCTAGAGGACAGAAATCATCACATGAACTTACTCTCATCTTCTTCCTCCTTCTGAGTTTAAAGAATACACAATTCCTAACTTAGTGACCCATGTAGATCCAAACAAAGTTCCTTTTAGAAAATACAGAGAAAAAGCAAGTTGATTTTGAAAGTTTAAGAAAGTGAAACACAATTTATATTTTTAAAAGCAAATCAAAAGATGTCTGTTTCCCTTAAACCTTTCTCTATCAGTCTCTCAACTGTGGTATTGTAATGGTAATAATATCAAGAATATATGCTATTGGCATTTAAAAGTTATTTTAAAATTCAGCGATAAAAGTAAATGTAATAATTCATTTATATGGTTTTTGCTTCTCACAGATTGACAAAATAATGAGTTCCATAGATGTTGGAATTAACAGTGAACTTGAAGAAATGAATGGTGGGACTACAAGTAAGAAAACCTCTCCTCTATATTGTAATGAATAAATGTGCTCAAGAACTAACTAGAAGATGATAGGAGTCTTTAGATAATTTCATGTTTTATCATAATGACAACAACTATAAATGATTTCCTTCCATTCATATCAAACAACCATGACCTCTAAACAACATCCATTATAAGTATATCAATTTAGCATATTGAGAGATTTTTTTCCCCCATGTACCTCTATTTTACTATGCCAGTTAACATTAATGGAGTCTCAACTTTATGTAGAACTAATCATGAAGCACTTCAAAGTGGTGTTGAATCTGACTTAATACACCATTATTTCTCATTCAGTGAAATATCCCAATTATGCTGGCCAAAGTAATTAACGACTTCTAAGTTGTAAGCTCCAGCATGGCAAGAACTATGTGTTATTCATCTTTATACATCCCAGAATAACTAGCAGAGTGTCTCACAAATAGTCAGTTTTTCAATCACTATTTAATATATTACCCTTTCAAAGTATTGTTTTCTTCCCTACAATTAAGGCTTAGAGTAGAAGGCCATTCAAAACTTTCTTTGAAGACTTCCTGCATAATACTGAAGGAGAATGTCAAATACCAGATCGCTCAACATAAGAATAGCAGTAATAGTCATACTAATGAATTCTATTCTGGAAAGAGTCAAAAGACTTGACTCCATTTCTACCCTGCACTAAGTAGAGGTATAACTGTATATTAAATAGGTCTATCGAATCTGGAGTTCAGACAGGTGATTTCTAAGTTTCCAGAACAACTCATGTTTAAGTTAGCAGTAATAGTTGCTATATCTGTAGAAATAATAAGATTAAGATCTGCATGAGAGAAGCCTAAATATATCATTAGGCAAACAGTCACGGGACTTTGTGGCGCTTGGACTAGTCCCCAAGGCCTTTTAAACAGCGCTCAAAGTGACTCTTCAGCACAGGTAAGCTGGAGAATTCTGGCTCTCTTGGGGTACACTTGACCTGTGTAGATAAGAAGTAACATTGAAATCTGAGATTGTGATCTCTAAATGAAATGTGAAGGTCTAAATGAGACCCTTATAGGTGCGCCTCACTCATTTCTCATGTGCTGGGACAAGTAAAAACAAATGATTGTAATATGGCCGGGCTCCGTGTTAATTAAGTTTTTTTAAAGTTTAAACATTTTTTTATGAAATGCAAGTTTGTTTTAAATGTTAAAAACTGAAAAATTATGAAAAAGTACCAAAATTGTGTGCCTAAATTTAGCAACACAAGTATGATATTAGCTGTGATAGCATGTGTCACCAGATCTCATATCCAGAAATGCTGATATACATTGAAGACTATCCAGTCTCCAAGGAACTAGCTTAGGGACGTATTTTGCCACATAGTTCTTTCAGACATACTTACAGAATAATTTCAGGGTAGCTGTTGGAATGCAGATTTTTGATTGATCTAAAGGTTAGAATTTATTTTCTTATCAATAGTAAATTCCCTGGTACCGAGAATGTTCAGAGACCCAGTGCTTCCCTGTTGGAAGACTTAGGTGGCATTGAGCATTAACATTCTAAAATTATTCAAACAGTACCATAAAATTGCAAAAATGTTATAAACATGATGATAATGAAAATAAGGGTCATTGTTAAAAGTGCCACGCAGGCAAAGCTGCCTTCGAAGGGCATTTCAATAGTAAACAAATCCACAGATTACTGTCCCTTAATTCTCCTCTTTCCACCTCTCGGGCTGCTATCCTATCCACTGCCTTTATTTACTGTTTTTCTACAGTGATAATGAAAATGAAAATGAGAGTAAAGACCCAGTCCCCAAAGCATCATTACTATTAACAAAGCCTGTTACTGTATGCCCCTTAATTTTCACCTCTTAATTACACACGAATTATGCACTAAGTGATTGACTGTAACATGTGGCATTCCTATTGGCCATTAGGCCACTTGCGAATTACAACTTTACTGGGCTACAGGCTTTTCCCTCTAGAGGCTGGATAGAACTAGAGAGGTGATAACTCCATGAAGATGACATTCCACAAATGTAGTCAGAAAATCGCATGGTGAAATTAAAAGCCAGACTGATGTGAATTCAAATCTTAGCTCTGCTACTTACCAGCTGCATGATCTCAGGCAATTCATTCAATTTCCTTATCAATAGAAATGGGTATATTAATATAGACTCAAGGTAGAGACATGTACAATGATGTATATGTAGAGTCTGATACATGTAGATATGTGTATTATATTTCAGCTCTCTGCTTGCCTTAGCTTGAGGGAGACATCGTGTTTGACACTGTGGGCACATCAAGATAAACATATATTAGCCCATCTTTAAAGAACTTTATATCAGCTTGTCTCCTAGTCTTCGTGTTAAATTTGCTGCATTCCTTGGCATTGTGGTATGTCAATGGATTTAAATGATCTAAATTATTTTTCTGAAATCTGAGTATCCTCTTTTAGCTTAACAATGAGGAAGAGATGCGCAATGAAATTCACAGGAGGTAGATTTAGAATGAGCGAGAGGAAATACTGCTTTACTCAGTACGTGTGGAAAGTGTCTAGAATTTTGATTTGGAAGGCCATTGAGCCAAGCACTATGCCTGGCTTTAACAGAGCTACATAGCTTTATAAGCATGTATTATGCTTGTTGCCAAAAACCTCAGACGATTAAGAGAATAAAATCATAAACAATGGAAAAACAAGAAGGATCAAGGGTCAGCATTAAATCCATTTCGTTTAAATGTTCTTGTTTGCTCTTTCCCCCATCTGTACCTTTGCAATTTCATGTATTTCATGAATAAAACATTTATTAGACCAAGAAAGGATTTAGAACATTCTCATCTTCACTCCTACAAATATGAACCAGCTCAAAGTTTGAATGGTCTCTGTGAAACTAGTTCCACTCATAAAAACCACTTCCTTTTTAAAAAAAGTTTTCTCAGCAATTACATAGTAGTTTAAAACTTATCCAGCAACTGCAACTATCCAGGACTAAGATAGACTAATTATCAACACATAATTTCACAAACATAACTTCCATTTTCCCACTTGAAATCAGATTTAAATGCCAAACAAAACAGCATTGGCAATAGGATTAAATTGCATCAAATACCTCATATTATGTAGAATATCTTTTTTTTTGATGATGCTGGATATGTGATATGGCAGTACATTCTACATCATTATGTATTTCAATGTATAGGATTTTTTCGGAGTTCAGGTTTTGAAGTTATGTGGACTTGGCTTGAGATCCCAGCTTAGCTTAGTAATCACTTTGATGTCAACTTCCTCACCTATTAATTCAGATTTTTAACAATCATCTCATAAGACTGCTGCAAGATTAAATTATACACTTGTGCAACTATAGCCTAGAATGTACAAGATGATCAATAAATAAATATATTCTAGCTTCTTATCCAAGAATGCATGATTATCTTTCCAATTAGAATATATGCCACGCAGGAAAATACTTGGGAAATCTTGCTTATTTTTTTGATCAGTGAGAATTGTAGTTAAGAGATAATTACTCATATTCTACGTTGTTTTCATGTGGAGCCTTTCTTGAAGTTTTATTTTTTAACCATTGTCCTTGTATCATAAGGAAGCACTTTCAAGTTAGAAAATTTACTATGTTCATTGGAACTACTTCAATTCTAAAAATCAATTTGATAATCTTCTTGATGAAATCGAGGATCACTTGAGTAAAGTGGAGGCAATAATCAGTTCCTAAGAATCTGCTTATCATTACATAACAGCAAATATGCAGAGTAATCAAGTACCCAGGCTTTCCAATGCAGGGGTGGCAGATAATGTTATAAACACCCTCTTATTTCTAAACAGGCTTTAATAATCTCATGTTACATTAACATGACTTCTGGTGTTTAGGCTGTATTAGATTGATCTCTAGTACATGAATATTAAAAAAATAATAGTATTTAGTTAAAAGGTATTTTTTAAGACTGGGATTTTTTTTTCTTATATTTAAGGTTAAATTGTATTCAAAAAGAAATATTCTAGAGTCTTATCTTTTAAAAACCTACTTTCTCCAATATATGAATTCCAGCTAAATTTTAATTATAAATGAAAGCTATTTAAATGAATTTGTAAAGGATTTTATCATAGGCTACACTGTCTGTATTGGATAAAGCATAATTCTGAAACCATTTGTTGGAAAATGCATTGTCCTGAAGACAGGAGCTAACATTAACCCCACAACTTCACTTTCTAGGCTTTTGCTCTTCTTCCTCCAAGAGTCTGAGAGCCAGATTATAGTTCAGAGTCCCTCATAGCTGTAGAGGCCCTCCATGAAGAGTTTCTAGGAAATTAGGAACTCACTAAAGCAGAGTAATTGTTCTCTCTTCTCCTTGTCTGAGCCCTACCTTCTCCTTCATCTGCACCAACAGAGAGAGCTCACACAGACAGCCCTTACCCCAGAGAGGGGCTCTTTCCGGTGGCTAGGGAAGACATCTCCACAGCTCCAGTTGCTTCTCTTTGATGTCTTAGTTGCTTCCAAGCCTCTGATATTTGCTCATACTGCTCTAGATCTGCAACAGGAGGTACTTGGCCATTGATTGAGCTGATAGCTGTCTTCCTGCTGAGATTGCTGATGGGAATATCATTCCTCAAACTCTAGGAGAACACTTAAAAAAATGTATTTACAATTTCCTAGAGTTACACTATTAGAGAAATGACAAAAAGGAAAGAAGCTGAAATGTTTTCCATTCTTAGTCTGTGTCAGATGCTTTGCAATTTACTCCTGTGAACATTTTGCATTTAATTCTCAAAATAACTTGGTGAGGTGTTATTAAACCTACTTTATAGATGAAGAAAGGCTCGAAAAAGTCAAGTAACTTATCGAAGTCAACTGTTTCAAATGTAGATTTTCTTCTTCCTGAAGTCTATACTCCTTTCAATAAAATATGCTGCCTACACAGAGCAACAGAAGCCAGCTCTTTGCTTTTTTCTCTTTTGTTCACTAAAGGGAACCATCTGAGGGTATTTATGTGTAGAACCAACCACTTCCTCTTAGCAAAGCTTAGCTATTGGTATAGGAGGCTTTAGCTCAAACTCTAAAGCATAGGCCACCTGGTCATATATCTAAATGAATCACAGCTCTGAATATCTTCTACCTCCTAAAAATGAATGCACATGTGTTAAGAATGACCTGGGTTTCACTTATTTTCAGGGGAAGATTTTTCCTTGCCTCCTATAATATTCTTTTTCCTCATGAATTGTTAAGTTGCCCATAAAAGCCTTTCCGTGAAATGCTTTGCAACAGGCATAATTTATTTTTTATTTTTTTATTTCTTTACAGCACTTTTTAATAGAACCAACTGGGGAAGGTGGGTAGTAGAATGTTAGCACACAAGCACACTATTTTGTCTAAATCAAGAGGAGATTTATTTTTCTTATTATTTTATATAACATTTCACTGAATGACTTAGTTATTTTTTAGATAGGTTAAATCTAAGAAGTTCCTTAATAATGGAATAGCTATGTAGAAATGTGAATTACAGTAATTGTCAGGCTAGCATGAGTTAACTAATCTTTATCAAGAGACAGTATTTATTCAACTACACAATTGTGTCCTTAGCACAACAGACACTAAAATTTATTTAATACCGTTTATTCCAAACACATAGTCATTAGCAACTAAAATAACCTACATAATATAGATTTTGTTCTCTGGTTTTAAAATAACAAGTAATATTCATCTGTGAAATTAGGTTTCTCTTAAGTATGAAATAGTTGATTATCTTTCGACGGCCTAATATTTGCTTATCACATATCAATAGTTAGAACTGATATATTGTTTTCAGTTCCACAAAACATTTAACCTTCTAGATAAGCCTAGAGAAATAAGGAAGTATTCTTCCACTAACATCTTTCATGTATGATCAACCAAATCAACACTTGCTTCCATATTTCCCATGATGATAAACTCACTACTTCCAAAGACAATATATTCTATCACTGGGAAGCTCAAATTGTTAAAAACTTATTTTTTGAGGCAAAGGATGTTACTTACATAGATATGGTTTTGTCTATGTTCCCTACATAAACATAAACCATCAGTGGGACCTTGGGAAAATCATTTTATCAACATAAACCTCACGTCTTCATCCAAAAAGCAGCTATAAAAAATAATATCTACCTCTCCCCAGAATCATTGGGGAGATCAAATAAATACTACAAGAGAAAGTAGTTAGCTAGATTCCTGGTACATATAGACCATAATATCTGATATCTACTTTCTTTGACTTGTTTTTCCTCTTCTATCTATTTTTCTCTTCAAATAATTTCCAAAGAAACAAAGAATGAATAATAGCTCATTATTTTAAATATATGTAGATATAGTAAGGATATGGATGATATTTTTGATAGACTATACCCCCTCAACATTCAACATAAAGCTAAACATAAAGACTTCTTTGTAGACACTTTAAAATTTCTAATTGAATGACTTTTATATAAATATTAGTGCATTCTACAAAGTTCACCATTAATGACCTCATACTGATGAGAGAGTGAGAGCTAAAAATAATTAGGAGTAATTTGAAATATAGATAATAGATCTTCATAAGTTATGGATTATTGTAATGATTGCTTTTAGATATAATTTTTTCCCAAAATATAATGAATAATGAAGTGATACATATGGTTCACTTACCCATGAGAAAAACTTTATAGCTTACATTGGCTGTGTCTATGATACACTGTTCTCTGATAACAAAAGGCTTCTTCTAATCTATTAGTATATTTGATTCTGAAGTATAAATGTCTAGAAAGTTAGGAAGGAAATGATTTAGGCAATTAAAATCAATAGTACCCAACAATATCTTAGGGAACCAACAGAACAAGATAAAAAAAAATGCATCTGTAAGGATGTATATTTCAGCATTATTTATGATCATTTAAAAATAGAGTCAAACCAAAGGACCATTGGTAGAAAATTTGTAAAATGAATTACTATAGCTTTCTATGATGAAATGTTAGCTATCTAATTAAAAATGGCATTGCGTGTGTATTTATTACCATGAAAACATAGCCATAATATATTACTAAGTGAAAAAAGTAGATAAAGTAAATTTTAGTCCCAATTTTGAATACACATGAATGAAAAAGATCTGGAAGGATGGGTGCAAAAGATAAACTGTGGATATCTCTGGATAAGATTATCAGTTATTTTTATTTTCTGCTCTTCTAAATTTCCTGAAATCTTTACAGTGAGTATATGTTACTTTTATTTTCATTGTATACATCATTCAATAAAAAAGTACATGCAAGTTTCATCAACAAATATATTTATATAGAGACATATATACAAATGCATATATGTAAACATTTATATGTGAAACATAAAATATCACTATCAATGCCGATAATTAAAAGTTTGCCCAGTGAATACTGTTAATGAATACATAATTGAGTCTTTTTTATTAGATTTGAGTTAAAATAGGTGTATTTCAGTGGTTTCAGAAAAAAAGATTCATTTGACTTTATTTTTATTTTTTATGTTACTGCAAACACTTTTAAAATAACTACACAAATTTTTAAAATATTTATAAACCTGATCAAAATGAGTTTTTCTTTTGTCTATGTTCTGGTCTGTGTGCATATTCTAGAGATTTTCTAGTTCTTGTCTATGTGCACCTTCAATTTCTATGTACTACTAATAATTTTATACGTAGAACTTTGCAGTCTTTATTTTCACATACCATTTTACAAAATTCTATCATATTACATTCTTTTTCTTATCCCCTTGCTTTATCTATCTTGTAAATAGCCAATGTTAGCCTGGTGTATATACTTCCACTCTTTTCCAATTTCATACAATCACAAATGGATGGAAGATAGACAATTGATAGATGATAGATAGATTATAGATGATAGATGATAGATAGATGATCAATAGATGTATTTTAAAAACATGAGATCACACTGTATACATTTCCTACTTATTCTTCTTATTTAACAGTTAATCATAGCTTTACCTTGTTTTTATAATTAGTAACATAGATAACCTATGAAACAAAATTGCACTCATGAACTTGCTGTGAGGCTTGGAAAACACCACCTCACCACGAGCCACATTTTCCTTACTTGAAAATAAAAAGGCGGGACTAGATCCTTTCTAACGCTACAATTCTATGACTCATACTTTTATCTTTCATTTCATGGGTTACGCTTTGGCAGAATGTCCTTCTTTAAAGCGTTCCACTTCTTAATTTCTTTAGGACAAATGACCAATAAATCTCAAGGATGTGTATTTCAACTAGGTTCTTCTAGGAATGTTGCCAGATTCTCATTTTACAATGCCTTTCAAATATATTAACATAATAAATGCACAATTTAATTGATATATGTCTGTAAGATATGGACGCATTCTTTGTTTTTATGGGCGAAACTGACTTTCTCCTAAGCATCTCAGCTCTCTTAATAAATCTTATCTGCGAATTTGTCAGAGACTAAATTAACTAACTGAAATCATGTGCACTTTAGTGATGTGAATGGGAATAAATGCAGAATTTCTGATACAGTAGTCCCTCCCTTTTCCACGGAGAATATGCTCCACAACCCCCAATAGATTCCTGAAACCTTAGATAGTACTAACCCTTATATATACTGTTTTTTCTGTACATACATATCTATGATAAAGTTTAATTTTTAAATTAGTCACAGTAAGGGATTAACAATAGCTTATAATAAAGTAGAACAATTATAACAATGTACTGTAATAAAAGTTACACTAGTGTGGTCACTCATTTCAGGGGATCACCTTGCCGAAGTCTTTGCACAGGCTCATTGCTTGCCAGCACATGTTGCTGTCAGTCGGAACAAATTTTCTGTTCATATCTTCCACCCACAAATTTAATGTCTTTCCCATGTTAACTAAGTATTTATCATGCACTGCGGCTGTACCTTTTGCAGCTTGAGGCGCAGTAGCAAAACCAACAAAAATTTCTTTTTCCTTCTTTACAGTTTCACAGAAGGAAGATTCATTCTTATTTGATCTTAGCAACCTCAGCATGTGATTATTTTTCTTTTCTCATTAAGTCAAGGACTTTTACCTTTTCACTTAAAGGAAATACTTTACAGCTTTTCTTTGGCACATCTGCATTGCCAGCATCACTACTCTTGCACATTGGGACCATTATTAAATAAAATAAGGGTTATTTGAACTCAAGCACTTCGATATCATGACAGTTGATCCGATAAACCAAGATGATTACTAAGTGATAACCTGTTGGGAGCATATATAGTGTGGAGAAGCTGGTCTAATGGACGATTCACATCCTGGGTGAGACAAAGCAGGATGAGATGAGATTTCATCATGATACTCAAAACAGTGCACAATTTTAAACTTTATGAATTGTTTATTCCTGGAATTTTCCATTTAATGTTTTTGGACCACAAGTAACTGAACTGTGCAAAGCGAAACTGGGAATAAGGAGGGACTACTATACTTTGCCTGCTTCTTGAATCCACTAATTTCCTTCTAAGAATTTTTATGGCCAAAAAAAAAAAAGTAGCATTTCAATAATGTATACTTTTCATTAGGTTGCAGGTACTGATCAAGTGCTCACAATTGTCCTTTTTTTACCCACTGACTTGGCTTAACTAAACTGTAGTCAGGTATCTCCTTCTCCAGGGGTTCCTGAACTTGGCTTACCCCAAATCTGAGCAATTATTAAAAGACAGAACATCTCCCCTTAACAATTCATTTTGAGTCAGCTGACCACAGAGAGAAACATTTCCTGGTATATCACCCTGTTCTTGCTGTCTGCTGGGCTCCACCAGCTTGTTCCATTTCCCCTCAAAGTTCCTGCTAGCCCTACCTACCCCAACCTATAAAAGAAAAGCTGTTTTCTGTTTGACTTTGAGATGCCTAGAAATCCTGAGGGAGGACTATTCTCTCTATTGTAGTCTTTTAAAGTCTTTCCTTGCTTGAGTCTGGATTTGTTTTTATTTGACAGTAAAAAATTTCTTAGGCCTCTTTTGGTTCAACTTTTAGCTCATCAGCCAGTTCTCTTTTCCTCTTTTAGTATTGCTCAGACCGTAAAGGATATTTCTCTGATTATGTATGTTTCTCAAAGATTATATACATTTTCTTTGTGTAGCCATTGTTTTGAAAAATGTGTGCATGCTTGTATGTGTGTATATGTGTGTGACGTGTGGATTAAATTTCTACAATAATCAGAATTGTATGTAATGTAATTTTATATGTAAGATATCTACAAATTGATTTCAGTATCAATTTTGATACAATTCTCTATCAACCATGAATTTCTTTAAAAAACTCCGTCACTATCTCTTGGTATCATACCAAATGTGCATAATCATAAAATGTAAGTGAAATACTAAGCCTTATTTTTTTAAATAGAAGTATAGCATATAATACAAATACCTCATCACCTACTGTTGCTGACATATGAAATGCTTCTTATAGTGACATTGAGCCTTTATTATAAAAGTGAAGGAACAATTTCCTTCTTTTTTGAAGGTGAAATAATCTATTACATGTATATACCACATTTTCTTTATCCATTGATTCACTTAATGGACATTTTGGTTGATTCAGTATCTTAGCTATGATGAATAATGCTGCAATGAACATGGAGTTCAGATATCTCTTTGTGATCCTGATTTCAGTTCTTTTGTATAAATTTCCAGAAGTGAGATTGCTGGATCATACGGTAGATCTATTTTTAATTTTTTGAGGAACCTCCATACTGTTTTTCATAGCAGCTGCACTGTTTTACATTCCCACCCAGTGTACAAGGGTTCCAATTTCTCCACATCCTTGCCAACATTTGCTATCTTTATATATATAGTAGCCATTCTAACAGGTGTGAGGCAATAATTTCATTGTGGTTTTGATTTGCATTTCCCTGATGATAAGCGATGTTGAACATCTTTTCATGTACCTGTTCGCCTGGAGGACATTATGCTAAGTGAAATAAGTCACGCAAGGACAAAAACTGCACGATTTCACTATATGTCTTAGTCCAGTCAGGCTTCTCTAACAGTATGCCACAGACTGGATAATTAATAAACAACAGTAATTTATTTCTTATAGTTTTAGAGACTGGGAAGTCCAAGATCAGTGTCTAATGAGGATTTACTTCCTAGTTCATAGTTTTCTCACTGTGTCCTCACATGGCAGAAGGGAGCTCTCTGGAGCTTTTTTATAAGGACACTAATCCCATTCATGAGTATAGAGCCCTCATGACCTAATCACCTCCCAAAGGCTTCACCTCCAAATATCATCACACTAGGAATTAGATTTGAACATATGAATATCAGAAGGGCACAAACATTCAGCCTGTAGCATATGAGATTTCTTAATTAGTCACAGTCCTAGAAGCAGAGAATGGTGGTTCCCAGAGGCTGAGAGAGGGTGAAATAAGGAGTTACTCTTCAAAAAGTATAAAATTTCAGTTCTGTCAGATGAATAAATTCTAGAGGTCTATTGTATAACTTTGTGCCTATAGTTAACAATGCTGTATTTCACATGTAAAAACTCATTAAGAGTGAGTAGATCTCACGTTGAGTGTTTTTACCAGAATAAAAACCATAAGCAAAGAATAAAGGAAATAAAACAGGATTCTATTACCCTGTGCATTCACTATATACATTCTATGTATGCTTCTCAGGTATTTAAATAAAGCATTTGTACCTGGTATATTCTTGGATTTTTTCCAATGGAGTAAGTGCTCATATTCTTACTAGTGTTATTTAGAGAAGGACTCTGTATACTTATACTCTGCCTGTCTTCAAAAAAAGTTTGACAAGGCTTATAATAAAGATGTAATTACAGTAAAATAAAACCCCACTAAAACAATAGTAAAAGATATCAAACAGATAGTTTAAAAGACAAATAATAATAATAATAATTAAGGGGAAAAGAAGAAAAGAAAAGATTCCAAAGAACCTAAACTAAGGAAAATGTCTGCAACTAAGCATCCAACTTGACTCTGAGCTTCTTGGTGATCAAGATAAAAGGGGGCTACAGAACTGTCATTGTAAGGGACATATTATCAAGACATGCAGAGAAAGGGACACTTTGCTAGCTTGAAACTCCAGAAGGAATTTTTCTCATGGGTTATTTTATGAAAGATATACAACTGGATTAGGAACAATGCTTTCATTAGAGTGCCAGGATAAAGGAAGAAGAGTCTACCTATGATGTACATATAGCCAGGTGTAGTGATAAGGCAGTACCTCTGTAGAGACCTTTCTCCTGGGGACTTCTGGCTTTCTCTATATTATAAACAAGCACTGGTTCTAAAATATAAATTTTTTTTCTTTACCCTTTTTAAAAAAGGTCCTCTGTTTTATGTGTCAGTGACTTTACGTCAGTGACTTTGAGTGCCAGGATTTCAGGGATACTTAATAAAATTACAATTACTATCTAAAATTTTACATGACAATGAGAGAGGGGAGCTACTCATCATATGTGAAAGAATATGAAATGGCACTTCAGAGTTCTGTCCTTTACTTGCTGTATAACCTTGGACAAGTTACTTCATCATTCTGAGCCTTTGCTTCCTAATTCTTTATGATGGGAATAATAAATTTATTACTCTTGGTATAATTAGATGAGATAATTTATATGAAAGCACTTATAACCTGTAAAGGTATGTCAGTTATTATTATATCGCCTTCCCAGAAAGCTCTTTACTTTTAAGTTAGAGGTCACCGTGTTCATTTTTGTCTTCTAGCAATTGAATACAGTTTATGAACAATCAATGAAGGAGTTGCTTTCTATCTACACATAGATCATTTGCCCTCTGGATGGTTTCTAAAAATATATTTTTATTTATTTTTTTTTAGGTGAGGCAACCCTTGGTTGACTTCACAGATTGCAAGGACCTTGTCAGTTTACAATCCCTTATTTTTTCATTTTTTTATGCCTACGGCACCTGGTCTTCCTAGGTGGTCTCCCAACCAAGTAGTAACCAAGTAGTAACCTGACACTGCTTAGCTTCTGAGATCAGATAAGATTAGGCTAATTCAGAGTCGCATGGCCGTAGACAAAATATATATATATTTTTAATTAGAACTCTTGCAGGAGTTTAAAAGATTTAAAAGAAAATATGTATTTTTCAATTCCTTCCCATATATATATCTTTCCCATAAAAAAAAACTCTTGCAGGAGTTTAAAACATTTAAAAGAAAATATGTATTTTTCAAGTCCTTCCCATATATATGTGTATGTATGTGTGTATAGGTATGTGTGTGCATACATACATCCATCTTGAGGATGGAAACATGTTGGTAGGTGAAGAAAGTGAAAGCATCAATGAAGAATTATTAATTTAAAAAGGATTCTCCAAACTCCTGAGAGTACTCAGACTTTGGATTTCTGGAGTTGAATGTTTTTATACCCTCAATTAGCGCTAAAAATATCATCAGGGTCTCTCAAAGAAAGAGAGAGAGACTCTGTTCCATTTGGAAAGATCTTATTTTTACAGGTGACTACTCAATTACCCTTAAACCATTTAATGAATTAATAGTCCATGTGGTCCTTACTGATTTGAAATGCACATTTATTGTATACTTGATATCTTCCAAAGGTCTGTCAGTTACTATTGTGTTGCCTTCCAGATGTCCAAAGATATTTTATTTTTATTCAGTTTATAATTTGTTCTTCTTAACATGTCTGTATCTTTTCACATGTCAGCACCACACTGTTTAAATTATTTACCCTTTATAATTTACCTCAATATCCATTTTCAGGATCCATGTCTTCTTACCCAAAGATTTCATGTTGGTATTCAAATACTTTTAAAATGTTTGAACACCACCCATTACAACTCTGTTTCATCAAGGTTTAGAGGTGCCTAATTTTTCCTTGGAGGGCATGCGAATGACCTCAGTTCTGTAGACTCAGACAGCCACCAGAATGTTCTTTCTAGCTGACAACTATGCTCAGAGACTGACTACTTAGATAGAGGCTTTCTAGGTAGGTGGAAGATCGCAGCACACTCTCAGTGACTTTAAGAGACCGAGTACTGGTCTTCACATGGAGCTTTATGAAAACTAGGCATCCCCTGGAGAGCTGAGTTGTCTCTCATTGTGAGAGAAATCTGTGTATTTTCTCACAAAGGTCTGTGACTTTGAACCTTTGTCTAGTATTCCCAAAGCCCAATCAACCTCTAAGAGATGAACATGTATCTAACTTATCTAAAACAACTAAAATGGATCTTAAGCTTGAATCTGAGCCACACTCAACACTCCCTACTATTCACTTCTTTCCTATTCCCTTACTCTGAAGAAAAATCTTGTTGGTTGGTTGGTGGGCGGTGGGTTTGGGGGTGGGGAAGAAAGGACAAGGGGCCTCTATTCTTCATTTCCACTTTTATGTCATCACCATTCCTTATGCCTTGAAACATTTGTTTCACAGTTTTATTCTACTAGCTGATTTAATGTTAAAGAAAAATTGAACTGGATGGAGTTAAGCAGTCAAGAAAGACTTACTCAAGACTATCACAATAGAGAGATTGAACTCAACTCCCCTGAAACAAAGGCAGGAGAGTTTTTAAGTGCTGAGGTGAGCTAGTAGGAAAGTACTTAAGGACAGTTATGAGGGAAGGCTGGTCAATGTAATTAGGCCATCTTTGTTTACTAATTGATGTTTATTGAAATTAGACTCCTGTCCTTACACAGAGCCTTGGAAGATAAAGGCAGTGTCTTCTTTTATGACTGCATTTCCAAGGATGGCTTCCAGGGCCTTGAGAAAGACATTCCTGGGCTATAAATCCTGCAAGAGACTGGGAAGAGATTTACATCCCAAAGGGGCAGAGAAAGAATTCACAATTGTAAGTTTTCTAAAACAAATGCTCTAAGAGAGGTCAGGTGCTTATAGTGAGCAAGAAACTCATCTAAAGTTTAGTCAAACTGAGGGTAACTACCTACAATGAATCTATTCACTGGGAACTCATTCTGTAATTCACCCAGTAATTTATTTCTGGGTGAATTTAATTCTCTTCCTTGTGACAATCATCTGATCACCCAGGACATTTCCATGAGGTGAGCTGTATTCCTCAACCACGCTGAATGAGAGGAGTCACAGTACTAAGTACGATGGTTCCATGTGATTTCATGTTCATGAATGTTTATGTGCATGGGCCAGAAAGTGCCTAGGAGGTGCGGGCACTCACAGAACCCTTCACATGATGCGGTATTTTGCACCAGGTTTCATAGGACTCATATTTACTCCTAATTATACGAAAAATAATTAACTTTTTAAAAAGTACTTAATATGAGCCAGGCACTGTTCTAAGCACCTTACTCATATTAATTCATATATTCCTCACAAAAACTCTGTGAGATAATTATTACCTCCACTTTACAGACTACAAAACAGAGGAAAAGAGATTAAGGAACTTGCCCAAGGTCATTTAAATGGAAGCAATGGGATTTAAATCCAGTCTGATTCCAGAACCCGAAATCTTTTTTAAAGTTTATTTTATTTTATTTTTTATTTTTAAATTACATTTGACATTCAGTATTATTTTATATTAGTTTCAGTTTTATTGCACAGTGGTTAGATATCTACATAATTCACGAAGTCTTGAAACCACCTGGCACTATACATAGTTATGACAATATTATTGGCTATTTAACCCTTTCTAGTTCGTTTTTATACATTAAAGAAAAAATTGTTTATTCCATAAACAAAATAAATAATTTTCCCCACTAATAAAAACAAGAACCAGAGCAATGAACTAAGATCAGATGTGCATGCACATGCACGATTACAGTATAATTGTAACTACCAATTTTTACTTCTTAACCCCCTCACCTCTTTCACCCAGTGGCCCCCAACCCTCCTCCCACCTGTCAACCTTCAGTTTGTTCTCTGTGTCTATGAGTCTGTTTTGTTTTGTTCATTTATTTTATTTTGTTCTTCAAATTCCATATGTAAGTGAGATCAAATGATATTTGTCTTAGACTTATTTCGCTTAGCATGATACCTTCTAGGTCTATCCATGTTGTCACCATGAACCAGACCAGACGCCAGAACCCAAGACCTTAACTTCTATGCTAAAATGCCTTTCTAATTTTTCAAGAGGAAGCTAAGGGCCGTATTTTATTTCAGGAATTGTTCAGGGGGATATAGAATAGGGTAAATGGCAAGATTCTGGATTTTAACTGGCCTCCTTAGTTCTCAGCCCGTGGGCAGCGGGTCAGGAGCATCGATTCCTGAGGCTCCCCAGCCTCAATACCACTGTGGCAGCCACTTAGCAGAGAATCTCATAATAGTCTGTTCTATGAATTAGTAATCAGATATTTTCCATAAAGCACTGTGGAAGAATTCAATAAAGACACCTAGGGAAATTAAAATAAGCCATTTTACACCATAATAATTCAGGGGACTTCGGGAGAAATGTCCATCAAGGTCAGGGAAATAGAAGAATCCTGGGGGAGGAAAGGCGAGAAAAATTATTTTTTTAAAATTCAAAAAGCTAAAGTTAGAAGGAAAACAGCCTTTTTTTTTTTTTTTTTTTTTTCCTGAGCAGCTTTGAAAGTTAACCTTAGCATCCTGATGTGAATATGGCTTCTAAAGAAGGAGGTAGTCAGTCCCTTACCTCCCTAGATTTTATGTACCTGTGCCAGGACACGATCGCTAAAGATTTCTTTTTCTTCTTTCCAGTTGAGCCCTCACCATTGTATCCTTGTCTTATCACTGGGCTTGTGTGATAGTATGGACAGAGGGGAAAATATTATAGATTGTTTTTTATTTTTATTTATTTATTTTTTATTTATGCCTACAGCACCTAGTATTCCTAGGTGGTCTCCCATCCAAGTACTAACCAGGCCCGACCCTGCTTAGCTTCCAAGATCAGATGAGATCGGGCATGTTCAGGGTGGCATGGCCTTTAGACTGTTTTTTAATTGGAGATTCATTACTTAGTAGATGAGACATCTTGGGCAAGACACTTATCCACTCTGAGCCTCAGTTTTCTCATCTTTATAATAACAATAACTTTTTAGAGTTGTTTTAAAGGTTGGAGATAATGTATAGAAAAGTCACTCCTGCAAGAGTCACTTGGCATTATAAATATTAGTATGCTTTAGCAAGCTTCTTCTAGTCATGCTCAGCTGAGGAGCTCATAGCAAAGCAGGAAGAAATTGGAACCAGGGACCAGATATATTTGGAGGACTATAGAAACACCTGTCTGTGGATTTCAGGTGATGGACAAAAGGATCACATAGTCAAAGAAAGGAAAATACAACCTAAGGTGATAGTCAGTATGGAATCCAACATAAGGAAGTTGAGGGTCTTAAGAGGAAACTGGAAAGAACAGAATTCAGGTAGCCAGAATGAATATGAACCAGATTTTAAGGAAAAATTTCCAGAAATATTGGAGCCCAGCTTTGTGGCAGAACTCCATTCACCTGGGAAGAGGACTAATAACTCCAAGGCAATCAGATTTTAAGAAATTTAACAGATTCTCAGAATAAGAGCTCAAAGAAACCTCTTTATGAGACTGACACACATGAGTAGAGTGAGTCTGTTGTTTAGGGACAGGAGAGGATGAGAAGAACAGGGCCACAAAAGTGGAGTGGCTAACATAAATTTTTGGACTTAATAGAGAGACCCAAAATCATAGTGGCTTTAATAAAAATTGAAATTTACTTCTCATGCACATTAGTCTAGGTCAGTGGTCTAAAATGATATGGCAAAAATCATCCCAAATCATCAGAGCTCACATGTTCTATTTTATTGTTCTGCCACCTTCGACACAGTTTCCATCTTTGACCCAAGATAATATCTCCAGCTTTCCCCATCCCATTCATATTCCAAACAATGGCAGGGAATGAGAACTGCATCTTTATTTTAAGGGTGTGACCCAGAGTTTCACACCTTCCCATCTTCTCACATACCACTGGCCAGAACTTAGTCACGTAGCCATGCCAAGCTGCAGAGGAAACTAAATTTAGTCTTTGGCTGGGCGGCCATAAGCCCACCCAAAATTCTGTAATCATTTAAAATGAGTAAACCAGTAGTCTACACCATGGATACCAAAACAAAAGCCTAGTTATGAAATTCCAGCACTGTGATGTGTGTCAAATCATGCCTTCTTAAAGGAAATGAGTCAAGCCTTGTCAAACATTATATTTCCACGAGCCTTTAGAGGAAGACTATCTGTCCCCACCAAGACCTTGGACTCCACCAGACCTCCTGGACTGTTGTTTTATTTCTATTCTTTTGAGTGACAGCCAATCTCATTTGGAAAATACATGCTACTTCATTGAAACTACAAAATGAACCAGCAAAGAAAGCTATAGATTTTTTTTTTAAAGGAACATATATTTTGAGCTTCTAGTTAAAAAAAAAAGTAAAACAGTGTTTACAAAGTTTACAAATGAAAGGAATGATTTGATAAATCATTAAATGCTTCCAGAATGCCAATTATTTGCCATATTTTATAAATTTTACTGTCATTGAGATCTAGTAATATGCCCAGAGTCCCAGTGCTAGTAAATGGTGAAACCAGAATTTAAACCCCAGCCTGTCTGATACAAAAGTACAAGCTATTTCCCATGTACACTTAGACATTTTTATAAACTGCATCAGAGAGCATCAGACTATGACACGTCATTTCATTACTTAAAATTTTTATTTTTATTAAAAGAGTCTAATATATTTAGGCATTTAAAAAATCATATATTATTATTGGGTATACATTAAAATGTATATATAAACAAAATTAATTGGTTCAGATTTTTCTAAAACTTCTTCGGGGTCTAAATCTGACTCTTCCGAATAGATTGTTTCGACTCGGTCATTGAGGTCCAAGTTTTTCCACACAGTGTTATCCTCTGTGCCACCAAGAGTTGTGATGACGAAGCATTTCCCAAAAGAAACCATAAAAGAACTAAAAGCTTGGGCTTTTAAGTTGGCTTTGCAATTACATAGCACTAGCCTACTCTTCCCACCCATTCGGCAAGCTTTGACACTGGTACCCTGGTAAAGGCAAAGACAGCTGTGATGACTATGAGCGATGTTCGGTTAACAATGGTTATACAACTATCAATTCATTGTAAAGCCACGTTTCAATTACAAGAATGTTAAAAATGTTTTTTTAAGAAGTACATCTTAGAATTGATGGAATAATATTTCTATTGGATTCATTGACTGTTTTCAAGGAGCTGCTTTGGTGCCTGCAAATAGTTCTGCCCTCTTAGTTCAGAGTTCCTCTCCCGCTCTCTCTTCACACACGTATTCCTATCATGGGCCTCCTCGAGCCTCAGAAAACCATTTCTTCATAGATAATCTTCATTAGATGAGTCTCAGTGGAATTTCCTCCACATCCCAGTTAGTAAGGATGACAATGAGGATTCTATTCTTTTCTGATGCTGTGTTGGGAGGTGCCACAATTGTGACTTACAGGCCTCTGAAGTATACTGAAAGGAAGGGGAAAGGGGAATTCAGGGCAGGTGAGTGATGTATAACAGAAAGGTTTGAAATGAGCAGTTTGGGCTGAGAGGGAGGCAAAAACAAGCAGCTGCAATGACCTGCTGCTGGGCTGCCCCGCCACCTGGGAGCCTGCTTAGAGAAGCAGACCATGCAGACACTGAAATGGCGCCACAGCCATCCCAAATCCTATTAGAGGAAGCAGGTCACTGGCAGGCATAATTGGCCTTTTGTGAAGCTGCGGGAGTGGGAAATGAACCTCAGAGAAGTGACAGAGAAAGCACAGAAACTTCCACAGAACCTGCTGTGCAATTCAAGGAGGGAACATGGGTGATGGGGAAAAATGCTAAATTTGGAGCCGCACAGACCTGGGTGTGAATCCTGGCTCTGGCGCTCACTCTCAATGTGACCCTGGGCAAGGATGTTGACCTTTAAGCATTATTTGTCTTCTCTAAAAATGAAAAGCCATTATCAGTATGTCACCAGGAGAACTAGGATTGTGAATGTGAAGTGATTTAGCACACAGTAGGTGCTCAGGAGATAGAGCACATTAATATTATTCAGTGTCATCTTCCTGTAACAGGGAAGTTTCAAGGTACCCCAGTACAGCACTGGGCTCTGAACATATCGAGGAGACTCTGGACCCCTCATTCCTTAAAAAGTGGAATTATCTTTGACTCTTGAAAATGATAAATTTATGTAAATTTTATGTTTGGTTTCCAGAGAGACCATCAATGCAAAGGCCACATAAGTAGAAATCAATATTCAGTCAACAAACATTTATTGAACACCAATTATGTGCTGTTCACTGGATTACATTCTGCAGATTGAACAAGCATGATAAAAAAATATAAATGCCACGAGAAACCCACTGTTAGCAAAGGGAGGAGATATTTCTGCCAACAGGCATGGTCAGAATAGGTTTGTATAGTAGGGTAAATGAGATGCTAGAATTTGAAGCATAGCTTGGCTTTTGACCTACAAGTGAAAAAAATCCTGCACGTATAAAAGTATAGAGAAGTATAGAATAAATATAGGAGAGTGTTGGTTGGAATTTGAAATAACAAGAACGAAAGATAAAAAATATAGGTTGGAGCCAAACTGTGGCAAACCTTTCGTTTTAAGGCTGGTTTTTCATGAGGTAGAGCTAGTGCAGGTTTCATCATCAGAGCAGTGTTTGGGAAGAATGAACATGGCAGCAGCATGGAAGAACTGTGGCCACCCATGTGTGCAAATGCCACATCAGACAAAATTGGTATGCAGAATGGACTTTTTTCTTTTATGTTTGTTTGTTTTCCCCTGTAGCTTGATGATCTGAATTGTACTTTATAGCAGATTGAGTTGCCTGGGAACTCTGAAGAAAGCCAGCACTCTGCCTTAGGCCTTGGGAAGATGCACACTGGGGTGAATATTTCTTGTCACTTCACCAAGAGGCTTGGGGTTTGCCTGACAGAAAGAAACTGTCTTCCTTGGTTGCTAATCCCTGAGGAAAAGATGAGAAGAGCTCTAGGTCTGCTCTGACCCAGGGTGGTAATTCTGTCTCATTACCACTTCAATGGCGCAGTCAACAAAAATTAGCATGGCCTGCCCTCCCCTAGATATCATCTGTTCCACTTTGTTCTTGTGTTTCACACAGCTAAAGAATCCAAAGATGAGAATGATCAACTAGAAAGCAGACTAAGGGCTCCTTCCTGGTTAAAATAAGATAATATCTCTCCTTCGAGGTGAATTGAATCCATAAGGGGACTCATTTTAACCACAAATATTTCTAAGCACTCACTGTATGCAAAGATTCTTCAAGGGCAGAAGGAATCTAAGAGAACTTTTTTGTCCTCAGGAAGATTAAGGCTTACTTTAGGGAAATGACATGTACCTGAATAACGGTGATAAAAGACAGCGACAAATTCCCATGGATTGCAGTCTTACTCCTCAAACCTTTGTAATGTTAAAACTGAGCAAAATGAACAAAATAACCTTTGGACTGGGCTAATAGCAGCATAGTATTTTAAACAACTGTTTGCAAAGCTAACAGGAAAGCAGGCATAATGACTACAGACTGAAATTATTTAGAATTAGCATCACCATGTTAGCTTATCTGCACCTATAGAAATTCCTTAACTTATTAACACCCATAGAAATTTTTTCCTTCTATTTATATAATTATTCCCCTTTGCCTGCACCTCCTAATCAGAACACTATTTGGGTTGCTGCCTGAGTCAGTGCTTTCTGAATGGCTTTTCTTCTGAATCAAAGGCTTGTTGCCTCTCACTTTAGCATTTTATTTTTAGGTTGACACACAAAATGGGACTTTAGGAGTTCAGAGAGGACTTCACTTATTAATGGTGCTCAATACAGAAAGAGTAAGAATATGGAGACAGAATTTTAAATTTTGACTACTCATAGGAGGCAATATAATAGACTTTACAGTCAGAGCAACCTGGGTACAGCTTTGTGTCACTAATGTTGCTACTAGAAATTTGAACCAGGCAAATCATTTAATTTCTCTGGCTTTCTGTGAAACAGAGATAGCAACCACCTACTGAATAAGATTCGTGTGAGGATTCAGAGAAAAAAAATGGATGTAATGCGCTAATTTAATAAAATGCTTGGCCTGTAGTAAATTTAAATTAACATTAATAGTTGTGGTTTTATTTTGTTGGATAAAGTTTCACAAATAAGAGCAATTTATTCTAGAACTGGACATCATGGACATACCAAATTCTTAAATGGAGAAAGTCCTGAGGGGCCCAAATGGTTGTGGGGGACCCAGATGCTGATGGATCCCCTGAGACTGACAGGATCTAACGTTTTCAGGTTATTCTCTGCCTGTTAGTAGGTTTCAGCACTAAACAACTGTAGCCTCAGGCAAAACGCGCACACACGCACGCGCGCGCGCACACACACACACACACACACACAATACACAGACTCTCAGGGCTTTAATTATTCATCTCAAAATGAGAGAAAGTAGGCACTAAGACTCATTGCGGGAAGGTAGTTACAGCTGGAAGGACTGTAGATGATCAAACCCAACCTCTTTATTTGATAGATGGGGAAACTGAAGTTTAGCAGTTGATCCAAAATTCTGAAAGGTAGTATGGGCGTAGATTATAGAACATCAAGTGTTCTCAGAGGGAAAAATGGGAGACATCTGGGAGATTTTCCCCACCTCCAGTAATGTTTTATTGGTGAGGAATCTTATAAACCAATAGAGATCAGGTAAACTAGTTTAGAGTCAGTCACATGGTTAAGGAGTTTCAGAGCCGTACTTAGAACCCAACTTTTCTGCCTCCCGATCAAGAGTTCTTGACACTGTACCCCTTTCTCTTAGAACAAGAGATTTTAAAAACAGGACAAAGATGGTAGCTGAAGCATGTGTTGATGATGTTTTATTGTCTTGGCATCGGTATATCAAATTCAAGCACTGTAAGTCTCTTGGTAATCCAAACCCTGCAGCATCTCTCCTTTTAGATTTTAGGGCGGGGGGGGGAATTGTCAAACACAGGCACACAGCTCACCACAAAGACTCAAGAGGAAGAGAGGCGGGTAAATGGAGGCATGTGCTTGAGTGGTACCCTGCTGCTATCACATTTACTTAGGGCTTTTAGGTAAATCATTGTGTATAACTGAAATCATTGTGTATAATTCATTTTCCATACAGCACAAAACTGTAAACTTGATCTATGAGAATGCAATATGGTTTTAGGATGAAGACTGGATTTCACTCATGTCAAAACAATTCCTGGTGTGTGCCTCCAAGAACCATTGATTTATGTTATCTCTCGCTCTGTAACAGTTTGGATTTGTCATACTTAGCAAAGTAACTTGATTTCCTACAGTTTTTATTCTGTTTTATAGAAGCAAGAGAATAGTTTTGGGTTTGGTGGCATGAATACATGCCCTCAGAATTTTAGCCAGCATCTTCAGAAGGATATGGATTTATTTTTAGCCATATACCCCCACTGAAAGGTTTATGCTATTAAACATTGATATTTCTTGAAAAGTTATGCCCAAGGCATATTGCTTCTTCTTTCCAGACTAAGAATTGAAATTTTTATGAAGTTTACTGAAAACTTACCAGGTCACCGAAATCAGAGCTTATATCTCTTACATATTAAGTAAGAGAAATAGATTTATTTATTTGATTAACCATCCAATATTTATTAAATCACTAATATGTACATTGCAACATTCTGGATAATTTGGTGATGTAAGACTATAGAAGATGCACTCATATAATTTCAATTTTTTTTCAACATATTGTTACTGGATATTTACAAAGTGACAGGAATCACATTAATCAGACTTATCCTCTGCCTTCAGGTTGTTTATAGTCTATCTGGGGAAACAAATTCATGAAATGAATTCCCAAACATTTTAATACGATATCGTAAGTTTTGTGAAAGAAAGAAACATGGCGTATATTCTAGAAGCTCAGAACAAAGGACCTAACAGAACCTGAAAGCATCAGGCAAGATTCTCTGAAAGAGATAAAGACTGAGCTGGAACTTGCAGGAGGGAAGACTTTGCCAGATGTCAGAAGGTAGGAAGAAGCTCTCCCAGGCCAAGGGACCAGGATGATTAAAGAAGGCAAGATGACTTCCAGAAATTAAGTGTTGGAACCTTGAAGTACAAAACAGGTAGATCCCTGATCATGGAGAACTAGTACCCATCTACCTGGCTAAGGAGCGCACTCCTACCATCCTAAAGTTCTCTTTCAACCTGAGTATGTAATACAGGTGTACAGACTACTCAACTCAAGGTAGTTGTCATTGTTACATTAGAGGTCTCCACTGAACTATACCTCTGAGTATTCATACCCCTGTTGGTTCCCTCACCTTGAATCTGGTTGGCCCCATGCCTTTCACTCACAATACAATGTAGTAGGAGAGATATGTTGTAGACCTAGAGCTATGCCTTAATACCCAGGAACTCTTAAGGCTCTCAAGTGCTATGTGGAGAAAGCCATCCAACCAGCAGAGAGACAATGCAGAGAGAACACAGGACATGTGTAGAGAGGGAAGCCTAAGGCTACAGAAAGACAGGGAAGCACAACTGTCCCAGCATCCCAGAGTGGCACCACCAGCAGAATATATCCACACCAATGACCTCTGGTAAGACCAGTAGGAGAACAGCTTGGCTGATCCCAGCCCATATTGCGATATGATGACAAAAAAAATTTTTTTGTTGTTTTAATCCTCTAAGATTTGGAATTGTTACACAGCAATAGATAAATCGAAACCAAAATGCATTTAAAAAGTCATATAACTACTAAAGACAGTATGAGAGATGTCTGTGGGCTAGAGAAATTACTACCCTCCCCCTACCATCTTAATCTACCAGTATGTTAACAGGATAAGAACTTCGTCCAGCTGAGGGATCAGTACAGAGTGGAATGCTGCCAAACTGCAAAGCGAGAGTGAACTAATTGCCTGATATCCAAGTACCGAAGTGAAAGCTAATCATCATTTTAGTCACATATACTTTCTCTATGAACAGACCTAGGGCTGTTCATGAAGTAGCCAGTGTGTGCTCACAACCAAAGAACCACAAAGGGATTATGGATGGAAAATCACTGAAGTGAGCTCTGCAGCACTTCCAGAGGATGAGGAGAAAAGGATTGAAAGCAGGCGTCTATACTGACCATGAGAATTAGGCATTCGTCCATTGGCTTGTCATCGATCAATCCAGTCATGCCGACAGTCCTACTGATGACACACAAAGTCAAAGCAGAAAGGGAGAAAGTAAATCCAAAGAGATTAACAGTCTATTTCCAGTTGCCATAACTGTGAAGAAATATGCTACTCTGTTCTTATTTAGAATTAGAAGCTGCTGTTACTCTGTTGAGTTCTTACTAGACTATTAAGTATAGTCGAAATTAAAACTTTTTCTTCAATTTTTTGCACCTAGCCAAGTACCTAGTACCTGGTACCTGGTACATGCATGATAAGTGTTAGATGATTTGAATAAATGAAGGAATGAGGTCCAAAATTTTTACAACCTTCCTATGCTACTTTCAGTGCTCATTTTACCTAATAGCCCTTAATTAAGTACTGTTTATTGAGTAATTGGAAATAGCTAACTGAATTATTTCTCCCAATAAAAAATCTGAGCATAAACTGTAGATGAAGTCTTCCTATTGTCACCCCTAGGGTCATGTGAATTCCGGCGTCGCCCCAGTGGTATGGGGGAGGAGGAGGTGGACAGTGGAGCATGGTGGATGGTGGTGGTGTGTGTTATTCCTCAGTTCTTCCCTGCTGATGCAGTAAAGAATTACAGGTTGGCAAGATTGAGAAAAAGTAGGATTTATTGAAAGTACATTTTAGAAGGAGACAGGCTGTGATAGGGAAGGCCGCAGCCCTGTGGAATGTAGGGGGTGAAGAGATAAGATAGTACACCCGAAAGGGAGGGCCGAGTTTCCAGCCAGGAAGGCTGGAACAATGCAGAGATGGGAAGCTCTGTTTATATTTGAGCCATGATGGGAGGTCCTAGGTGATCCATATGTGAGGTCACCTTGACTGACAGTTGGCTGCTATATAACTGCCTAGTATGCATGTGCTTACCTAGATTTCAGTCTGTTATAATTAGATTCATGAACTTCCAGACATAATCATGAGATTATAATGATAGTATAATGAGGCTGAAGTTATGGGCAGAACTTTCTGCGCTTGTGGTTGTAGCTGGTTTAGGCCAGCAGCTTTTATGGCCTTTGTGCCCTAGGATTTGGAGTAATTTATAACTCTAAAAGGGAGGTATTTCTGGGAGGTCCTTAAGAAAGGTCTTCAAGGGAAGTTTCTATGGTTACAGAGCTGGACCTTGGCTCCCGTCACCCATGCCTGACTAACTACCTAACACTATCATCCTCTCCTTATCGATGATGGCATGTGATTCGACTATTGTAAATATTTGTTTTCCTTTGTTGAGCTCTTTACTGCAGAAGAATATTTATCATTTAGCTTCTTTTCCAGCAAAGAAGAGAGGAGATATATTCATGCAAAATTTATTATGTAAATTCCCTGCACACCTGAAAGATCACCTAAGTGAAAATACCTAAGCATTGGCATAACACTAAAATAACTCTCTTTTAAGGACGAAGTCTCTGAAAAATATAATAAATTTATTCAACTTCTCCAGAAATAAGATTTCTTTAAAGAACTAAATCAATACCCATCATGAAAGCTTAAATAATAGCACAGTATGTTCTTTACTAATCATTTTCAAACACATTCACCTACTAGTGAGTTAAGAGTATTTACACAGTGCTCATGGGATACTTGACTATATTCTCAGAGTTCCTAGCGTTTTTCCCTCTACCCAGGAAATAACATGTTTCAAAGAAAGCCTGTCACTCTCATGGATTGTGAATACTTATTCTGGCTCTCTGATCACGTTCTTTATGCAATAGCATCTTCCTATCACATTCAGAATATAAAATTCTTACAATGACCTACAAGACCCTATGTGATTTGGCTCCCAACTACCTCTCCTACCCATTTTCTACTTTTTCCTTACTTTACCCCACAACAAAGGCCTTATTTCTCTTCACACATGCCAAGCTCACCACCACATTGGGCCCTTAACATGCTGTTCCCACTGCCTACATCACTCTTCCTCCAGGCAGCTCCACAGCTCAACTACCTTTCCGATGTCTTCTCAAATGGCACTTCCAGAGAGACTGTCCCCTTTTAAATTTCTTGATTGAGCGATAGCTCTAATCTTTTTGTGGATCACTGATTCTTTTGAGAATCTGATGGAAGCTAAGAAATCTCCTACAAATGTGTGATTGCCTATAAAATTTTGCATATCATTTTAGAGGGATTACTGACCACCTGAATCCTTTCCCTGAACCTATTTGGCATCTATAGATCCAAAAATAAAACTCTAATCTAGAAGCAATACCAATTATGTCTTCTGTTGCTATAAAGTTCAAAACCCAGCCCCAAACCCTTTCTTCTGAGCATTCCCCAGCATCTTTAAACATTCAAGAAATGCTTATTGAATGTATAGGTGCTTGTGTTCAATCAGGAGAGAAAAAGAACAAAGATTTCTGCACTTGTGAAGCTTACATTTATTACCTGATTCTAAGAACTGCCTAGAATCTTCATTCTATTGTAGTAAGACTATACCTTTTTTATTCTCCAGTGACTTCCTGAATTTAGACAAGCTGAAGAGCTAACAGTAGGTCTTAGCTTCACTGCAGTAACTCCTGCTGCCACTGCACAGAGGTCACTAGCTTTCCCAACTGTGCATAGAACAAAGGGAAAAATTACCTCTGCAGCCTGATAAATAGATACTTATAAAACTGAAGTACTAATGATATGCTACAGTCATGTGATGACAAAAAAGTAAAAATTTGAAACCACTTTGTCATTCCTGCTTAGAAAGACTGAAATCCAGTACACAGCTCTACTATTAAATTTCAAGATACTGAAGACAACCATCTAGCCATTTTGTCTAAATTGAAGCAACTTTATAGCCGGGCTGCAAAAATGCTCTAATTAACTTGTGAACAGTGGTGGCAGTAAACCTAGGCTTGCTGTTTACAGATTCATGTGAAAAAGTTTATTGGAATAAAAAATATTTATCTGATTTAAAATTTACTGTATGAATGGGAAGCATTTCAACTGCAATGTGCTACCTTCTCAGAACTGAGTAAGTTCAACTAGAATGCAAGCCATTTTCTCTTGTTTGTGCCCCATCTTGCCCTTTTGCAGAAACCACTTTCTTTGGAACTAAAGTTTTTTATTTGATTTGTCTTCTTTAGGGCATTAACCAGAGTGTATCTGTGTTGACTCAACAACCAAGGAGCAATTCTGATCTGTGCCTGAACCACTTCATTGCTTTCTGTCTCCACGTAGTCATACTTACGCTGTTCTTCCTTTCCCCTTCTTCATCGCCCCCTTCATCCTACCCCTCCCCTCTCCCTGCCTAAAACACCCTCTCTGGTGCTATCGATGAGACAACATCAAGGCATCTGTTCTGTGATGGTCACACATAGAGTAGCAGTCATAGAGACACACTGAGTATGGATCCAACCATAGAATCTCTAAAATAGGAGAAATATAGCAAACCATAAGAATATCAGACCTCAAAGATGGCAGGCAGCTTTTATACCTTCTTTTTTTTTTTTCCTCAGGAAAATAGAGAAGCTCAAAGTCTATTTTTCTCCTGAACCCTGTCAGTAGAAGACTTACAATGTGTCATATCTTTCTGATTTCCTGAAGTCACATTAAAAGTCACACCATCTGTATGAGTCAGAGTTCTCAGAAAAAAATAGAACCAATAAGATATACAGATAGATGATCTCTATATAGAGATATCATCTATCTATATATAAAGAGATTTATTATAAAGAATTGGCTCACACAATTATGGAGGCTTGAGAAGTTCCAAGATCTGCAGTTGGCAAGCTGGAGACCTAAGAGAGTTGATGTGTAGTTTAATCTAAGTCCGAAAGTCATCAGGCTCCAGACCCAAAAAGAGCTGATGTTTCAGTCTGAGTCTGAAAGTTGAAAAAGACCAGCATTCCAGCTCAAGCTATCAGGCCATTGAAGTTCTTTCTTACTTAACCTCTTTGTTCTATTCAGGTTTTCAATTAATTGAGCACTGCCCACTCACGCTAGGGAGGAAAATATGCTTTACTCAGTCTACCAAGTCACATGTTAATCTCACCCATAAATACCCTCACAGACACACCCAGAATACTGTTTGGTCTGGACAATGTCTGGGCACCTCTTAGATAAGTCAAGTTGACACATAAAATTAACCATCATACCATAGAACTTCACATGCCCTGACTACAGAAAAGAATCTGGAGACCAGGGAGGAGGTGATCAGTTTTCATCAGTAACCACCAATCACTGAGAACTGGCAGCAGAGTATCAAGACTGATTCCTCCTCCCTCTCCTCCTCCTTCTTTCTTTTGTAGTATAAAATTCAAAAGAAGCAGAGGTTCCCTAAGTTATCTTCCTTCTGCACTAAAACTGGTGAATAACCTTTTTTGAAAAAAATACAATTAACAACACGAGGAAGTGCCTTATGGTGCTTATCTATATGTTATAGTCTACAGGTTCTGTGTTACCTAGATAGTAGTTATCTGTTGCTGTGTAACAAACTACCCCAAAACTTAATGTCTTAAAACAATAGACTTTTATTATCTCTCACAGTTTCTCTAAGTGAAGAATTTGAGAGCAGTTTAACTGAGTAATTATTGTTCAGAATCTCTCATGAAGTTGCAGTCAAGAAATTGACCAGGGATGTGGTCATCAGAGAGTTTGCCTGGTGCTGGAGGCTCTGCTTCCAAAATGGCCTCACTTAAACAGCCAGTAGTTTGGTGTAGACATCAGTTCTTCTCTAGTTGGCTCCTCCACAGGGCTGCTTGAGTATCCTCACAACATAGGCTCATCTTCCCCCAGAATGAGCAAGTCAAGAAGGTGAGGTAGAAGCAGTAATGTCATTTATGATCTAGCCTCAGAAGTCACACATTGCCATTTTTATAATGTCCACTTGATCACATAGGTTAGCCCTATTCAGTATGGAGTGAAATACACCCAAAGGAGTGTATTTCAAGAGGCAAGAATCATTTAGGGACCATCTTACAGGCTGGCTCAACATAAGTGTATTGGCCAGATTCTAGTGATAACATTAGATATGATTAATTAATGCCATTAGAGAAAAGACCACATTTTCCAAGTTCATTGATATACAGGATTCAATCCAAAGCCTTGCTACATCAAGAAAGACTGATTAGAACCCATTTCTTACCCTCAGATTTACCAGTTCAGTCATGACATAGGAGAAGATGAAATTAAATAATTAAGACAAGATTTTCTTGCAATAAAAATGTGCCTGCTGTCTTCAAGGTATTCAAAAATTGACCTACCATTGATTGATTTCCAGCATTCTTATGGCAGTAAAAGTTAAATCTGGAATGCTATATTCATTTTCTTTTTTGGTAATATGGACATTTTCCAGTTTCCAGCTCTTTCTTTTTCCTGTGTAAATTTCAAAGTGTATAATCAGTGCAGTAACTTTTCATGTATTCACCAATAGTTGTTAAAATTTACTATGAGCTTAACAATTGCTTGACCTGTGGTATACATGGGAAATGGTATATAGTCCCTGGCCATAAAAGACATTTACAATACCATGGAAGAGATATACCTGTTCTGAGTCATTTTAATGTAGTATGTTAAATATTAGAGCAGAAGTATGCATAGAGTGCTTTGTGGCCATAGGACAGAAGTACTCACATCTTCCTAGGGGCTGAGATGAAGGAAGGCTTCAGAGAAGGGGTAATACTTGAATTATATTTGACTGATAGTAGGAGTTCACCATGTGGACTGGGATGTAGTACGTTAAGTCAGTAGGGAAGACATTTTATATGAAAAAAAAAAAGAAAATTATGAGGTTCAGGACATGCTACCACAAAATATGGTACCTTGGCCTTTGAATATATTAAACTAAAGCTGTTTGAGAAAACAACAGAAGCTGGAAGATCACTCTGACCTCCTCCCCGCTCCCCTCATTCCCTTAAGCAGGTCATAAAGCCCTCACGTGCCAGGTGCCTGCCCTATACCAGGGTAAGGAGCATCCTTATTTCCAAAGACAAGAGGACTCCCGGAAGAATCCAGACAAACAGGCCTTGCTAAGTTTCCCCCAGTTTACTACAATTACCTCACACTCCCTAACCTATCCTATTCTGCCATGACTTGCATAAAATAAATCTAACATTTCCTTGGGTCTTCACTTCCTTACGAAGGCTTCTGTACCATATAAAATTTAATGTTAAATAAACTTGTATGATTTTTTCCTTTTAATTTGTCTTTGTCAGTTTAATTTTCACACTCAGCCAGGGACCTTAAGAGAGCCAAAGAAAATTTTTTCCTTCCCTAGAAAAGGATAAAATAGCATGGCCCGTGTATTAGTTTTCTGTTATTGCTGTAACAAATTACCACAGATGGGTGGCTTAAACAATACAAATCTTCCAGTTCTGTAATAGGTCCAAAGTCTTACATAAGTCTCATTGGGCTAAAATCAAAATGTCAGCAGGACTGCATTACTTTCTGGGGACTCTCGGGGAGAATCCACTCCCTTGCCATTTCCAGCTTCCTGAGGCCACCCACGTCCCCTGATTTGGGCCCATTCTCTGATCTTCAAAGCCAGGAATGGTGGATTAAGTCCTTCTCACACTGCCATCCATCTGGTTCTCTGGATTGAGGAAAGGTTCTCCACTTTGGGGGGCTCATTTCATTAGACTGGGCCAACCTGGATAATTCAGGGTAATTTCTCCATCTCAAGGTTTTTAATCTTAAGCACATCTGCAGCATACCTCTTGTCCTATAAAATAACATATTCATAGGTTCTGAGAATTAGGTCATAGACATCTTTGGGAACAGCCATTCTGCCTCGCACCGTCTATTTAGAAAAGAGCCAAGAGTTCAGTTTAGTTAGATTGCAGAGTTCTTGGGAGCAAATGACAAAAGATTGGCTATAAAAGTAGGCAGAGGCCAGTCCAAGTCCAAGAGTGCTAGACTAAGGAGACTGGACATTACCTTGTGTAGGGGATATTTGTTTTTTTCATCTGCCCAACATTCCCCACCCCTTCCTCTTATTAACAGCATCCCTGCTTTCCTTTGAAGAACTTCCCCTTGAGAATTCCACATGGTTTTGGTCAGACTACACAATCATGTTATATTACTCCTTTGTCCACAGGAATGGACCTGTGACTCAGGGCTTCCCTCTTATCTTTCGTCTAATGCGTAGACATATTATTCACCCAGAGACTTTGCCTTGAATTTTAGACACAGATACTGGGAGAGAAGGTGTCTCTCTTGGCTTTGAGCTTGCTAGTTGGCATGATATAAGCCTGGAATTATCTGTGGCCTTGCTCTCAAATCCCAATCACTGAGAAGTTCATCTGCTTGTAAGAGATGTGACTACCTGAGAGAACAAAAACAAGAACTAGAGAGCTGAGGACTGATTTAAATCCCTGCACCTGGAGCTGTCCTTTTCAATTAGCCACTTTCAACTGCAAGAGCACTGAGTAATTCAGCTTATGTGCTGTGAGAGGTCTTTAAAGGATGAAAGCAATGGAGTCAGGTTTGCCCTGGTGACAATGTACACAATGGCTTTTAGTAAAGATAGGCAGCCATTGCAATCTTCTAGGTGACAGCTGATGTGTGATTAAATTAAAACAGCCCGGCCAAGGGAAAAGAGAATTTTAGCTTGGAGTGGCCAACAATGTCCATCGTTGCAGAGAATAAAAATGAAAAGCATCCATTTGATTTAGCAAAGTGATAGTTATTGTTAACTTTAGTAAGAGTTGTTTAAATGGGCTAGTAGGAGTTGAACTATAGGAGATTGAAGAGTTGGTACATTAAACAATATTTTTATTGTTATATCTGATTATAAAAGTAAGTAATTCTCATTGTAGAATATCAAATAAATGTACAAATGGATGAAGAAAACAAAATCACCAACAACTTCGTCAGTATTCACAACTGATGACAACTGAATCATTACCTTTCCAACAATATGATTCTGCATTTATCACTTAATATTTGTTAACAATTCCTCTTGTCATTAACTATCCTTGAAAATATGACTTTTGTTGGCTGCATAATATTCCATCCTATGTGGATGGTCAACTCTTTAAATATCTTTGAACATAAACTGTGAGATTATCATAGGCAATCATGTTAGAATAACTTTTAAAAAATACTTTTCCTTTATGTGTCTTAAATTTGTACCTCTCAATCAATGCACCAGTAATTCTACTTCAAGTTCATCTTTACTTTAAGAAGGATTTTTTAAAATTACCAATTGCATATGCATTTTTATTATCATGAACCATTGACTTTCCTTCTCCCTCTACTGAAGGAGCAAAGTGTGTCATTTAGTTCTCTTTTGTTCCTGAAATAGTAAAAGAATTCTTTTTTCCTGTTTCCTTTTATGTCTCTTACATGTAGCATCCTGTTTCCTACTGAGCTTTTTTGACCCAACTCCTACAAGCTTTTGCTATTTCTCTGTGATCTCCTCAGGAATTTGCCCTACATTCCCTTTTCTATGGCATTTTCATTTGTGCTTCATCTCCTTGTGAAGTTCTTTCTTAAGTAACTTTATAATTCTTGCCAATTTTTTTCTCATTGCAAATATAACAAATCGTGCTACTGCTGCTGTACTTTGGGAAGTATTTTGCTTGAACCAGTCAAAAACAGCATTTCTGACCACATCAACATTTGACACTATGACATTTAGTTATTAGGAGTTCATGTTGAAAAATCACCAGGAAGGTTGATACTCAGAAGAGATTTATACATACATACACAAGGGAACTAACACTTTTATTATGTTACTGGAGTTCTGTAACTTGTCTGGCTAAATGTTGTATCTATGAGGAATGTATAATCAATAAAATTAAAAAATCTTGGTGTGCTACAGATCATGACTCCACCATTTAATGTGTGGACTTGGCCAGCTGGAAATTCAGTAATATATAGTAAAAATAAATAAAATGCATTAATTAAAGCACATAAAGAACAAAGTAGGACAGCATTTTATTCCATGCGATTTTTTTCTCGAAAGGTCAAAAATAAAATGTTTTCAAATTTCTCCTGTAGTTTTACCAGCATGACTTTAAAAAAAGCCTTTTTATTATTGAAAATTTTAAAGATACACAAAGTAAAGAGAATAGTATTATGAATACTCATAGACCTGTCGCCTAGCTTCAAAACCTATAAACACATGACCAAACTTGTTTTTCTCTATAATAACCATTTATTCTTTATACACACCCAGGATCATTTTGAAAAAAATCTTAGACATTACATCATATCATCTGTTAACATTTTATGTAAAACTCTAAAAGATAAGAACTTTAAAAATATAACCAAAATACCATTACCACACCTAAAGAAGAATCAAACAGTAATTTCTTGATGTCATTCGTGATCCACTTGATGTTTAAATTTCTCCACTTGTCTCATAATTTATTTTTAACCTTTTGTTTGTTTGAATTAAGTTGCTATTAAATATATTATGATTGGTTGATAAGTCTCTTAAGACTCAATGTATAAGTTCACAGTCCATTTCTTTTTATCTCATTCCTTGAAATTTATTTGTTGATGGAGTCATGCCAAAATGTTTTTAAAGCTTCTTCTATGAGTTCAATAATCTGTTATTTAAAAATTGGCTACTCTCAAAATATGAAAATCTACTTTAAAAATAATTAAATCCCCATTTAAATTAAAGAGTACCATAACATGAAGCTGTGTGAAGGAAAGGGAGGAGAGAGTGGGGTCTGCCTTCACGGCTGAAATCCTAGCACTAGCACACTGATGAGCCCCTTGAAGCCATCAGGAAATGATCTAAATTCATTTATGTTGCATATAATGTTCACTTATTTATTTATTAAATAAATACTTATCGAGGACTTGCTTTATGTTAGACAAATATATGCATTTATGTTTATACAATACAGAAATCAATTCCAAATGTAGCGTACTCTTTAAATGGGCATAAATAAGAAATATTTCCATGAACAGATGTATTGTAATTAAACTTATTTTTTAAATTATTCCATCACATATAGAGTCTAACAAGTGGGAAACCTGTCTTCTTACACTAATTCCCCAGAAATTTAGTGGATGGATTCAGAATCAAGAAGAAGTTGAATGAGTAATTCACTTATCTATCATGTATTGAATATCTATCTATAACTATTATATACGGGAACTAATTATATTAAAGATATTTATAATTGATTCCAAGTATAAGTTAAGCAATGAGAATCAAAGGAAAAGTCAAATCTGAAGAACTAGGAAGACATATCAGAATTTGGTGACAGATTTTTAAGAGATTAAAATAGGGAAGAGTAAGGGTTAATTCCAAAATTTTTAACTTTCGATACTAAAAGAGTAGATTAGTACTATATTCAATTATTATGTAAAATATATAAAAACTTTTCAAAATTTCACACTCAAGTTCTATTATTATATTGAAATTTAAGAACAAGGACAGAAAACTTTTTAGTAATTTTAAGAATAGAACTATTAGAATAATTTGGTAATTTTTTACATAATAGTCACTATAATCTATAGCCACAGAATTTAAACAGATGAAATTTTACATTATACACAGATGGTTTATGTCACACTTTAGTGTGGGTAAAATATATTTAAATACATTTTCCAATTATTTAAAGTGTGATATTATAAGCACTCCTTTCTAGCATGCCTGTACAGTGGTTAATGTTTTGTTATTGGAAATGAGCCTATTTATATTTATAAAATGCTAAAGAAAAATAATTTTGCACCCAACTCTTAAGAGCAGATATTATAATTTTAATAATAGGACTGAACTTATCTTTTAGAAAATACAAATTTATTAATCAGAATAAGTCATAAATAATTGAATTAATGTGCTACCCACAGCTTAATTGCCTAGAGAAACAAATAGATTCTCACTATATAATCTATGTATCTTATTGATTTATTGAACTATTCTCAAAATACTTTAAAGATAGTAGGGAAATCATAGAAGGAAAATTTCCAATCAATTTAGCATTTTAAATCATAAAACTTCCATTAAAGTTAATGGATGTTCTTTAGAATCACTGAGTATCACCTCAAACACCTACCATTCTTATAATCTTATGTTATATTACATTCTCTTTGGCTCCCAACAAAAGACAAACCCATTTACAAATGTATAAACATGTATAAAAAATCAACGTTATCACCACTGAGCTTATATCATTTTTGTGATAAAATGTCAAAGTTTCAGTTCATTATATTTATTTCTTTGAGGCTTAACATACACTGGAAAGCCTGCCATATATTACTTTTGAGCTCTGCTTTTACCGTACATATTTCTAAATGACATAAAAATCCAGGGCCCTTATGAAGAATTTAAATTCAATTACCTGATTCTTTCTAAACCCACAGTCTTAGCGATGTGATGGAGGCATCATGTGTCACTCATCCATTCTGCACAGCTGTTGGACCTAAAGCATCAGGTCACAACTTCATGTTGGACACTCTATTACAGCTTCTCTTCCATTTGATGGTTTTTTTGTAAACACAATCATTGTACTTTATATTTGCTGAGTACTCGTCAATTTTCCAATTTACAAAATATACTGAAAAGTGTTTGACAGCTATTATGTTAAGCACTCCTATGAGTTATTCCCTTTTAACCACAGAAAAATCCTGTAATATAAGCATAATTTTTAACCCTCATTTTAAAGAAAAGGAACTTAAGACTCAGAATGGCTAAGTAATTTAACTAAGATCACACACTTATTAACTGGCCTAAGAGATTCACAGCTGTCTAACTGTATTCTTCTAGTCATTCTTTCATGAAACAAATGTTTATTGAGGACACATTGTATGAAATGCTTTGTACTATGTCTTGATGGAATTAGAGAAATGAATAGCTTGGAACCCTGAATCTTTTTTATTCACTTTTTCTTTTAATTTTTAATTTTTATTTTATTATTAGTTTCAAGTATACAGTACATTAGTTAGACATTTATATAGTTTATGAAACAATCCCCCTGATTGCTCTTTCTCTCCTCTGGCTCTACACATAGCCATTTTATTACTGCTGACTGCATTTCCTATGCCATGCTCCCATCCCCGTGACCTTCCATCGACTACAAATTTGTACTTCTTTAACCCTTCACCCCTTTCTCCCAGCCCCTCAATTCCTCTCTCCTCTGGCCATCACCAGATTGTTCTCTATATTTGTGAGTCTGTTTTTGATTAGTTTGTTCTTTTTGTTTCTTAGATTCCGCGTGTAAATGAAATCATATGGTATTTATCTTTCTCTGTCTGACTTATTTCACTCATCATAATAGCCTCTAGGTCCATCCATGTCGTTGCAAATGGTTGAACTCTGAATTTTAACACCATTGTTATGCAATCCACAGGTGTTTCTCCTAATAATATGCTAAAGTAGACAGAACAGGCAGAAAGCTGAAGCATGTCACATGCAAGTGACTTTCAGAACTGGGATTGGAATCTAGAACTCTAACTCCAGTTCCAAAAAGCTTTCCTATTAACTTGGAGCACAGAATATGTTCTTTATTATGGACATATTCTATGCTCGAGCCCAAATAGAGCTAAATCGTAAATCCTTTCCAGTCCTCAAGGCCAACTTCGAGTCGCATCCTCTATGAAACATTCTCCTCTCTCCCAAATTGATCTTCCATTTCTTTAAACTTTGATGGTTTGATAAAGTATTGATATAGATTCTTGACATATTTTTAACTGTTTAATCAATGGATGTACCTTTAGAGCCCCCATGAAATTACAATCTAAACGGGAAGATATATTGTTTTTTATTTATCATAGTATTAAACATAGTGCTTATCTTAAAGGTGAAAGCAGAGTATTTGTTTAATAAATGATAATACTCTAAACAATAGATGAATTTGTACCCAGAGGATCTAGAACTATTCTCTGTTTTTTAGAAAACACTCCCATTTGAAGTGGTAAGGCCCATTTTATTTCAGAATTATATGTTTTAGATTTGATATTATAAATAAAATGTGTTTATGAGCACTGCATTTTGATATATTTGATTTCCCATTGAACGTTGCCATTAACTCTCTTTGGGTAATATTAGGGATAAATTTCCCAAAATGTGCTTCATAGATCATTAGTCCCTCAAGGTGCTCTGATAAAAAAGTGGAGAGTAACCCTTGGCCATGTAAGGCCAGGAGATATTAATGCTATATGCCCCTTCTTGAAGATTCATGAAGCAAATCAGTATTTCAAATTCGTTTAGAAAGTCTATATTAAAGAAATCTGTTTAACTTCTTTTACCTTTGTGTTTCCCAAACTTGCTTGACCATTGGATCCTTATTTCACATTATTCCTTTTATTATCTCATAGAATTTTAAAAACTTTAGCAAACATTGTGTTAGCCCCAATCCAATTGTTGAATACTATCTACGGTACAGTTTTTTAAAAATGTGTCGAGATCATCTATAACAACAGTAGTGAATGAAGTGCATCATGTCATCATTGTCCCTAAATCTTTCAGTTTTGAATTCCACCATTTTTTATTCTTTCCAAATATTTCCTGTTATTAATAACTAGAACTTTCTCTTGAGAAAAAAATCTTTTTTCTTTTCCTCATTGGAAAACTTTGCTTGGATCTCCAAATTTCAAATTAGTCAATATTATTCTGGAAAGTGATATTTATTTTTGTGAAGGTCACCTTGATTTTTTAATACATTTAAGGTAAAACCAAAAGAAAATACTTTTGTTCATTAATCTGCCATTTATGGTCTTTCACTCTGAGGCTGTGAAAACCAGTATTCTTTGATCAGTGTCCAAATGAAAGCTAAGATCTCCCAGAACAATAAGTATGCAGAAACAAATCATAGATTTCAAGGTTAGTGGGTGGCTGGAACTTTGCTAAGACAGCATACCAGTCTAAAAAATGATAAAGTTATGCTCCAGAAGCAGGGCATGGGGAGCCCAAACGATCAAGATCCTTTCAATTTGGAAACTCTTATTCTACATTTCTTTCAACTCCATTCAGATGAAGAAGCATTCACTGTACATAAGTGATAGAAAGATGGGGGGCGAGAGGGAATTCCTTTGTCCTCAAGAAATTTTCCCTAATTTCAGGCATCAGCCCCAATCTTGGGAAAATCAAATGAATCCAGTGACCAGCATGGGTTATCTAAGAAATAAATCTCCAGCAATGAGTCTCTCTATATTTAGCTATTTAGAAAGGTAAGCGCTGCTTAGGCTTATTGTTTAGAAAGCTTTCCTAATGAAGCTAAAGTTACATATCTTATACTCATTATCATTCATTCATTCATTCATTCAAAAATATTTGTTTGAATAAAACAATAAAAACATATAGTCCACTTCGTGTAAGGCAGTCTACTAAGTACTGTTGGGACAAAGAGATGATTAAGACATAGCTCCTATCTTTCAAGTGTTTAAAGTCTGGTGCAAGATATATAAGACATATATAAATATTATGCAGTATCAAAAGTGAAAAGTGCAATGTAAAAGACACAAATAATGTCCTGTGGGAGTTTATAGAAAGAAGAAATTACTTCCTACTGAGAATATCCCAGAGGTCTTACAGAGAACATGGAAGGGCCTTGAAGGACCACTAGAATAAAGCTATAAGAAAATTAAAAATTAGGATGGGAGTGCCCACAGGGTGTGATAGGTAGAGAGCGTAGAATGAGCAAAAACAGGGGGCAAGAAAACATGAGGCAGGAAATGAATACAAGAAAGAATTTACTTAACATGGAGGGAAGGGAATATGAATGAATTTGGGGTAGAGTGAGCCCAAATAATGGAGAACCTTGAAAGCCATGTAATGATGGTGATGCTAATATGAATAACTGTAGTCATAGTATTAATGTAACAGTAATAATGGCAGTTAACATTTATTGTGGATTTATCATATGCCAAGTACTGTCCTAAGTATTCTCTCATTTAATTTCTCAACAACCTTGTAAGGTAAATACTCATGATACAGATTCTCCTAATTTTATAGATGAGGAAATGGTCCCACAGTGAGATTTTGTCCATGGTTACACAGGACTTTGCTCTTTACTTCTTAAACTTAGAAAAGTTGCCAGAGCTCATATGCTATGTCAGCTGTTACATGGCCCTAAACCACCCCCTAATTACAAAATGCTATTGAAGTCCAGGCTAGAAAGAAAGAGAATGCACGTTTCTGTTCTAAAGTATGTGTCAAGCTAAAATAGACAATACTACAGAGAGTAAGCATATATTTTCACTAAACCTTATCATCATATTTAGTTACTCCATATGTGCATTTGATTTAAAGGATCACTGTGGTTCATATAAATGAATACTACAAACTAAGGTTTACTATGTTATTACTAACTTCTTTTCCTATATTGTCTTTGTTTTTGATATTCTTTTGTCATGCTAAAACATTTTTATCATCCTGATATGAGGTTAGTCATTGATAGTTCAGAGGATTGGGAATGAGTTCAAGAGATATCTGGTTTTGGATCTACAATTAAACTAGCACTTGACCTTGACAAGATTTCATAAACTCTTTGTGCCTTCCATTCTTTTTTCTAATATCAACTAGCTTCATAAATGTCACCAAGATAATCTTGAGTAAATACTCAAGTCGAGTAAATATTCAACCGCATAAAGCCATTAAAAATTACTTAAACTATATCTAAAACTACAAAAATATTGTTGTTGTTATTTTATTACATAGGTGCTCATAAGCTACTTATCTATGACCCATTAGATGAGCTATAAGTACAAAGTTATTTTCAATTAAATCATGTTTGATATAATCCACAGCAGGAAGCAAATTTTGTCAAAATTGATGAAGAAAATAGAAGCTCAAGGTAAAATATGACAGTCTATCCACGACATTAGATTCTGTTAAACAAAACATACATATTGAGATTGAAAACATAGATACATTCAGGTAAAAATCTGATCTTAGAAACAGGAGGAATATTTTCACATACAGTACTCCTACAGTAGAACCTGGGCGGACTTTGCTAAATGTCCATGAGAACTTAAAGATGTTATTTGGCTGCCAAAGAATCCACAGAATGAAATGTTGTGGACACAGTAGAAAGCAACAGTTTGGAAATTTAATCCGTATATTATTTTGAAAACGAAACACATGTAGATTATAGAATTCAGAGCAATATCAAGCCACCTACCACACCAGATTTGAGTCTTATGTCCATCCCTGGAGAGGGTGTGCAGTAAACTCTTTCCAAAGCACAGGAACTGAGAATAAGTGAGGAGTTAAGGCCCCAAGGAAAGTGGAAAATTGGGGTCATTATCAGAAGAGAGCGATGGGTGCTGTGTGGTGAAAACACTGTTCATGACATATTCCCAGGTTTCGCTCTGAGTTCTTTAGAAAACGGAAGAGAAATCTTTTTTTTACCCCCATGACTTTGAGTCATTATGAATCTCAATGCTTATTTTTAATTACCTAATTATAAGTTTATATTATGAAATAAATATATTTTGATCTGTTAATTCAGCATTTCTAAGCCTGCTCTATTCCTTTTTTTATTTTGAATATATATTTTAATTTTCAGCCAGTATGAAAATTAAAATTTGACATAGATTAAAATTTGTTCATGAAATTGTTGAGGTTATCTTCAGTGTGGAGAATTACATACAGGCTTGAGGTTCAAATTCTGTCAAAACTCGTCTCACCTTACCGAATGAAGCATTTTACGGTTGCTGAGAAAATTTAAAAAAAAAAAAAAATCTTTAGCCCTGACTTCAGGATTTTAGTAGAAAATGAAAATAAGCATTAACCTGGAGGCTAAAAATATTTTGAAGGAGTCTCTTTTATAGAAATCATAGCTTTACTAGTTAGCTTTATCAAGAATGTAAACAAGTCTTCATCACAGCAGGTATTTATCCTACCCATAAGATTTCATAACAGTTAAAATTATTAGGCTAAGATAATTAAACTAATTCAGTGCCTTATCTGTTTTCATACTTAATCACAATGAATCTGTTGAAGAATGGTGAGTGTTAAATCTGACCCAGAATTTCTTGACGAGTTCTTTCAAAATCATAGATTTCATGGATTTTTGGCAGTGCTTGACTGACTGAGCAAGTTGATTTTTTTGAAATTTGCTAATGACTCAAGAGTCAATTATTATTAATAACATTATTTTATGTATTATGTTTATTACAGATAAATACCATTATAGGAAATAATATATAGCTATAATTATTACAGTGAATATTTTATTATTTTCACTAATATTTATGCAATGCATAATTTATGCCAAGTACTATTCTAAGCACTTTCCATATTTATCAATTCTTTTCACGGCAATCTTCACAGCAATCATCTTTTAAAAAATAACATGTATTAATTTCCTTTTCACCACTTTGTATACATGCACAGAATACTTGGAATTTTGGTATTGACCTTATGAAAATCAAAGAGTGTTCATTTGCCACGACTATCAAACTAAGTTTGAGCCAATTAGATGAGGTCTTCTCTATGGGAAGAATTGACCCCATGTTTAACTTCTGTAGTTGAGGCATAGCAGGAGTTCTGTTCACAAGAAATTCAGTTAACCATGGAACCAGTGCTTATTTTGAAAGGTTCTAAGAGACTGAGGATATTTGGAATTTCCTCTATGCGGAGACCATCCCCTAAAACATTTAGTTGGGTCATTTTATCTATTTGCTTTTAAGAAGGAGAAACTTACAGGCTTCCTGTGTCTCCATATTTCTAGTTTCTTCCCTGCATTATTCTGTCTCTCACATCCTCCCAGATGATGCAACAAAAATTCGATCGCATCTCTTGGTTCTTAAGAAAAAAAATAGTTACTCTGTGTCATTACATACAAGTTTCTTGATTATTCGTCTTTTGCCTACATATCTTGCCCTATTCCCTGTGGCATTTCCCTGCTTAGACATGTACATAACCTTTGAATTCTGGCAATAATGAATCATTTTAATCATTTTTTATACTCAAATATGCCTTTGCCTCATGCTATTCCATCTGCCTGGAATACCATTGTATTAGGATTCTCCAGAGAAACAGAAACAATAAGGTATATATAGATATACATAAGAGGAGATTTATTATAGGAATTGGCCCACATGATTATGGAGACTGAGAAGTTTTGCAGTCTACTGTCTGTATACTGGAGAACCCAGAAAGCAGTGGTATAATTCAGTCTGAGTCCAAAAGCCTGAGAATCTTGACTGCTAGCTGTATTGTATAAGTCCTGGTTTTAGTTTGAAGGCCCGCAGACCAGGATTGCCAATGTCGGAACGTAGGAGAAGACGAACGTCTCAGCTCGAGCAGAGAGTAAATCCACTCTTTCATTGACTTTTCATGCTAATAGACCCTCAGTGGATTGAATGATGTCCACCCACATTGGTGAGTGTGCTCTTCTTTACTCAATCTACAGATTCAAATGCAAACTTCCTCCAGAAACAGCCTCATGGACATACCCAGAAATAATCATTTTACCAGCTCTCTGAGCATTCTTTAACCCAGTCAAGTTGACACATAAAATTAACTATCACAACCATCTTCTTTTTATTTGCCTCACAAACTCCTACTAAATCTTCAAGTCACAGGTCAGATGAGCTCTTCTGTAAGCTCTCTTTAGCTCTTCACCCAAGCCACATTAAGTATCCTTCCCTTCTCTCTACATTTTACATGTTTCATATACATCTTCATTATAGCATTCATCATCCTCCATGGTAATTTTCTCCCCACTAGACCATAAGGTCCTTGAAGGCAGGACAAGTTTCCTTTCCTCCCTGGGCCTAACACAATGGCTGGTGTACAAAAGGCCTCAATATCGTAAGGCTATAATCAGCTTCTTCTCAAGAAGATTCAAACATTTGCCAGAAACCTTAAAAGAATGAAAAATGAGAATTAAATCAATGAAATTACTATTTTTTTAAATCAGGTATAACGTGTGTGTGTGTGTGTGTGTGTGTGTGTGTGTGTGTGTGTGTACACATATATATGTATGTTGTTGTTATCTGTCAAAAGATTTTAGCATTTTAGACTTAAATTTCATTTCCTATTTTAAACCACATTCCAGTGCATAAGTTGTCAGATCTGTTTTGTAAAGACTGGTATTTCTTAAGTGCTCCATGAAGTTTTCAGTTCAAAATAAAATTCAAGGCCTTAGGGAAAATTGAATCTGAGCTCCTGACTTCTCTTACCATTTAAACACCAAAGCATAATCTGGAACATTTTCCTATTTACATCTTGGCTTTATGATCCAGAACACTGTTGACCCACAACATTCCACCATTCTTGGAATGACTAATCTCTTTCCTTCTGTTGTCTTCCACCTCTGCTTTGCATTTGTTTCATATTTAAGACTGGCTGCTATTTATCAGTGGAAGAAGCATTGTTCTTATTGCATTATCTCTCTTCCTGTTAATTTTCACTGTCAGTTTTTCTCCATAAGGAAAAAAAAATATGTAGTTTACAGTTCTCAGCTCGGAGGACATTTAGGATTGGGAAAATGAGATACTGATACTTTTTAGTTAAAAATAGAATTGTTAGTTAGGATCTTTCTTACACTATCCTACAGGAACGAACACTGTTCATTCCTAGCTCCTACACCTGTATTACAAGCTATAAAAGACAGGAAAGGAGGCTCACGTAGAGACCAACGCTATTGTTATTAGTTGAATGTGCAATTTCTCTCCCAAATGTGGGCATAGCCTTCTAAATTCAATGGGCTTTTTTACCATTCTCTTCAAAAGTGACCAGTCTTTATTTGAAATACATTGGAATAAATAACTAATAGTACTTTTTTTCAGTTTTGAAGCTAGAAATACCAATTTTCCTTTCTTGCCATTGTTGCCCCACCTCTTTTTTTTCTTTATGCCTTTGAATGGGTGTGAAGACCAAGCTGCTTGGTCCTGAGGACCTGGTTATTGGTTCATTAGATAAGACAAAGCCCCTAAAGATGTCATGGGTTTTTGGCATTCTGATCACTTCACAGTACAATTAGCTTTCTTCTGTTATTTGGCCAGACTGCTCACCCTATTCATTTTTGTCTGTTTGAAACAAAGAGAACTGGGCAAAGAAAAGCACTGATGGCTCAGGACCAGTCCTTTGATCAAGGGACTGAATGAATAACACAAGAATGCATTTTACTGACAGTAAAGATAATAATATATCCCTAGCATTTGAGTAGCTCTTAACAATTCGTAGTGATTTTTTACACGTTATTTCATTTTAGCTTCATACAAAATCAGAAGATAGGTGTGGTGAGGTGTCACTTTACCAAATAAGAACGAAGCCCCAGAAATTCGCCTAAGCAGAATGGTACTTTCTGTTGCTCCATGATCAAGAATAGAAACAGCAAATATTTATGTAATGGAGAATAGCCAAAATTCAAACCCAGGCAGACTGGCTCCAGGATCTGTCCCTTTATCACCATGCTACACTACAAGGCAGCATCTCCCTAGCCACACAGCACAGGCGTCTGTGCATTGCAGACCAAAGAGGCCAAGCACCCATATAGAACTGACACTGAAGGTGCCATCTTTTAGAATCACAGAAAAGCCTTTTGTCAGAGTGAAATAAAAATATCCAAGTGATAGGATTTACCCTCCTCCCACCTCTCATTATTCCCTCCTGCTTTTTCTCGTTACTTTACACTTTAGAATCCAAGAATAATGAATGTAAGATGAAGAGTGGGAAGAAAAATAAACAGAAAACCTGGGAATAACCAAAGCCCTTTTAAAACAAACCTGCTGACATGTGTATGGGTGAACAGTCTCCCTTCTGCAAAAGGGCAATTTTCCCGCCTGTGCATCTGGAGCAGAGGAGCAGCATAGAATATTGGCTAAAAGCTTAGGCTCTGGAACCAGGCTACCAGGGTTCTCACCTCACTGGGTGACTTTAAACAACTCATGATCCCCATGTAACTTATTTTCCTCCCTTGTAAAAGGAGATGATATTAATAGTACTTTTCAAAGTCGTCATGAAAGTAATATGAGCTAATACATATAGAACATTTAGAATCTGACCACTGTAAATGCATGTTTGCTATTATTTTACATAAGAAAATATATTTAAAAGGCCAGACACATAGTAGATGCTCAATAAATATAAGCTCCTTTCCTTTATATATGGTTTAGATCAATGGAAAGACATATTTGTTGAAAACTATGTGCCTTATGTCAGTTACCTTGGTGCGAGGACTTATTATGTATTTGAGGGGTTAGCCAGCTTTTTTTTTTTTTTAACTTTTTTCCCAGAGAATTTCCTTTATCCCTTCCTAACTGCTGTTTTTCCACTTAACAAATGTGATAACTGCCACCTTGGCCAAATCATTTTATCCATGTTAACTGTTCCATCAATTTCACCTGGTAGTATCTATTGAAACCAATAGTATATTAGGTTTCTCTTTTGATCATGGAAAATGGAGAAATTTAAGGAGTTTTCTCTGTCATTTCTTCGCTCTATATGGTCGCAATAAGTCACATTTCTAAATTTTAATTCTTCTAATCTCAACTGATATTTTCTAAGTGGTAAACCAATTTTCTCCAGTAGCCTAAAAATTCCATATGTGCAGGGATGTTCAAAGCTATATCCCTACCTCCTAGCAAAGTGCGTGGGACAAGAGGTACTTTATAAATATTTGCTGAAGATGGCAGTCAATGCCGAAGGAATAAAAATATAATAAAATAAATAGCCTCCCCCCGCCAAAAAAAATTAACTAGAACTTAATTAAGAGATGCCTGAAATTAATCAGAATATTAGGTGCATTCTACTTTTGAAGGAGAAAATTCATTTTAGAAACCTAAACTGATATCTGTACTTAATTTAATACATTTATAATAATTTTCAGACAGTATCCTAGAACAAGTATACATTCATCTCAATCTCCTAGGCCTTCATTGGCTACGTAATATACAGTGAGAACACTTAAGAACGTGTCAAAATTATGCTAGTACTCCACCCTCCACTATCACTAAGCCATTACAATAGAGGGTAAGATATTGGGCCTTGGACTTGCTGTTTCCACTGCCTCAAATTCTCTTTTCCTAGATACCAGAATGGCTTGCTCCCTCACTACATTCCAATCTCAGTTCAAATTTCACCTTTTCGGAGAGACATTCCCTGACAATTTTGTCTGAAATAAATCCCTTCTATTTTTCACCATTTTTGTTTTCTTTTTCTACTTTTTTTTTTAAAGACTTTTAAAACTAGATCCATCGAGATAGAATTGTCCTACAATAAACTACACAAATTTAAAGTATACAGTTTGATATTTGACAAATGGATACACTTGTAAAATCATCACTGCAATCAAGAAAGTAAACATCCATCACGTCCAAGGGACATCTCATTTCATGTCCCTTGGTATTCCCTTCCACTATCCTTCCCATTTTCAGGTAGTCATTGACCTATTTTCCATCACTACAAATATGTTCTCTAGAATTTTATGTAATCGGAATCATACAAAATGTAGCCTTTTGCGGGGGATAGGGTCTGGTTTCTTTTACTCTGTGCAGAATTATTTTTACATTTATTCATGTGATGCATGCATGAATTTGTTCCTTTGTATTGCTGAATAATATTCCATTGTATGAATATACTGCAGTTTGTTTATCCATTCACCTGTTGGTGGGCATTTGGACTGTTTCCAGTTGTTAGCTACGATGAACATTCATATACAAATCTCTGTGTGACATATGCTTTCATTTCTCTTGGGTAAATACCCAGCAGTAGAATAGCTGGCCATGTAGTAGATGTATATTTGACTTTTTAAGAAACTATCAAACTATTTCCCAAAGTGGTTGTACCATTTTATATCCCCACTGGCAGTGTCTCAGAATCCCAGTTGATCCACATCATTGTCAACACTTGGTGTGATCAGCCTTTTTAATTTTAGACATTCTAATAAGTGGTATCATGTGATTTTCATCCGCATTTTCCTAATGTCTAATGATAAACACCTATTACTAAGTTTTGAGAGTTTATTATATATTCTGAATGCAAATCTATTATCAGATATAATTTGCAGAAGTTTTCTTCTAGTCAGCAGTTTGTCTTTTCATTTTCTTAATACTATCTTTCAATGACTAGACTTTTTAAATTTTGGTGAATTCTAAAGATCATTTTTTCTTTTAGAACTCTGCTTTTGTTGCCTAAACCAATTCAAGATTTTCCCTAAAGTTTTTTCCCAAATTTTTCTTCAAAAAGTTTATAGTTTTAGGTTTTATATTTAGGACTATGTACATTTTGAGCTAATTTTTATATATAATGCAAAATATGCATGAAAGTCCATTGTTTTGCATATGGATCTCCAGTTATTCCAGCATCATGCATTGAAGTCCCTCCTTTCTCCACAGGATTGACTTTTCACCTTTGTCCAAATTCAATTGGCCCTCCGTGTGTCTATTTCTAAACCCTCTATTGTGTTCCATTGACCTACTTGTCTATCTTAAGACCAACACCCCACCGTGTCAATGACCACAGCTTTATATTGTCCTCAAGTCAAGCAGTGTGCCTTCTCCAATGTTGTTCTTTTTCAAAGTGATTTTGGTTATTCTTAGTCCTTTGTATTTCCATATGAAGTTTAGGAGAAACTTGACAGTTTTCACATAAAACATTTTTTTTAAGCCTCCTAGGATTTTGATTGGGATTGCATTGAATCTGGAGATAAATTTGGGAATAAGTGACATGTTAAAAATATTGAGTTCTTCAATACATGAATGTGGTTTATCTTTCTATTTATTTAGATCCTGTATGATTTCTTTCAGCAATGTTTTGTAATTTTAAGTGTATAGATCTGGCACATTTTTTGACAGATTAGGATTTCCTTAGAATTTCATGTATTATATGCTATTATAAATTATGCTATTTTTATTTCAAGTTCTGATTGTTTATTGTTAGTATATAGAAATTCAATTGATTTTTATATATTGATTTTTGTATCATCAACCTGGCTAAACTCACCTATTCTTATGTAGCTCTCATAGGATTTTATATGAAGATAATCATATCATATGTAAACAGAAACAGTTTTAATCTGGATGCATTTTGATTCTTTTTCATTTATTGTGCTGGCTAGAATTCCAGTACAATGTTAGAAGTGGTGAGAGTAGTGGACATTCTTACCTTGTTTTCTGAACTTAGCAGGAAAGAGTTCAGTCTTTTACAATTAAGTGCAAGCTGTAGGTTGTTTATAGATGCCATTTATCAAGTTGGAGAAATTCTTTTCTAGTTTGTGGAGAGTTTTTTGCCGAGAATTTTTTGCCCAGGGTGTTATGAGGAATGGATGTTGGATTTTGTGAAATGATTTTTTTCTGCATCTACTTTGAAGATTGTATGGGTTTTTTTTTTTAGTAGTTGATATAGTAAGTTTTATAAATTGGTTTTTGAATGCTAAAGAAACCTTGAATCATTGGTATTAACCCAACTTGGTCATGTTTTGTTATCTTTTATATATTATTGACTACTATTTGCCGGATTTTGTTATGAATTTTTATACCTATTTGCATGACAAAGATTGATCTGTAGTTTTCTTTTCTCATACTGTCTTTGTCTGGTTTTGGTATCAGAATAATCCTGACCTCATGGAATAAATTAGCAAGTTTTTTTTTCAATTTACTGGAAGAGTTTATGTAGAATTGATATTCTTTTTTCCTTATATGTTTGGTAGAATTAATTATTGAAGCCATTGATGAGGCCTAGAGTTTTCTTTGTACAAAGTTTTAACTATAAATATAATTACTTTCATAGAGGTATTCGGTTAGAAAGCTCTTCGTGAATGAGATTTGATAGTTGTATCTTTCAGTATATTTGTCCAATTCATCTAAGTTTTTAATTTATTGGTATGAAGTTGTTCATAATATTTTTATTATCCTTTTTTATATGTATAGAATCTGTAGAGCTATTACTTCTCCCATTCTTAATATTGGTAAATTGTGTATTCTCCTTTTTTCCCTGATTAGCTTGACTAGTGCTCTATCAATTTTATTGATTATCTCAATTAATAGCTTTTGGTTTCATGTATTATTCTCTGTTGATTTTTCTTCTGTGTCATTTATTTCCCTTTATTTTCTGATTTCTACTTACTTTTAGTTTTGTTTCTTTTTCTCATTTTTTAAGGTAGGTGCTAAGATTGTGGATTTGAAATTTTCTTTATTTCTAATACAGACATTTAATGCTATAAATTTCTCTTTACCACTTTAGCTACATCTCACAAATTTTGATTTGCTGCACTTTTATTTTCAATCAGTTCACAATATTTTCTGAGGATATGAGAAAGTAGTTTAATAAAACCCCAAATGAAAACAGAAAGTTCAAGATGGAGAAGGTTATGAGGATATAAAACAGTAGTGACTAATGAATCTTTACAGTAATAAAATCTAAATTGATATGATAAACACATTGGGAGTGTTCAACATAAATGTTAAATAAAGATTCATTAAACAGAAGAAATATACTATAAAAAAATTCTAGTAATGGAACGGAACATAATTTTCTAAATGATTATCAGTAAGTCCCAAGAATTGGTTGGTAATGGGGCAGATAGGTAAAAGGAAAGCATTTCAGAAATTGCAACATGTGGTGGCAAGAAAGGGAGAATAGAAAATAAAAAATATTCCAAAGGTGTAATTTTACTGAAGTTTGGGGTGTGGGAGTGGGAAATAGAATGTGTTGGAGGAGGAAAAAATTGATATCTTACTTTCAAATAATTCTAGAAAAGTATGCATCTGATATTCAGAGCATGGAAAAGTAAAATAATCATGAATAAAACAGAACTATCACAAAAGCTCAAAGTTAACAAGTATAAAATGGAATGAATAGGAAAGTCACCAGGCTGACAAGAATGAAAGAAAAAAGTAAATGAAAATGTAAATAAATATAAACATAGAATAAGATGAAATTATTAAAATCAAGCATGACTTTCATTACCCTAAATTGTGTTTTTTCTTTAAAATGTAACTCACTAAGTTGTAGTTTTTTAAATTCTAGATTAAAAAATAATTACAGTTATAAGCTATTTATAATAGACATAGTTTTAATGATCGTTTAAAACAGTTAAAAATAATGGAATAGACACCAAAAACATGATTAATTAAAGAAAAATATTAATAAATTGTTCTTCACCAAAAGTAAAAACTTTAGCTCCACAGGAAACTGAAGAAGATGAAAAGATAGACTGTGGACTGGGAGAACATATTTGCAAATCAAAAATTCAACAAATATATCTAGAATATATAAAGAACTGTCAAAATTCAACAATAAAAAACTAAACAATTCAATTAGAAAATAGGCAAAAGACATGAACAGACGTTTTACCAAAAAGGATATGCAGATGGCAAATAAACACATAACAATATGTTCAACATCATTAGCCATGAGGGAAATGCAAATTAAAACTACAATGAAGTATTACTGTACACCTATCAGAATGGCTAAAAAAAATTTTTTTAAGTAATTACACCAAATTCTGGTGAAGATGCAAAGAAACTTGATCTCTCATACATTGCTGATGGGAATGTAAAATGGTACAATTAGTCTGGGAAATAATACAAACATTTATTATAAAATGAAACGTGTGTTTACCACATGGTTCAGCAGTTGCACTCTTAGACATTTATCCCGGAGAAATGGAAACTGATGTTCACATGAATGATATACAGCTTTATTCATAGCTAAAGCAAGAAACAACCCAAATGTCTTTCAATGGGTGAATCATTAAGCAAACTTTGGTACATTCATATCCGCGAATACTACTCGTCAATAAAGAGAAATGAGATATTAATACGTGGAATAACTTGTATGGATTTCAAGGGAATTATGCTGAATGAAAAAAAAAGCCAATCTCAAAGCTTAAATCGTGTATGATTTCCTGCATATAACATTCTTAAAATGATAAAATGCTAGAGGTGGAGAACAGATTAGTAGTTGAATTGCTTATCATAAAAATCTCTATTATTTTTAATAATTTCCTCATGCTCTATTTCAAATAAAATCAATTCATTGAGATAGACCTTTAGAGCTCTCTATACTTAGGGACTGACTCTCTCCCCTTTGGCAAAATCTTTGAACCACTGTTCCGGGCACTAGGCAGGAATGGTGGCCTCTGGTCTTCTTATCTTCTCAACTTGTATTTCTGCACGTGGAACCTCAGCCATATAATTAAGTTGGGATGAGGGCAATTAAGGCTTCACTATTCTTGGCCTGTCACAACTGGGATAGAGCCTCCACTTTATAAATGGGGGCTGGAAGGACACAGGGAACTCATGACATCTCAGCCACACTCACCAAAAATTTAACCCCTCCAACTTAAATTTAGAGGGAATTAGAAATGTTACTGGCTTGTCCCTTTTGATAGACGTCTTATCCCATGGATGGGAGCTGAGGGGAGACAGATCCTCATTCTCTTGGGCACACCGACCCAGAGTGGAGTTTCTTTCCAGCTAAACTGGGAAGTAGGGGGAGGGAGGAAGAGACAAGTTTTGGCTTCAGTGCCATAGATTCTCTCTGTTCTTACCAAGTTTTCATAGATTTTCTTGAACAGATATTTCTTCATCCTTTCTATGTTCCAGAGACTAAATGGTTGTTTTGTTTTGTTGTTATACAATTTTTAGCAGTTACGTTTGTTGGTCTTGGGATAAGGTCTATGGAGCCCTTCACATTGACATTCTGGAAGTGGAACCCCAGATTTATTTTTCAAAAGACTGTGTCAAACAAAATTCTTGGTTTCATTACACACTCTGAGTTTCAATGTTCTTATGTCTAAATGGGGATAATAATCCACGTCACACTGCTTAGGACATGGTAGCCCTGAATAACTGCCAGTTTCTTCTTTCCCTCTTATCCCACTTTTAGAACTTAGAGAAGTTCTAGTTGAATAAAGGTGTCTGCTCAATAATGCATTGTTATGCTTTAAGAATTTCTCAACTCCAAGAAAGTATTTCAAGTAAAGTGAGAAATATACTTAAACACTCAAAAAATAATCGTCACACCAAAACCAGGGTTGTTTTAGAGATTTGGCTCATGAGAAAATACTTTTAAAAAACCATAAACAACATGACTCAAGGCCTCTTTCTTCTTCCTCTCTCTCCCTCACCAACTCCCCCTTCCCCACTCACTCCTAACTCACTTTTCTCCTTCATTATAACCTTTCACCAACATATGAGAATTGCTGAGTATAAATTGAATGATCCAATAGTTAAAAAATATTTAGTCAGTCTGTGTAAAGATTGGTCAAGTGATTGGTAACTAATATTCTCTCTGAGCTATGTTTTCAGACAACAGTCTAGACCTTGAAATAACCCCTGCTTTAATAGATGATAGATAGATGATAGATGATAGATGATTGGTAGGTAGATAGATGATAGATAGATAGATAGATAGATAGATAGATAGATAGATAGATAGATGTATGTTATAGATCTCTCAAATAAGAAATTAAAATCTTATGAAAGTCATTTCCAATGTCATTCATTCATTCATTTACCAAATATGATTTAATGCCTAAGATATATATGGCACTCTTCTATATACTTGGGCTCTGGTATGCATCTTAGGAGATGAGATGGGATTTGAGGAGCTGGCCCATCAACATATGTCTTACCAAAACAGTATTGTGGCATTTTTTCAAACTTTGTTTAGCTTATCCACATACTCATTAAAATGATCAGGAAGAACAGTATGGATGTGACGCTAGGAGAGGCTGTAATTGATACTTACCTTTATTCCACCTCATACCAGCTTTAGAGCTAGCCAAAGACAATTAGTATTTTGTTTTGAACTTCTCATACAGGTAATGTTGAGCAACCAGAATCTCTTAAAATCGATTTCTAAAGTGCTACAAACTTTTTGACCTTCTTAGAAGACTTAGAACCAATTTGGGATAAATTCTCATCAAGTAGAAGAGAGGATGAGTATGATAAACAAAAATTCATACCTGAAAAATTCTATTTAGAAACCTAACTATCTTACTTCATAAAGAATTTAGCTATTAGAATAGATTTAAAAGCAAAAAAAAAAAAAAATTTTTTTTTAAGTCAAAACCAGAAGGATACTGTATAGTTTGGATTGTGAAATGAAAATTACATTATTTGGTGTGTACTGACTCCTAACTATGTGCCATACTAGCAAGACATGTTCCTATATTCAGGCTGTAAGTCTTACATATAAATAACTATAATGTTAAATAGAAAGTATTTGTTATAATAGAGAGTCTAAAAATGTCACTTAAGACAAATAAGGAAGAGATTTATTCCTGTTAGGTGGGTTTAGAAAAGGTTTCATAAAGTGTCTGTGATCTAAAGCCAATGAAGGCACAGAGCTGTGGACAACCAAAGTGTTGCCCTTAGAGACCAGCCAGTAATCCTACCTCACTGGAGCACTGGGAAAGGGAAATAAAGTTGGATGATTTGTAGCAGATCATGAAGACCCCAAAATGTTATCAAAGGAGTTGGGGGTTTATTTTGGAGCCAACTAAAAACCATGGGAGAGTTTTGAAAAGGGGAGTAATAATCAAAATGGTATCTTAGAGAACTTATTTCAACGCCCGCATATACAATAGATTTTTAAAATATCAGAGTTAGGAAGACCTGTATAGAAACCAGTGTTGCATTAGGCCAGGTGGTCCTGAACTAAAAGAGCAGAATCAAAGTGGATGGAAGTTCCATAAACGCAAAACAAGAAATAGAATCAAGGCAATAGATGCCAGAGATACTATAGGGAGGGATGACTGCAACGTGGGGACTGACGTCAGCAAGATGTTTTGAAGTTTAAAGTCTGTGTGTTATGGAAGTAGACGATGTTCTTAAAAGAGAAAGGAAACAAAGATAAGATTTGGGAAAAGAAGAAAAATGATGTTTTATTTATTCAGTAAATATTTATTGAGTACTTACTATGTGCCAGGCACTGTTCTGGGATGATGAGAGCTAGTTATCTTTAATTTTTAAAATGCCATATGTGGGAAAGGTATCGTTCCCAGTCTCTGTGACTCCAAAGGCAGAGTTGGAGCCAGTGAGTAGGAGTCAGGTAGGAAGTAAAATACCTTTTTAATAAATGAAGTCTTGATAAGTCGTAAGAGCTCTGTTCCAGGCAGTATTCAAGCATAAACTAGAAAAAATTCTTCCAGGAACACTGTGACAGGGGATTCCTGTGCTAAGAGGGAAGTTAGACTCACTTTCCTGCAAGTTCTTTCCTGATCTTAAGAGTCTTTATTCTTTCTGATGATCTAGTCCTCTGAGTTCTATTATTAATCTCTCGTGTCTCTCAATTATTAAATAAATTACTCAATCTGTCTGCCATTCAGTAAAAGCTTGCACATTTACATCTGTTATTCTCAAATTATTTTTGGTTAGGGCTCTTTTTCTTTATTAAAAATTCTACCCAGTAATGTTACCTTTAGAGCTAATTTAGAATGGTTACCCTGGTAGATTGGGTTATAAATATCAGAGGAGAAAAGGAATTCTTGTGCCTAATAATATGTTTGTTTGGAAGAAACCCTGCAAACGAGAAATGAATTATCTTGACTTCAAGACTGCGATGCAGCTTCTGTATTTTGCAGTAATTCAAAAAGAAATAAAAATCTCAGAGAGGTGCATTTTGATATAGCATGGCAAAGGAAGAGAGTAATTATTATCCAAACACTGTAAAGCTTTAGATGGGAAACATTTATCTGTGCTGCATTTAAAGAAGAAGAAAGGGAAGGGAAGAAAAAGAAAAAGGGAACCTGTAGTGAGCTTGGCTATAAGCTATAGTTAAAGCTTTGCATATCCTGGTGTCCTTTGAAACGTAAAATTCCACAACAAATAGCTCTGTAACGTGTATAACCGGTATGAAGATTCAATTCAGATTTAAGCACTTTGGTTTGCTTTTGAATCTTGCTATTTTCTGCATTTGTTTTGACTGCTCTCATCATTCAAGATTGACGCTTGGATGGGTGTGTAGGAGGAAGCAGCAGCAGCAGGCTTACAGCTTGCAGACAAAAAAAATCTGCCTTATCTGATGGCTATTATTGAAAATGCGAGGTGTAGCCTGGGCTGGGTAATGAAGGGGAGCGAGCTAGGGGGAGCAAGGAGCATGGAGCTGCATACTGATGAGTGTAGGAGTACTTGATAAAAAGAATTCTGGCTGCTGGCCGTGCATTGCTCATTGTGGAGTACTCCAACAATCACATAGAACGCAGACCAGCCTAAGCTGACAGCTTGATATGCCTTCTTCTGCTGCCTGGTTTTGGTGGCTGTATGACGTACTGGTCGGTAGTAAAGATTAATATGTAAGAAATGTGGAGCTAGGATCAAGTCATACTCCACAGCCTGCCTGGCAAACTATGTTTTACTTCTGACTTTGCTCTCTCGCTGAGAACATTAATCTGTCAAGCTGGCGGGCTCCTTTGATAGCAACTTTCCCAGGAGCATGATGTGGCAATGCCACCTCTCAGCCCAGGACTACCGCTATTACCCCGTGGACGGCTACTCCCTGCTTAAACGCTTCCCTCTTCATCCTCTTACAGGACCCAGATGCCCTGTCCAAACAGTGGGACAATGGTTGGAAAGCATTGGGCTACCTCAGTACGAGAACCACCTGATGGCTAATGGATTTGACAATGTGCAGTTTATGGTAAGACGCTCTCTGTGTCCACAGAGCTGCCTTTTGTCTGTCTTTGCTTCTTATGTGTCTTACACGGCTCAGAGGCAGCCTGATTTGCACTAAAACCGGTCAGTTTTATATATGTAACAGCATCAGAAAATCGGATGCTCTTAGGACTGAACTTACTGTGTACATATAGACACTTGCAGAAAAATAAGATCTATAGTCATCCATATACATATATGTATTATGTGAATGAACCGATGAAAGTACTATTTATAGGCAGGGAAAGAAGATTAACATTTATATTCTCCCTGTCATTCTCTGTGTGATTTTTATAAATTTGCAATACCCAGTTAGATTATAGCATTCTTCAGTTAATTCTAGATTCCTAAAACATCTTATTTCATTTAGTGATTAATTAGACAATTCGTTATGTTTATGATGTGAAGATCATTTTTTTTTTTCCTGAGAATTGTTCGGTAAGCAGCTTAAATTGTTTGGACGACCTTTGGCTCGTTAGCAAACTGCTTCAGATGGTCAATTATGAAGAGCATTCGCTTACTTACACATGCTGATTGAAGAGCATCGAGGTATTGTTTGTTAATTTAGGTAGAAAACAAACACTTCCATCAATTAACTGTCAATATTTAGAAAGAGGCTAATGACTAAGTACCTTCATGTACTTCTGAATGCTGGTCTGCATGCAACCTAAACCTAGTATGTGCAAACTTCTCACTGTGGTAGATAGAGGTGAGGAAGGAGGATGGGGAGATGTGCAGACCCATAGTACAGCTTTCTAATCATTTACATACCTCCCCCACTGCTCATCAGTTTCCCTTGTTAAGCTACGTCACAGTCCTTATTACCTTTCCTTGCATTTAAGGTCCCATCACGACATGTTACTGATCCCTAAATTTAGAGAGAGCTCCATAACATAGGCATGTAGCACACAAATGGCTTGTAGAAATAATTAATAGCTATTTCTAAATAAAATGCTGGAACTGACACCTGGAGCTTATTAATACCAGAATTGATAACAAAACACTGAGAGCTAGTCATGCCTTTTTATCTCCATTTGAGATTATTTTTCTCCAAGCTTGACTTGACTATTGTAGCTTTGAAAATTACTCAAATTGTTAAACTTCTGCCTCTTCTCCAAAAATATATATGCCCTGTGAGCTTTTTTTTTAAAGCTACATAAATGTATTAAAACATGTGAGCTCTAAATAATTGTGTACATGGAACTCAATATGAATCTATTTTTTATGAGATATACAGCTACTGTTATTTTTCTCATGTTTAAAAATACCATCACTGATTAGACCAGACAAGATGTTGTAGATGTTGAAATAGGAAAAAAGTGACATTTCTTCAATTGCTATGAGTCTTAGGACACTGAGAAGATTTAAGACAGATTTAGGGCACTAAACAGATAACACCAAGAATTAGAGGAACTATCAAACAGAATAAAAGTCTTTGCATCATTATTTATGTTTACTGCACATTTTGATAAGTATTCTTTCTCTCTACCGCTACTTGAGATAAGACTTTCTCATTCTCACTCCTCAAACCCTTGTCTAAATTTATTCTTGTTCCATAAGAAGTTAGGTAGGTTTTTGGAGTCTCCAGAATATTGGGCTGCTTTGAAAGATTTTTAATTCAGCATAATTTTCCTCTGAATGTTAAACACTTTTGAACAAATATAATCCATTTTTGAAAGCCTAGAACTGAAAGATTAATCAAACAGGTTTCAAATAAGCATTAGGAGATTGTAAAAAACATTCATGAATGAAATATGTATAAGTACTCCAAAATGTATCTGGGAGGAAAAAATCCTGTACATATATGACAAAACCAGGGTCTGATCTTCTCCATAAATTACTCTTTTTCAATTCCAAATGTTGTATATAATTTTCCAGAAATTGAGAAAACGGTTAATTCAGATGAGTCAGTCAAATACTTTCTTCATGAGACAGAATCAATTTTTAAAACTTTGAATTATCATTTAGAGGAATTAATTATGGAAATGAAGCAAATCATAAAATGGTGTCATCAATTATTGCTTTACATGCTGCCAAGCACCACTTATTTTCTATTAGTATCATAAAAAATCAATGTCTACCTTTATAAAAATTATTTGTTGATCTCCATCATTTAATTTATTTCATTATGAACTTAGTTAAAGCACACTGATATGATCAGACCACTTTAAGAAACAGATTTCATGAATGTGGTGAAAGATCTATTAAACCTGCTTAGTCTCCACTCGGTGTCATAGTCTAGCTTTTGTTTTTCTTGAAGCACATTCTGACCTGCATTTATTCATCTTGTTGCCTAAGCAACAAGCACCACACTTCTATGAACTATGATGCAGTGCAGGTCTTATTAGCTATTTAGAACAAGACAGTAGAGACATCGAAAGGATATAATTAATGTATGTTGAAACATCATAGTAGTACATCCATGCATAGATGCACTTAATTTAAGCAACGTCCTCGAGAGTTAATTTTTCATTTCATTTCATTAACAAATGGGAGTTTTAAAGGGTCCGTACAAGTAACTTACAAAGTATTTATTGAAATCTTAACAAATCTTTTGTTAACTCTGTTCTACATATTCCCACACACAAACACAATATGTAGATAGTTTATCCACATTGCTACGATTAACTTTAATAAAGATCTCTTACATCAATTTCTAGACATGGTTAGAAAAGAAAGACCACCGATTATTTTTAAATATCTATAAATTACTGATTCTCCTTTGGTCTCTTAATATTTATCCTTGATTTTATTGATGTGTGAATTTTTTTTTCCAATATCTGAAAGTTAGAATTCAAAACTTTTTCTTTATGTACATGGTTCAGGTTTGCAGAATAGTTGTACACACAGTTTTGACCCTTCTATATCCTAAAATAGATAAAATAAGTAGAACTTGGTGTAATCAATGAATAACTACAAAAGTACATCAGGTCACTCAAGACTTTGGGAGAGTCAGATCTGTGCTGTAATCATAAGTTCCTTCAACATGGAATCCTTCATCAGAAGATTTAGCCAAGGCCCCATCTACCTGTTCATCTACTCTGAAGTCATACATCAGCTCCCTCGTAGTTAGACATGTCTACTGCTACTCACTAGCCTCTGGGAAAGTTGCTGGGATCCTCTGACATCCCACCTATTTTCTTCCAGTTTGCAACATGTATATTGTGCCTAAGTTTCAAAGTTACTTTTTTTCAGCAAGGAGTTTAGGTATGAAAGTTAATATGCAAAATGCACATGCTCATTTACTTCCTTATTATATATGTTTTGACCATCATCTCCTTTTTCCAAATCTCCTCTTTCCAATGACTGCTTCCTAAACTTTAAGTCTTGAATTATCTATTCTTGTGTTGATGACTGCTCATGGCTCTCCTCTCCTGAAAGGCTATTTCCTTTCCTGCCCCACTATATTTTATCCTCAAAGGTCTAACTCAATTCCTGCCTTGTTTATGTAGCTTTCTTTAACAACACCAATCCTCGGTAGCCTCTCTTTTCTCTGAACTCATGGAGTAGTTGTATTTGGACTGAAAAATTACACTTGGCATGCCATTATTCACTCTCTAGAATGAGGAGTTAAGTTTTCACTTGTATATATCTTGTCTCTCCAACTAGACTGGAAGCTCTTCAAGTCCAAGTTCTGTGTATTCAGTTTCCTTATCTTTCTCAAATGCTAGCATAATGCTGTGTATATAGAAATCATCCATAAACACTGGGTGTACAGCAGATTGTTGTAGATGGACCTCTAGCCTCATTTTTCATGTAGAAGCCTTGTCTGCCAGTGGAAACATAGAGCACTAGTATTATTCATGCAACAAACGTTCCTTAAAATTTTTTCTATGTGCTAGGGACAATGTTAATTACTAGAGATGTGACAGTGAACATTATATGATCCTTGACCTTAAGTAGATTACAGTATTGCCCTCAGACCTATCATATCATTTCATTGAATATTGCACACGCATTCTTTCATGTACTCATACACACGCATACACACACACACACACACACACACATACACATACACACTATATCACAAGGATCTTGCCCTTCACTCTTCCAATAATCACCATCCTTCAGTATATTATTTGCTAGCAATTGTTTTTCCAGCAATTAATTACAGTAATCAATGGAAGAGATAAAATCTATCATAGAATGGAATAAAGGAAGATAAAGATACTGATAACATCAAAACACTGGTGGTGTTATTATGGATTTATAGTCCAAAGACTGAATTAAGAAGTTTATATTACTTGGAGGAGGGTTGACTCATAGCCTCACTAGGATAACTAGCTGACAGTCATATTTGTAAACTGTAATCAAATAGGGAAAGAATGCAATTATAACAACATTTTTTTTTAACATCTCTGTGTTTCTAGTGATTGCCATCTAGGTTGGCTAGGAATATTTTGACCATTATTAAAATATTCAAAATACAGCCTCTACAGAGTAAGAAATAGAAGTAATACCAGGATCCCTATGTAAAATTGGCATTTTTGTACATTTGGGTGGATAGCATTTACAAAGGACTCGCTGAAGGTCAAAGTGAGTAGTGCCTATTAGACATTGACGTGGAGCCACAGAGCTCTTGGAAGACATCCATTTAAACAAAATATTTGAGCAAGATTGATTTTACAAGTATTTAACTGTAATTTCTCCCCATTTTTGTGGTGCATTTTACATGCTAGTAGACTTACTTCTCTTTTCCTCTTTTTACATAACTTTTCTGTAATAAGAGTGCCATTTGCTGTTGACCTGATAAAATGACCTTTTAAGTATCTTAGCAGAATATCAAGAACCAAGTAAGAAGTTAAGCTTGTGAAGCAGAAAAAATTTGTCCCTACAGAGTAAGACTAATAACCCCTATGATGATTTCTTGTTTCAAATATTGCTTAAGAAAATTTTGTAAAGTTACTTAGATTTAAAGATACAAGAGAAAAATACCTTCCACACTCCCTACACCTCCCTGTTTCTGAAACACGATAGGCTCTGAGTTGAGTGGGTGGCTTTATATTGAAAGTGCAGCTCTAATTTTCCCAACTCATTTAGGCCAGTAGTTGCACACCCACTTTCGCAAAAGAAAAAAAAAAAAAGACATTTTTTTTCAACTATAGGTATTTAAAATCTGTTGGTATCCCAAAGTCAAAGCCAGGAGAGAGTCATTCTTTATCTGGACAACAGCTTAATTACAAATATAATAGGCAACAGCCTCGCATTGCTGTGAGAGAGGACTAAAGTAAGACTTCTTATTTCCACTGACTTGCTTCTCTATGATTTGGTTTACTCATCTGTAAAATCAATCTAATGAGGATCTGGGAGAAATGGTCTTTGGGCTTGTTATTTAATATTTCGAGCTCTTTAAAGATGCAGGATACAATACTGGTGATGGCAGGGCTATTAATTCTCCCCATAGATCTCATTAGCCTTGGTAGGACACTGATTGCTTATACAGTAGAGAGTTAGACATGAGGGCATGTTCAGGGATGACCATCTTTAAAGAATGGCTTCCGGAGATAACATTAGCCACAATTCCAATCTGGCGATACTATGGAGAGAACCTTTTCTTCCACCTGGAAGTTACTCTGATTCCTTTTTTAAGCATTAAAACACGCTGCCCCATTTTCTAATAATTCAGTTCTACAACACCCATTGCTAAGGAATGCTCGCATGCATTGTCCTTTGATTTAGTCATGCAACATATTTGTATAATTTCTTCTCCACTATTGCTTCTGGTGACCAGGTACTTGGTATAAGGAATTTACTTCATGAATCAGAAAATTTGTTAAAACTGCTGAATTACAGACACATTTTAAGAAATCCAGACACAGTCATATTTCTTTGCTTCTTTAAAAGGACAGATCTCTCAAACAAGTGTTCAGTGGCAGTGACCTTCATTTTCTCACTTCTAGTCACCTCCGTAACCCCTATAATCCTGCCCGCTTACCAACTCTTCTGCTAAAATTGGTCTCTTTTAGTCAGCTGCAATTTGCTTCTTGCCAAATCCCAACCCCACCCCCGACTTTTTCCTTCATTTCACTTCTCTTTGCCTTCTTTACAAGGTCTGATTTTTCCTATCCACTCCTTATTTATATGTATTTCCTTATTGATATTTATTAGGGTTCTGTGACATTATACTGCCCTTTTCAATTATTCTTGTTCTCCTAATCTTCCTCCTGCCTCTAAATGTGGGTGGTGCTCTACCTGCCCATCTGTCAGGGTGAACACTGGTTCTCATAGATGCCTAGCTGTCCCTCCTCTTTACCTCTTTCCACGTGGCTTCCAGTGCTGTCCAGTTACTCATTAAACATTTCCATATACATGTATGCATGCAAAGCGCTTAGCGCAGACCTGGCATAGAATAAATGCACAATAAATATTAAGTATAACTATAGCCAGAGTAGTCTTTCTAAAACACACATTTACTTTAGCACTACCCAGCTTAAAATACTTCAGTGATTCTCAATTACCTATGGGAGATTATGTTTCCAAAACTCTTAATATGACTTTCACATTCAGGATCTCTATGACCTGCTTGGGCCCAACTTATTTTCCAGCCTCATCTGTTAACATTCCCTCTCTGTCACTTCTAAAGAACTGTCTATTTTTCTTTCCCTGCCTGGCCTTTGCACATGCTATTCTCTCTGCTGGGAATAATGTTCCTTCCCCACTTAACTCCTTTTTATCCTTTAGTTTTTGCCTAGTCATCACTTCTTTTAGCTGTCACTTCTTCCCTGACATTCCAAGTAGGGGTTAGGGACCCTTTTCCCGTAGTTCTCTTTCTTACCACTTATCTTACCATATTACGTATTAACGTGTCCACCTACCCCAACCACCTCTGCCACACACAAATGTTAGAACAGAGGTTGGCAAACATGTTCTGTAAAGGGCCTTTAAAAGCCACATGCTCTCTGTTGCAACTATTCACCTCTGCTATTGCAGCATGAAAGCAGCCACAGACAATACATACATGTTCCAATAATACTTTGTTTACAAAACCAGGCAGATTTGGTTAATGGGGCACATTTTGCTGTCCCTGAACTAGACTTTTAACTCCTTGAAATTTAGAAATATGCTCTTATCCTTTGTATAACCCATGGCTCGTATGTGCAGACACAGTAAATGTTTGATGGAAGGAGGAAGGAAGAAAGCAAATAAAAATGAAGGAAAGGAAGGAAAGAAAGAGGAAAGGATAAAGGGAGTGAGGGAATCAGGCAGGTGGCTACAGCAAGGTTCCTGAAGGCTGCTTAGTTTAAGGAGAACCCAGACAGTGATAGAGGGTATTCAGACTTCAAGATCCAGCCTTCAGGAGTCTGACAAGGACTAGAGAGGGAGTTTTTGATCTAATCAGTGAGACTTGACTCTATTTTCAGCCAGGGAACTACACAGGTATAGGAACTAGAAAAGCACAGCTGTAAAAGAAACCTGTTATACCCTCTGCTTGGAATTCCTTTCTCTTCCTCTTCACCTAATTGTGTAGTATTTGTCATGACTCAGATTAAGCATCATTTCCTCCAGGAAGTATTTCTTAATACCATCCCATCATCTGGCTGGCATAACTGCCCCTTTCTCGTGTACCCCTGGTCCTCTGCGTGTACTTATTATATTGCATCACAATTATATTATTTGTTCAGATGTCTGCCTCCCACTCTAGAAAGTGAGATCAGGTCTTAGAAACAGAGATCAGGTCTTATTTACCTTTGTATTCCTAAAGTGTAACACAGTGCCTGAGATGTAGTAGCATCTCAGTAAATATTGATTGGATGGAATGTTTAAGTTCTACTCAGCTTTATATAAATTATTTCATATAATTCTCATCATATCCCTGTCAGTAAGTATTAGCATCTCCAAATTTACAAACAAAAAGAATGAGACTCCACAAAGGTAAAAATTGCCCAGTACTGCCTGGATTTCAAAACCAAATAAAACAAGGTCTTAAAAGTCAGTGCTCAATGCACTAAGACCACACTATTTCATCATTCTATATGTCATTCATTCAGCAAATGTTTACGGAGATTGTTAGATTGCAGACACTGGACAGGACACTGGCCCTCCCCTCAAATCACTCCTAGTTTGCCGTTCTTCTGGTCCTTTGAAGGATATCTTTTATCTTACCCCTTCTGATCTTTCCACCTCATCCTCACTACTGAAGAGGTCTCCTGCTTTAATCAGACCAGAACCTTCAATGCCAAACAAATACATATTTGTTCATGATTTCCCTCCCACCCAACACAGCCTATCTCCTTCAAGTTGCCTATTCTAGAAAGAGCCATTCTCAAGGCCCTGGCCCCTCCACCTGCTCTGTGAAGCCTTTTTCTACTGATCCGATCCTGCCTACCTCTTAAGCTTCATCTTTTACCCCTCATAAGCTCTGGCCATGTTGAATTACTTATAGTCCTATAACAGTGCTACACTTGCTCACAAATCCATAGCTTTGTACACACTGCATCTTATACACACTGTTTTCTGCCTGGAACATCCCCTTCCTGTACTTATTCTTAGCCTGGGTAACTCTTATTTCAAAATCTCAGCTCAGAGCTTCCTTCTGGGGAGGCTTTAACAAACTCTTTGATATTGCTCACCTATCCTTCACTGGCCTTCCATGGTGCCCTGTATATATATATACTCCTCTACTGGAACAGGCTTACCATATAGGGCTGTGTCTTGTTCAGTGTTATTGTCACTACCACATAACAGGTCCCTGTATAGTCTGCTAAGACTGCCATAACAAAGTGCCACAACAGAAATTTGTTGTCTCACAGTTCTGGAAGCTAGAATTCCAAGATCAAGGTATTGGGAAGATTGGTTCCTCTAAAGGATGCGACAGAAGGGTCCATATTGGGTCTTTCTCCTTGGCTCAAATATGGCTGTCTTCTCCCTGTGTTTTCACATCATCTTCCCTCTGTGTGTACCTGTATTTAAATTTCCTCTTCTTATAAAGACACCAGTCATTTTGGATTAGGGCCTACCATGATGATGTCATTTTGAACTTGATTACCCCTGTAAAGCTTCTGGAGTAGTGGGAGTTAGGATTTCAACATATGAATCTGGGGGGAACACAGTTCAGCTCATAGCAATCATCAATAAATGTGTGTATATGAATCCTTTGTTTATGATCCCTCGTGTTGCCAAGCACAGTCCATAATGGTCACACCATAAATACTTGATAAATCGAATTAAACTCAAGCTACTTGAGGTTTACATAAGATTTAAAATGTTTAAAGAACCTGATGTTACTCTTTCATCAATGATAAATGCAATCTTCCTGATACCGTCTAGTTTTGCACGTGTGGGTCATTGTATACAAATTCACACTGCTAGTTAATGGGAAAACCAATAAGGCCAAAACCGAGAACTTTCCACTTCTCTAGCCCTATGCTCTTTCCATTTTACTTTGCAGCTCTACTGGTCCCTAAATAAATCACATTTATAGGAAATGTTAATTTGTTTGTCATCGTTATGGTTGATAACTATCTAATAAATGAGCCCCAAAGGAATAATTAGATAAGTAGTGTTTTATAGGAAAGAAAGAGAATATAATCAATTTAATAATATAACTACTGTTTATCAGAACTTGTCATACCCTTTTTTACATATATTTACCCCTCCCACAGATGTTACAAAGCATGTAGTGTAATTCCAGTTTTTACAAATGATGAAACTTAGAAAGAGACTAAATATCTGGGCCCAAAGCACTCAAGTTTCAAACCCAAAGGGAAAAAATATTTTCTTGAATATGTTGCTAGGTCAACATTGTGTTGGTAAACTGGAAAGGGTGTGGATTCTAAACAAACAAAAGTAGCATAAGCATTTCTTGTGCTTGGAGGGATGACGATTCAGAGGAGTACTGAGAGGAGAGGTGCGAGAGAAGAAAAACCTTTCCTCAAGCAGAGATTAGGAAATCCAGGTTTAAGAAACTTCCCACTACACATGGGGTTATAAAAATACAGACGCAACTCTAGGTCAAGTCTGTCCTCAAACCGTGAGTCCTGAGCGAGAGTCATTCCATGCATACGGGAGATACTGCATCAAACAGGAATGCTGTTCATGAAAGACAGGATTTGCCCTTCAGTCTAATCCTAAAATGTAATGAGTTGTCATTATGAATTGCCACAAATTTTTATGCAGAAGAAAACTCAGGCTAGAGAGACATAGAAACAATACAAGTCATTGCATGTGTGTCCCTGACTTCATTCCAGACTTCCTAATCTGGTCTCTGTGTACCATGCACATCGTAGACACTGGGAACTACCCATTCATTTAAGAGTATATGATCTAAACGAGTATCAAAAAACAATAACCCTTATATCCCTACTTATAAATTATAGAGGCATATTAGAAGGAGAGAAAAATACAATGAATAATTAATATAAACCTCTGAATATCAGGTCACAATTTCTGCCTCTTGAGCCCACAGAATTAAATTTCAGATGGTTAAACTTTTACCTTCTGTCAGACTGAGCAAAGATGATTAGGATTCATATCCAAAGCACTGTGGAACATCTTGGGTTTATAAGCCAGTGTCTGTTTAGATGGCTGGCAAGAAGAATTAGGTTTGTCCTTCTAGCGTTTTGAAGGAGATCTTGGAAAAAGAGGCCTAGAATCTAAAGTAGCTCAAGTTTATTTGACAGGGGTTATATTATGCATTCTTTTATCAGAAAGGGGGTAATCCTGTAAAGAAGGAGCTGAGCATTTAGTATTCATCAGGCCTATATAATTATATAGCCCATCCAGTTGTCTACCAGCTCAGAACATGTGGACTGAAATATACAGGCTGGCCAACATCTACTTCAGAAATCGCTCACTTTTTCAAAAGGAAGCAAGCAAAAGTTCACTCATACCAATTCAATCATTTAAGAACTCCTGAATAAATAACAATGAGGTTCTTTTGGGTGGGGATCTGGATGAAAGGTATGTTATACAGTCAAAAAATATAATTTTTTCCTGGTAATTAATTATGATGTATTGGATATAAGAATACCATATTAAGTTCTTATTGCACTTTAGAGTCTTTAAATTTCTTACACATACGATATCTCAATTAATTCGAGACACAAAATAAGCAAGTTCTATTTTCAGTTCTAGCATAAATGGTATGACATTAGGTAAGCCTTCTTCTCTGCAATCTCTGGACAAGTTCAGATATAACCTGATGTTTTTTTTCAAATCCCTCCCTCAATCCTATATCTGCTCTAAATGCTTACTCTTTTTTCCTTCATAACCAAGCTTTCAAAAGAAATGTCTACATTTGCGAGCTGGCCCTTCAACTCATTACAACAGGCCTCAATACAATTAGCCTCTCTCAGCTTTGCTGAAAATGGGAACGCAGAAATAAGCAAGTAGCTAAAGGGTGATTTGGAGGTCAAAGGAGGATTTTTTAAACAGGAGAGACTAGAGTCATGTTTGGCTACTAAACGATCAGGTAGAAAGGGAAATATTGATATTGGAGAAGAAAGAGAGATTGACTAAGCGAATAAAAGTGAGAGAGTTTGGGATCCAGAGACAAGTGGAGGAATTGTCTTCAATGGGGACATTCCTATTGTAACAGGAAGGAAGATGGGCACAGCGGGTACCATATGATTTGAATATAGGGTGACAAGGATATGGTGGTATGTCTTCTCTAATGGCTTCTATTTTCTAACTAATTGTGAGACAAGGGTATGAGATATTTGAAGATATAGAAGATATTAAAGAGATATTTCAAAAAGTGGAAAACAGAATTTACTAGGAAAAGGGAGTAGAATTACAAGCCATGTTGATGGCTTATTTGAGATTTGTAATCATGATGCTTAATAGGAATTGGGAAGATGATTGTACTCCAAGGCACAGAATTGCTTTCATCATCTGGCTCCTTCTCCTATTTGGGCTAGTCACTTAACCTCCATGAGCATCAGTTTCCCAAGTACAAATAGGGGATAATACCACTTGGTTCTCAAGGTTGTGGTGAGAATTAGATTAAGGCTAACTGTGTGCTTTCAGTAAGCAATGAATCATAATGGTGACAAGAGTGCCTGTACCACTTAGCTGGCAAGTCACTTTGGAATTACTGACAACACAATGGTACACAGAAATTGCTACAAGGCTTCATTGCATTTGCCCTCATAATATATTGGCTGCAAGGAAAATGCTTACATGAATTACTCTAGGAACACCAAAATACCCAAAACCTACCTATGTCAGTGAACTAACTTATAGCGAATAACTCTAAAGGATGTTGGAAAATTATGTCACATTGATTCGCTCTTACTCATCACAGACCTTGATTAATCAACTGCATGTACACTCAAAAAGCTGAGCCTTTCAGGGTTGTGGTCATGCAGTAGTGCATGCTGTTGGCAGAGTACTGTGGGACTTCCAAGGAACTAGATTGTATTTAGTGCTTTCCCTAAAAGACATACATACTCAAGGACACCCACCTGCCCACAGCAATAAAATGTTCCCATAATGATGGTTGATCAAATTGTGATAATTAATTTTTAATGAGAATATTTGAATATCCAATAATCTAGTAGTTTTGTCCTCAAGTATAACTAGCCTAAACTTGCATCCAGATTGTTAACAAATACTGTGAAGTATATTTAAAAACATAGACTATGAAGACTGTAGCATTTTAAAATATAAATCTATGTGTTTCAAATCTGCATCTTTTATTCTTTAATACGTGTGGACTATCTAAAGTAGAAAGTAGATAAGGCTCCCAGGAAAATCTTTTGAATGGATTCCTGGGAAATTTATCCATTCATTCATAAGGAAATACCTATTAAGTACCTAATATACTTATCAAACTGCCAATTGTGGTAGAGACTACAGAGAGGCATAATACAGGCTCCTGTTAAACATCCTGCAGTCTACTCGGGGAGCTAAGACTAGCATACCTAACAGCTAAATAGCAATACACATTCAAATAGCAATAAAGGACAACAGTGTAAGTGTTTTCATAGAACAGAATATACCTGTGGGAGAAATAAGTGTTAGAAGCTATGAATTTCTATGAGTCCTGAGAAGGAAGAGATGTTTGTGAGCTGGATTGATCAGGGAAGCCTCTCTGGAGGAAGTGGGCTTGAGTGGGATTTGTATAAACAGAGAAGAATGGGGCCAATGCTGTAAGATTGAATGGAATCATGGACCAAGGTGGTGAGATTGCAAAATGCATGTAGCATTTGAAGAACAAGAGAGATACTAACGTGGCAGCAATCCTAGCACTCATGTTATGCTTCTGTGAATGAAAGTGTTACCTGCCTGTGAAATCCGATTGATGCTAAGCATATACCTTATGGAAGGAAAGCTTAATGATCCATCACTGTGCCCCGTTAGGCTCTCCTAGTTGACAGCACACATGTGCACATCACACATACAGACAGCAAGGGAGGATGAGCATGGAGACATCTGACTGACTGGCCTTCTATTTTCAGAGAATCTTGAAGAAAATGAAGTTACTTGGGTTACATTGTTTTTCCAAACAAATCCATCTTTCTGAGGGCTAGAATACTGTCTCAAAGCCAACAGCAAACCTGTTTTCAATAGTTTCATATCATCTAAAATATCCTCTTCTTCTCCAAAACTAAATTTATTAATCCATTAGATCCTTTGCTTCTTCAAAGATAGTCACTGCTCTCAGTTACCAATATCTAAAGAAATTATTTTCACTTTCGTCTTAGAACCATGACTACTGTTGAAATACCTATCAACCTCCTCATCTCTAAAACTCAGCTTGTTTGAAATGTTCCAAGAATTCAAATGAAGAAACATTTGCTTAGCTGTCACTTGCATGTGCCAAACATCATGCTAAGTGCTTAAATACAAAGGTTGATCATAATGGTGTTGATGATGATGATGATAATGATAAATAAACATTTATATAGTGCTTATTTTCCAGGTTCTGTTCTAAGTGTTTTACATATATTAACTACTTTAATTATTTTGGAATGAATAATATACCCAGTCTTTCCTTTCATGAAGCTTACAATCTACTGGTGAAATAAAGATGAAAACAGCCAAATTCCTTCAGCAGTATAACCAGTTGGAAATATAATTCAGTGTAGAGTAGAAGCATTCAAAACTAGTGACTCAGGCAAGCTTCCATAGAAAAGATCAGGTTTATACTAACTCTTGATAGACTGGGAAAATTCACAGCCTGAAAAAGACTGAGTGACAGGGCAGCCTTTCAGGCAAGTGGAGCAGCATGTAATTAGCATGGAGAGATATCCAGCAGTTTGGGTCTAGTGGAGTGCAGGGCGCGAAAAACAAACAAAAAAAGGCAATACATAAAACCAGAGAGGTCTTAATGGGCCAGATCAGAGAGAATCCATTTTTATTCCAATCCAGCTGAGATCCTCAGGGCCCCCTCTGTGTAACCAAGAATGACATGTTTATTCATTTGTCTTTGGATATGTGCGAATCTCTGTTTTCCTTCCTTTTCTGCACTTTTAGCCCCTTTTGGTTCGAAGCGGCTTGAGGAAAGTTCACTGCAGGGTCTTCTCTTTCTTTGTCACCCCTACAGAACTTCCCAGTGAGCACCAATGTCGGGTGACCGGCTAACCATCAGCCTGTGGTTGTAGATGATTGTCTGTGCTGCTTGGTGAGACAGAGTCCAGAGGTGGTCATTACATTGGCGTCAGTGGTGACTTCCGGTGTCAGAGATCCCATTAGAGAGTGTTTTATTGATACTCGTTCAGAAGACCCTTTTCAGCTCGAGGAAAACAGTGCACTTTAAAAAGCTGTAGTTAGAGCTTACCACTTTAATAGCAGTCTTCAAGAGCCAAAGTCTGGATGCAAAAAATTAAGGCTCCTCTGCTTCCTATTAGCTTGTAACCAAGACAATGACAGCACTAAGTAGGGTGTTCCTCCCTTGTGTTCTAGAGAATACTCTTGGAAATGAGAAAGAGGAAGAGGTTTGGCGAATGAAGAAGTAGATGCCCTTGACTGGTTAATTATTTGATTTATCAACTCATCCTCTTTCAAAGAAGGCAGTTTACAATAGACACAAAGACGATTTAAACAACTGCACTATAGCAAGAGAATTTGAACAACAGTTTTGATAGAAAGGAACACATTTTTAAGAAGTTTTTAAGTAACATATATTTTTTTAAAACCTCAAATCAAATATACAAATAAAATTCAAATGCAAACACTAGCTTGCACTCTTTTCCCCACTCCCAGCTCCACTCTCATGAAGTAAATACCTTAAACGTTTCTGTTCTTAGTCCTTCTGGAGGTTTTGTTTATGTGATATGTATATATCCTTAGTTCTCACTCTATTGGCTTTAGATATCATTTACTGACATCTTGATATGAGAGATGAGGATTTAGCTCATTTATGCCATTATCTTTTCTCTCTCCTACCGACCCCCATTCCCAGTAGAGTTGCAGACTAAATCTTAGCCCACAAACTCAGTGCTACGAAGGTGCTATGAAATATCACTTTTTAGTGTTTTAAGTCAACTTAGTTTTGACTCTATGACAGAGTTAGCCTGAAATTCCACTGTTATCAGTATTGGCTTCTATTGTCACCCCATAATACTGAGTGTTGCCAGGCAAACAGGGAAATCTATGCTTTTGGATGGTCCCTGCTTAAGTCTTCATTGTCCAATGTTGCAGTGGTGCCTTGAAATCCAGTGTTTCTCTGTCTCCATGCCATTCATGGGGTGTGGGAATGTTTATCAGGGATGAAAACCCCATACCTGAGCTCCCTACTCCCACCCTGATGAGGCTGGACATCAATGATGGTGGCCACACACCGTTCGCCCCGTCACCTAACCTAGAAACATGAGAGTGATCTTATTTATTTTCTCATTGTCATTTCTGATTATTTTTCCTTTCTCTTGCATTTATTTTTATTTTGTCCTTAGGTTTTCCACGATCTTCATCATACTATCTATTTTCCTGACCTACTTTTTCCCAGAGACCTCTCCCCACAGGCTTCCTGCCCCAAGCTGCCTCACATTTATCATTCTGGGACTCTATTCTTGACACTCACTTATTGAATCCACTGTTTCTTGAATAGTTTTCTTTTCTTTCTCTTGATTTGATTTCTCTTATTGCCAGAGCACATACTCAATTTTTTTAAAAAGAAAAAGCTGAGAAATACATAAGAGGTGAACTTCTAAGCCTGTATGAATCTAAAAATGCCTATATTCTGCATAATGTCATATTTTAGTATATAGTTCCAGGCTGAACCTAATTTTTCTCAGGACTTGGCACACATTGCTCCATTGTCTTCTTAGCATTTGGCATGGTTGTTGAGAAGTCTGACCTTGGTGACCTCTTTCTCTCTCTGAAAGTTTTTGGGATCATCTCTTTATCCTTGATGTCCTGATGTGTCACTAGCGTATGACTAAGTGGGTGCCTTTTCATCCTGTTCCATACTTGTCAAGCACTTTAAATATAAACATTCTGGGACAGTCTTTTTTATTATTTCTTTGATCATTTCTTTCCCTTCATTTTCCCTGTTGCCTTTTTGTAAACTCCTATTAGACAGATATTGGACTTCCTCAATGGCTCTTGTCCTTTTTTTCACATTTGCCATCTCTTTCTATTTCTATCTTATACTCTAAGAGATTGAGTTCAATCTTTACACTGATTATTTTTTTCATTTTGGCAACAGTATGTTTAATTTCCTAAAGCCCTTTTTTATTCTCTATTCCTTTTTCATGGCACCCTTTTCTTTTTCTTTATATGTTGCTTAGTTTTGAATCTGTCAAGGGATATCAGTTATAAGTTAGTTGTTTTTATTTTGAAATTCTCTTCGTGGAATTATCTTGAGTTAGTTTTCCTATTATGCTTTGTGTTTAACTTGATCCTTCCCAATCATACTACAGGCTACCCTTCAATGGCTGGTAGTTTGTGGTTTTCCTTTCAGATTTCAGGAAGAGGCAATGAAAAGGCTAACTGAGAGCTCTGTATACACAGGCTTTTTTTTTTTTAACTTCCAGACTTCATTTTGTAGTGAGCAGGATGTCCCTATAATGAGCAGGGTGCCCCAAATACCACCACACTAACTGCTCTAATTCTCTCCAAGAAAGTTTTTTAAATGTGTTTAGAAAATAAGCATTTGTTTTCTTTTCAACCTGAGGAGAGGGATAAATGTCTGGTGTGTGGGGGTCAGGTGGGGGTGTGGGTGTGTGTGTGCATGTGCGCTGCTTTTCCATACATAGACCTTCAGTTTGTCCTCATTTTCTGTCCATTTCTCAATCTCTTCCTTCACGCTACCTTCCTTCCCTCAGGCTGAAACCTCTGGGGTTCCAGTGGGCAACTTGAGCTTCTTTTTTGATTTAGTAAACACTCTAGACTAAAACCATCTCCACCTCGTTGCACCATTCAATGCTTTTCTATGCTCTTTCTGACTTCTGGAGATTTATTAAAACCTCTGACACTAAAATATTTGTCTCCAGTTATCTTGGTGGTTGTGAGATCATGAGATTTTTTTTATTCCTTTTCCAAATTATTACTGGGATCTAAAAGGAAACAAGATAAACCAATGGACTCAGTGTACCTCTTGAAATAGAAGCCAAAATCACAGTCATTCATTCCTACTTTATTCAGTAAATGATACCAAATGAGGAAAAAATAGTTATCTCCAAAAAATAGTAGGAATAGCATCAAGCCACAATTCCTAAAAGAGCCCAGATATTTCTTCCTTAGAGAAGTAGTACAGTGCAATGATTAGAAGGATAGACTCTACTTCAATTCAAATTCCAGCCCTGAGACTTACAAGCTATATTACCTTGCCTGAATTTCATAATGTCTCTGCACTTCAGTTTCCACAGGTGGAAACAGGGATGATAATAACTGCATACAAATCCCATTGGATTAAGGTAAGACTTATGAGTTTATCCACATAAAGTACTTGGAACAGCAAGCTCAAGTGTTAGTCATCATCATCGCTATTATTGTCCCAATGTCAGGACAGGGAGGCATGGGGAAGTAGTCACAGCAATATTTCATGTCCTTCTTCTAAGACAGCAAAGACAGCTTGGAGTAAATTGACTTTTAGGCATCTCTCTTTAGGCCACAACTTTTCTAACTGTTCTCACCTTGGAATCTTGGAAGAAGTGATGGCACAGACATTTATTCGAAAAAATATTAATGGGCTACTATGAACATGATTGTGGACATGGAATATTATTTTCACAGTTTCTTCTTGAACTAATGGGGGAGAAGAGAAATGAGAGGTTATGAGACCAACAGTATTTCGGCTGTCTAGGAGAGGAAATGAGTAAATGTTCTATTATTTTTAAAGCACAGATGGAAAACTTATTTGAAAAAAGGGAAGGCTCCCATTTTTGTGATGAAAGGGCTAGAACTAACCATTACTATGACACCATGGACTCAGGTACATATTATCATGATATCATCTACTTAGCAGATATGGAAAACTGAACTAAATAAACAAAGAAAACATATAGCGATGCATAGTTGTTAATGAATTTTATCTTAAATTTCCACCCCCAAGTCCCTTTTGAAATACTAGACTCGTCAACTTCAAATATTGGTTTAAAAAAAATAAAAGAAATTACTATCAGTGGCCACTTCAGGTGCTTTATTTCACTTGATCCTCACAACAACTTTTTGAGTTATTTCTTCCTCCTAGCTTATCTTTCTAACTGGTGACTTCACTTGCCAATGCACCTTCCCCCTGAGCTTCCCTGTCTTTCTTTCCTCTGAGGGCTCCTCACCTGGCCTGGTTCTCCCCTGCTTTCATTTGGGTATTCCCCTTTCCCTCATTCCAGAGCCTCCAGAGAGGCCCACATTTCACCTCCTCCTCCCAGCCCTAACACTAGTTGCAGTTCAGCATTTTTGCTTCCCACCAACATTTTCTGTTGCTATGGAAACGGAGAGGCAGTTCTGGAAGGAGGGGGAGTCTTGGAGCACAATCACTGCTGGCCTGGTGTGGGAGTCTATGGTAGGCAGCTGAGGTAGGAGGAGGAGGGGGAGAGTCTAGAGAATTCAGGATCGGAACCCAACCAGTTCCTGATGGAGCAAGGGACTTCTCCACTCCCTCGATGAGATGAAGAGAGGCAGGAGGAGAGCAGCCCAGTGCTGGGCTGGCTCAGCAGCTGCATCTTTCGGATGGTTGAACAGAAGGAGGCTGAGTGGGTGGCCCCTGTGGTAATGGAGCCTGGTTCCCAGGCTGCTTGTAATCTGTCCTTAATTTGCCACTGAGGAAGTTAACTTCATGTAGCTAAGAAAAAGAAAGACTCAGGGGAGCCATCATCACAGAAAATAAATATGTTCCCATTATAAATGAAGTAACAGGATAATTTACCGTCTTAGAAGATGATGAGACAAGAAGAAATGGCCTATATCTAATGAAAAGTTTAAGCTAAAAATATGGAAAAAGAGCTTTACGGGAATGGTTGTTCTGTGAAAACAACTGAGACAAAATACAGAGCATTTCATTAGCAGATAACTTAAACCATGTCTTCAAAAAATGTATTATTTGTGCTTAGCAGAAGGCCTGGGACCCGCAAAGTTTGTCATATAATTTGAAGAGTAAGACTTCAGCAATATCGCAAATTGGTTTTGTGCCGTAGGAAAAATGACTGAGAACTGGAGTCGAAAAGTCAGTAAAAGGTGGACCCAGAAGTGAATGTACCTTAATAAGCACTAAGTAAGCTAATAAGGCAAAACTAAAGGGACTTGTGAAATCCCATACACTATAATCACTCATTCTTTAAACCAACTTTGTCGAGTCTTTACTGCATGTCAGGGACTGTATTAGACCATGGAGGTTGGGAGAGCAGGTGGGGAAGCAGGAGGAAGCATAAAGAAAAAATGAGAGAGCAACAGCCACTGGTTTTCTGAAGCTCCCAGTTGAGGGGAAGAGACTGACTCGTAAACAAAGCATTACAATGCAATATAGCTAGTTTTCAGCACAGAGGCACTTCAATTGCTGCGAAGCATCACAGAGATCTTAACTCTGACCGTGGGAATCAGGAACTATTTCACAGAAATGGTCTTTGAATCAGTCCTTAAAGGATGAATTAAAGGGGTCAATAGATACAGAAACCCAAGAGGTGTGTACCAAGAGGCTAGAAGACATGAAAGTAGAGCACATTCAGAAAATATAAGGATATTGCTGGAGGCTCGGTGTGTGTGAATCAGGAATGGGAGAGGCAGGAAACGAGGTCAAAAAGATAAAACCAGATCACCGGCCCCTCAAATGCCATTCTTTGGTGTTTGAGCTTAATTCCGCAGAAAATGTGTGGATTAGCGCGGTGTCATGATAAGATTCGTGTATTAATACCTGACTTTCTTACAATATGGAGGGCAGACGGAGGGGGAAGAAGAAGGGCCTGTTGGGTTACGCGAGAAAATCTCTGGCTGCAGTGAACAGGAGACAGGTTCAGAAATATCGTGACAGAAAAATGGATGCAACATTGTAAGATTTGATTTTAGGAGTGAGCATCACAGAGGAATCAAGGATGACTGAGGCTTATAAGTATGAATTCAGCCCAAGCGAGTAGAAGTTCCTTTTATAAAAATATGTATGCTGCTACCTAATCTAGGTTCACATCCTATTTCAAGAGCTGCAGGGGAAAAAAAATCAATTAAATTTTACTCTACCAGCCTCCCTAACAAATGGCTCATAAATATAAGGTGACTCTTTTGTGTTTCACAAAATAAAATCACATGTTAAGATCTGAAAGTGAAACAAATGGCTGAAGAATTTTTTTTTTTTAGTTAGTAAGCAAATGGCAACCGTCAGCGTACCTTGATGTGCCACTTAAATACAACATACTGTGTCACGTGGTAGAGGTCATACAATAGAGTGGGTAAAACTAGACAATGAATGGACAAAATTGAAATATAACTGGCCAGAAGATAAAAATAAGGATTATCGTGTCCTTCTAAAATTAAAAATGACTAAAATATCAAATTGTACAATAGGTTATTACTTGCTATTTACTCAAATACTAAACACAAATAAATCCTGGATGAGCACTTGTAAGTGTGCACTTGTTCATGTGCACTTGTAAGTTTAAAAGTTTTCAAATTTTTCATTTTTGATGCAGTCATCACTTAAAATCCAAATGTTATACTGAACGTCTTTTTAAAATTCGAAGAGGCGAATGATGATGGATAGTCTTCAGTGGGACAATCAACACCATTTCGATAGCCTCTTTTCCTATTTAACCAGGCAGTATTAACTTGTTTATCTCTATATGCAAGTTAGGCAAACTCGCTTCAAAGTTTTAAACCAGTTTTTGAGTTTCTCTGTCCAGACTGACAGCAAGGTGGAGCGTGAGTAGGAGAAAGAACTACCTTCCACCTTCTCTGCTCCCCATTTGGGTTCTGAATTTGAGCACACCTCCTCCTCACCACAGTTGGAATCACCGCCTCTCCACCTCAAGATCGAGCCTTGTTCCCCCACTCTCAAGTTCAAGCCATACTTAAAGCGGCAGATACTTAAAGTCTAGCCCACTCTCTGTGACTGCATATCAGACACCTCTTGCTGCTGAGCTAGCCCTGTTGCACTGTCCCTGTTCTGATCACTGTAGTGGGCCCTTTCTCATTTCTGAGCCTTAAGATTGAGGCTTAAGGCTCCCTCCTTGAGTCTTGCTTCCCACTCCATGACACATGGCTCATTTCTTCTTATCAAAGGTTTTAGCCAATGGTTTCCTCTGGGCTAAATGACTGAGGCCCTGCTACACTCATTCACAAACTTATTCCCTTCTGCCTGGAACTGTAAGTATTGCCCAACCCAGAATCCCCCATGTCCCTGGGAAAGGAACACTACCCACACACATGCACGTGAATGCTTCTCTGTCTTAGATTGCCAGTTGGGACTATCTGCTTGAACTGTGCACTGCTACTGTTTGACCCTACTTGGGCACCATGCTCTACCCTCAGACTGGACCTCCTCTAGTCACAGCTGCAACCAGATCAGCTCTTCAGCCCTTGTTCTGTCACCGTAGGAGGAAGGCCCCCTTTGCTGGCTCTGACATAGGCCCACCTGCCCCATCCTGCTGCAGTGCCTGATCCCACCCTGAAGAACACAGACCATGGACATTCTACTCTTTGACCATCCTCCAAGCTCCCAGCCAAAGAATGCCTCTGTTCTCTGCAACGTTCTATCTTTTGGCTTTCTCAGTCACCTCTAACTTTATTTCTCCAGATTGCTAATACATGATACTCCTAAGCCTCGGAACTTCTCTTCTTTTCTTGGATCCTGTCTCTATACTCTCTCTTCTCCCTTCTACCACAAACAGTGGCAAGATTGGATTACTTCCACCCAACAGACTGGAAAATTTCTCATAATGCCAGATGACATGCTGGCGCTGAGTGGCTGAGAATCAGGTCAGAAAATCAAATGTTGAGGATTTATTTCAACCAATTTGAAAGGAATGTCCAGATGAACAGGCCCATTCGTGTTTATTGACTGGACTCCCTGGAGCCAATCAAACAGGTTCAAATTAGCCATCAGTGTGGCTAAGGCTCCACCACAATTGTCAGCATACACAACAGCATTCCAACAGGAAATAATGAGCTCTTAGATAAAGGTCTCTTTCTCTGTTGCCTGGTCATCTGAATCAGAGGCCTAGACAACCTATTCATAGTCTGTGTCCTAATTTCACCAACCATTGCAGCTGAGACAGGACACTAATGATGCCTTCTCTTCATATGGCAAGCCACAACACTATTTATAGAGTGTTAGTATTTAAACTAGGCTTTTTCAGAATCCAATACAGTATGCAGCTACTGTGTGGATTTTAACTAATTAGTCCCATGAAATGAGAATGTATTATGCACATTTCATAGACAACGAAACAGGTACAGAGAGGTCCAACAACATACCCAAGGTCATTCAACCGGGTGGTGGAAGAACTTAGAATTTTGACATAGGTGATGTTAGTTTTTAGTTTTCAGTGTGTAGTTCAAACACATCATCTTTTGCTTTATATTTTATGTCTTTTTGAATAAATCATGTTCACCCTTGTCTTGGCAAAAGAAGATTCCGTTTTATAAATTATAGCCTGTGGAAGGAAATGGCAGGTGTGGTCTAAAAAGAAAAACTTCTCAACCTTCTGCCAACAGAAGTATGACGTAGACCAGGAAACCTAGAAGCCACACAGACATCCCTGTAAGGGGCATCAGGTCTAAAGCTTCTAGAGAGAATGGAAGGCCAGCCAAATATTTCCACAACCATGTGGCCTTTGTACAGTCGGTTTATCCATAGGGCATTGCCAGTAAATTTCCTTCAAAGAGGAAAACAATTCCTTATTGGAGGCAACCCTTTTGGGGTGATGTTATGTTTAAAGAAAACACCATACTTTTATAAGTTTTCACTGGATCAAGGATCACATACTCTTTGCTTTTCCGGTTCTAGGAGTCTCCCCTCTAGAAACTCATAGCTAACTGTTTTCTCCTTTGTGAATGCTGATAAATAATGAAAATCTATTTAGATCATTGTTATTATTCCAGAATCTGGAAGCATCAGCATTATTGGTTTCAGGCTTTAAAAAAAAAAAAAATAGGTAAGTGAGAGAAGTACTTGAGAATGGGACAATGCTAAATAGTGGACTACCCTAAGATTTCAAATTGCCTTTGTCATCTCTATGAGTGTCTCAGTGCAGACCCCTCCTACATGAACTAGCTCCATCACATTCAGCATGCTAATTTCAATGTGATGCTTTATAGGCAAATTATTCCATCTACTAAGGTGGGAGTTTGCCTGTGGGCTTGCTGAGGATGCCTTGGAGGATTGATATCTTTTCAACAGAAAGTTGCAATTCCACTTCTCAAGGAATAACCTCTTCTTGTAATACACATCAAGTTATGAATTCTATGCTATAATCATCTCCCAAGGGTAGGGATTTTTTTTTTTTTTTAATTTAAAGTTTCCATTATGACTCAAGCCTTAGCTGAATATTCATTTTTTTTCCCAAAATGTTCACTGGATCCACTAATATACATTTGGTGCCACCATCCACTAACCCTGTTTACATTTTATTTGAACTAAAAGGGGCTACGTTCTTAGTCTGTTAGAAGGAAATTCGCAGATCATATGAAATAACCCCTTATCTTTATAAATAAGGAAACCAAGGCACAGAGTGTTTGTGATTTTCCAAAGGTCACGCTACTCCAAACACCTATTGGAAATAAGTTAGGGTTTAAATAAAATTAAAAATAATTATAGAACTGGGATAGAAGAGCCCAGGCCTTCTGAAACTTGCTCTTTGTCCTTTCCTCTTCCCCTGGGCTTCTCGACACATCCAGGGGAGTGTGGCAGGATGCAAGGATGTAATCAGAGTCATTAGATAAAACACGACATATCTTCCTAATGCATCCGTTTTATTCAGAGATTTGAGGCAGGATGAGGTGGAAGAAGGAGTAGAATCTATTATTTTTATATGAAAGAAATTGGATATTTTATGGAGTTGAATATAAAATGTGTTTAAATATTAAAATTAAAACACCAGACTTCAAAGAAATTTCATGTTTGTAACTGCTTGCTTCAGGTTACGCCCTCAGACACTCCCTCTCCTCATCTGCCATTGGAGGTACTCATTCTCATCCCTCTGGCAGTGGGAGTTCTGAGTGGGCCCTCAAATTTGAAAAGCACTGCATGGTACCATGAAGGTCCTACTTGGAGGAGGTAACTTGAAAGTAGCTGCTTGTCAGCCACATTCTCTCCTCCCAAACTCTAAGACTACTTACAGTTTCACAGGGCCCATAAAGTCTGGGGCCACGGGAACTGCAACCATATATTGTAATCAATTTTCATTAAATTTCTCAAGCTATTCTACGGAAAAATAAAGACATCAATCCAGGAGCTCTGGTTTTGTTTTTTTGTTTTTTTTTAAAGAGTCTCTTATGAAGCATCAAAAATTTTTTAGAATGTTTTGTCTTTTATTTTTCTTTTGTGTTTGTAACATCACAGAGAGAACAGATCTGTTTTTTCTTTTTATAGACAGAAATATCTGGCTCCTTTTAAAGTTTTTTGAAAGTATTAAGCAGACTTTCATTTTCTTTTTAAAAAGAAAGGCCCCAGATTCTTCTCATCCGTCCATGCTACCTGTTAGTAATTTGTTTCTCAGCATCCACACCTCCAGGATCCTAGATGTGAGAAACCTAGCAGTTATCCTGGACCCTCACTCTTCTTTACCTTATTCCAGATCAGCCAATCACCAAGTATTATTGATTCTACCTCCTTACCATTTCTTTAATCTGTCACCTCAACTTGATCCGTGCAGCCACAGCACCAATTCATACTCAGATCTTTTGCCTGAATTAGTCAAATCAGTAATGTAATCCAGAACATGTCCATGCATTATAGGAATGGAGATCAATCTCGAATCTTGGCTTATACTGACATGGTAGCCCGAGAATCAGCATGCCATGATGAAAAGAGCCTAGAACAGAGCCTGAGGTACCTTTCTCAGACCTTACCATTGCTACATTGAATGTGAATGATTAGTTTATAAAATGCTTCTTCACTCTTTCCAGAAAATGGCCTCTTTGATAACAAGAACCACATTTTATTCATGTCTTTGTCCCAATACTTAGTCATATACCTGGTGCATGACAGATGCACACTTAATTTTTTTGAATTAATGAATGAAACCTATCACATCGAAATGACATGACCTCTCTTGCCTACCCAAAGGCTTCACTATTCCCTCTGTCCCGCATCACTGGTCGATTGTCCCCATCAGCATACAAATGTGTCATAGTAGAGCCTAACTTGAATTTAAAAACTCTCTTTACCTTGTGTTGCCTGAGTTTCTGCCCCATTATTCAGCTTCTTTTTTAGCAAAATCCCTCAAAAGATCTGTCAGTAATCACTATCTTCCCTTCTGTTCTCTCTTGAACAAAGGCTATTTCTTCTTATGATGCTACCAGAACTGCTCTAAAATAGCCACCCGTGACTTCCTCTTTGCTAAATCTAATTGTCCTCATTTTATTTGGCCTGTCAGAAGGATTGACTCAGTCAATAAGTTCCTTCATCTTGAAATAATTTTCTTCTAATAAGTCAATATCTCTTGGTTCTTCTACTTAGCTGGCCATTTCTCCTCGTTCTCCCTTGCTGGAACCCCCACATCTTTCCTACCTCAAACACTGGAGTGGCCTAAGGCTTTGTCTTTTCTCTATCTATGTTCACTCCTTCGGTGATCTCATTCAGCCCCAGGGCCCTATATTTTATCTACTGATGACTGTCAAAATTATACTTTCAGCCCAGACCTCTCCTCTGAACTCTGGAATTTGTAAAGGAATTACATTTTTTATATCCAACTGTCTATTTGACATATTACTAGATGTCTCACAGAAATCTTAGTTAACATGCCTAGAACACCACTCTAAGGTCTATCCTATCTGCCCCTCCCCCCACACACAGACACAATGCTTGTGTGCTTGCTTTTATTTTTTAGTGTTCCTTTGAAAAAAAATATATTATCTTCATTTTTCTAGTGCTCAAGATAAAAAACTTGGAGTCATCTTTGAATTCACTCTTTTTATCCTACTTCATGTGTATTCTAGCAGCAATTCTCCCTGGCTCTATCTCCAAAGTATATCTATGACTAGGAGTCTAATGATTTCTCACCACCTGCCACCTGCTCTAAGCCATCATCACCTCTCTAATTGGTCTCTCTCTCATCTTGACCCCCTATAGTCACTTCACACAGGAGCCAAAGTAATCTTTCCTAAAACATAGATTAGATCATGTACTCCTGTGCTCATAATCCTACATTAGTTTCTCATCCCACTCAGAATAGAATCTAAAATCTTTGCAGTGGCATCCAAGCCCCTGTGTGAGCAGGTTCTCTCTCTTCATCTCTGATTTTGTCTCCTATCATTCTTCGCCTGAGCATTCCACTGCAATGACCCAGGCCCTTTACTGGTCTGGATCCAGCCAAGCATGCTCCCAATGCAAGGCCTATTTCCTTGCTATCCTTCATATTTAAATGGTCTTCTATAGTTTTCTACAACTTTTCTTACTGTTTGTCCAAATCTTTGCTCAATATCACTACATCAAGATGCCTAAAGGAGCACTTTTCCCTCTCCCTGCTTTATCTTCATTGTACACATGACTCTATGTAGATCCCTACACGTATATTTATTGTGCTTTTTAGTGTCTGTCATCCTCCCTTCCCCTCACACCTAACTGTAAGCATCACTAGAGTGGCACTTTTCATTGTTTTTTGTTTGGTTGGTTGGTTGGTTGTTCTTTTACTGTTTTATCCCTAACACCTAGAGCAGTCTGGCATATGGCAGGCATTCAATAAATATTTTTGAATGAATGAACTGAATGAATGAACAAGTTTCTTGGAAGAGGGCCCATGGATAGAATATAGTCACTAACATATACTTTTAAATCCCCTACTTTGGCTTTATTAGCACCATGCTTTAAAAGATTGAGCTAATGGGCCCAGACAAGGTAATGATATTTCTTAGTAAAAATATCTCAGAATGTAGAGTGCCAAGGCTGCCGGGAGGACTGAGGGTTGTTATAGCAACTCTTAAAGTCAGAAAAGTTGGCAGGCTGCATGCATTCATGAAAACATGTTTATGGGGCCTCCTAAACATTTTTATAAATTAATTAGGCAGACATTTTATTTGTTGTCTATTATTAGGAGTTGTTTACCTTGCATATTCAGTAAGTTAAAGTACCCTACAGTATACCCTAGACAGGGATTTTATTAGTTATTCTAAATACCTACATCTCTGAATCATCCAACTAAAAACTGAATGGAAGTTAGGAGAAAACCTGCTGATTAGAAATCCTTGAAGATTCATGTAAAGATAAGAAAATGTCTCCAGAGTTGTAACAAACTAAGCAAATAGAATAACCCCCTACAAATGTTTATATTTTGATTCTTAAGAAATTTCCTTCAGTTTTCCTTGAGTTAATTTCTTTCTCTAAAGTCTTCTATTCAGTATGTTCTTCATGAATATTTCAATGTGACCTCAAATATGAAAGAGAGCTAACATTTATTGTATATCTATTAAGTCTGAGTTTTCCTCATATTGTTTTATTAAATTTCCACAAAATCTATTAGTATTCTCATTTTGCCTAGGGCTTTAGGAGACTAAATAATTTTCTCAGGATCATAGGAATGGCACTCAAACTCTGGTCTGTCTGACTCCAAAGAGTATATTTCCACTGTTTCACACTGCCTCATAATTTTAAAAATATTTTAGAAATCTTCCCAGTTGCCTACAGAACTACCTGGAGTGTCTTTACTAGGATATTCCCGAGACCTTACTAACTCTGAAAATGATATTTAGAACTCCAAGATCAAAGGAGCCACGGCCACCACTCACATCAGCTCGGCAGTGACCTTCGGAAGCAAACCACCAAATAAAACTGTTGCCCTTGGACTTCGTGGTTTATTGAGTTAAATGTGCTTCATTTGTCAGCATCTCCACAAAGGGGATGAAAGGATAACCCTTTCCATTCACTTCGTGCAGCCCTCAGCAACACGCTCAGTGAGCGGCCGCTGTCTATGCCATAGTGATGGTTATTACCAACTTTCCTTTCAACTGCCAGGATACGGCACTGCACACCCCACCGATCCTGCTTCTACAGAGTTCTCAGTAAATAAACTAGGTCATGCCATACGCCAGATTTTTTCTCATGACATGTCACTTTCCTGTCTTTCTACCTTTTAATACAAAATTGAAGACTTTGAATGCAGATATAAACACTCAAAGGGGTGCCTTTGATATCAATTTTACTTAGCGTGTTTGGGACTTCTTCACCTCTTATCTCAGATTGTCACATTAACTTTCCAATGAAACTCCTCACCCTCAGCCTTTTCTCTCCAGTGTCCATCTTCACACTACCCTGGATTTGCCTTATGAAGTGCAGCATAATCATATCTATTACTCATGACTTATGAAAAAAAATTAAACTTCAAGTCTGGCTTTTAAGGCCATCCTCATTACATAGACTTTTTCAGTTAATGTCTATCAGATCTCTTTAAATATCAAATTGGTTTACTCATTGTTCTTTTGACATGCCACATGCTTTATGAGCCCTATACTTTATCTTCAAGCCTCTCTTCTCCCTGAACACAATATCCGAGTGCAATCAGTTCCAGTCCTAATACCTTAATTACTACCAGTGTCCAGATAATTCCCAAACCTATAACTTCATCATAGATCTGTATTTGTAAAGCCAGACTCATTTTTCCATGTAAATGTTCCATGTATAACACAAACTCATCACTTTTCCCAAATTTGCCTTTTTTTTCACAGTTCTCATGTCAGTGAATGGTCCTACTTTTTTCTTTTAGTCATCCAAACTAGACATCTGAATGTCAATCCTGTCTGCATTCTCTTCTTATGGTATTTCCACACCTAGCTTTTTACTATTTGTGATTTCATAACATTTCTTTTGATCGCAACAAGAATTTAATAAGGTCAGGAAATGTGTCATGTTTATCATTAAATTTCTACTGCCTAAAACATTACCTTACTCATACAGGTTCTTAACATTTGCTAGCAAAAATAAATGATAAATCCATTTCTAATGTATTCATTATATTCACAGATATTGCAAGCTATTTTTAATAATTAGTAGACTCAAAATATTTAAATGAGTGAAATTAAACAAGAAACATTAAAATAACAGCATCTGTAGTGCTACATTTAAGAAGAACTTAGGGAAGAACAAGGCATTTACATCAGACTGACTCACTGTACCTATGTGTCAATTCCAACTTGTTAGTGGGTGGGGCTAACAAAGGAAGAGATTTTATAAAAATGTCAGCAAGTGATGGTTAACATTGAAAGGATGTGTTAATAGTTCTATTCTCACCAGCAGCCCCCACAGAACAAAGAAATCAAGAATTTAGGAATCTGGTGAAAGAATATCAGCAGAATTCCAGTATTAGTTCTATGGTTGGATGTGTAAAATCTCTATTAGTTTCTTGTGACTGCTGTAACAAATTAATACAAAAACAATTTATCATCTCAAAGTTCTGGAGGATGGGAATGTAAACTCAGTATCACTGGGCCAAAATCAAAGTATTGTCAGGGCCTCTTTACCTCCAGAGGCTCTGGAGGAGAACCTGCTCCCTACTTTCTCTAGCTTCTGGTGCCTGTCAGCATTCCTATACTTGCCATTGCATCTCTCCAATTTCTGCCTCCACAATCATATTGCTTCCTACTCTTCTGGTCTGTCAAATATCCCTCTGTCTCTATTTTATAAGGATACATGTGATTGCATTTAGGACACACCCAGATCATCTAGGATAATCTCCCCATCTCAAAATCCTTAATTTAATCACATCTGCAAAAATCTTTTTTCCAGATAAAGTAATATTTATAGGTGCCAGGAATTAGAACCTGATACCTTTCAATCCTGCCAGCCCTTGAGTCCTAACAATAAAAGATTAGTGAATTAAAAATTGAATATTTGTCAGAAATGTTTGATCTTGTATTGTTAAAGTTGACTGCAATCATTTTTACCTACTCATTCATTTTATTCTGTCCTTTCTCTGTGTTATGTGCAGCTACTTTTGATAGTGAGCTAGAAATATGCATAGTATTTAATTCAAGCATATGAATAGCAGCTCATCTGCAGTCTGATGGGTGGGTGGGCACACAACATTGCAACACATAATATTATATTTTAATTTGCTAAGTAGACTATTAACTTCATTCCTGAAACCTCTTTATAAAAGCGAAAAGATCTGAGTTAGCTACTGAATTTAGCACTAGTCACTGTATAGTCACTCTTTCAGGGAAAGATGCTATATAAAGCTGCATGATAAAAAATTTTACTGCATTAAAATATTCTCATATGCAATATAACCAACTCTGTTCCTTACTGAGATATGCCAACTTACAGAAGAAAATTTTCAAACTTTTTAGTGTTAGAAATTCATCTATGGGTGTGTGTGTGTGTATACATACTTGCTTCCTTTTCAGACAAGATAATTGAATTTTTATAATCTAAACTAATTTATTATATGTTGCATTCAGATTTTCCAGACAATCACTAGATCTATATTATATAATAATTAGAACAATTATTTTAAAAGATAGCTTTATCTAGAATTTAATGTTTTTATATTTGAATTCTAGTATATATAAACTTAGAATTGGGGATTTTTCTCTACAAAATTTAAGTTACAACTTTCTACTTAAATCATGTTTATTTAGAAATCCCTTGTATCTAAATGTTTATTTTAAAAAATCTACAGTATAGAAAGACTAGTGTTCCCAGATGGTAAAGTGAGGCTTCGAGAAATTGAGTGGCTGATCCTAATGAGAAGTAGATGTAAACTTTCTAAGTCCATCCTGAGCCAACACCCTAAAGCAGCTATAGTATCCATGACATAGAAGATACAAATAAGGTACTACTGGAGCAATTAATTTTGCTTCTTGAGATTAGGGAATACTCCAAAGAAGAGGCCACCAATAGCAATGACATTTGGAAGTATTTATTATATGTCAGATATTATTCTAAGTCTTTACACATATTAAAGTCACTCTATGCAGTAGAGGCTATTGGTATCCTCATTGTAATAATGAGGAAACTGAAGGACAGACAGATCAGATAACTTATTCATGGCCACACAGCTAGGAAAGAGTAGAGCCAGGATTCCCACCAAGGCAGTTTGGATCAGGGCCATTATTATTAGCCTCTGTGCTAAAGAGCTGAACAAATGTTGAGCATTAACATTTTGAAGTCACAGTTGTTATTTTAAATATTTTGATTTATTCTATTGTTCAACAATCATCACAGCCAGAAATATTTTCCAACATAATTCTCATAAAGGTTATGATGATCAGAATCATTTAACCTCTCTGATTTTCAATTTCCTAATCAGTGAAATGAAACGATAGCTTGTCTGCCTACCATAGAGTTTTTGTGAAGTTTCAATATATACACATGTGAATTCTTTGCAAATTGCAAAGAATGTGCCTAAGTATTACAGAGCTATTATCATTCTACTAACTAGGCATAAAGAAAAAAAAAAAACGTAAGTCCAAAAGCGTGATTAGGGAATTGGAAGGCTAAAACTCAGAATGTATGGAGGAAGGTGATTATAAATGAAACAAAAGGACACCATTTGAAGGATCTTAATTGCCATGCTAAAGAGTTTTTTAATTAGAGTAAGAGAATAAAAACAAAATGTATGACCAGAACAGATAGCTGATCTTATTTATGCTTTTAAAATGACAGTTTGGGCAATAATTTGGAATAGGAGAGCATGGAAGAGAGAGAGTTCAGTCAAGAACCTCCTACAAAAGTCTAGCTTAGCAAGGGTGGGGGCTGGACAGAAGCAAGGCATTGGATGGAAAGAAAAGAAGTCCAAGACATTGCAGAGGTAAAATAAACCTGATTTTATAGTGTGGAGACTGAGGAAAGGGAAGTAGAGATATTCAGAAGTTTTGTTTTGACAACAGGAAATAGATCTACTTATAGTTATTTAGCCCATTCACTCATTTAACAAATGAGTACCTTCTAATGCTAGGACTGTTCCAGGTATCACTATTATGTGTTATTTAATCCTCATTGACAACTTTTTCAAGAATCAATGTATTCAGGAAGTATTTTGAGCAATGTGTTTTGTGCTGGATAGAAATCAGAAATGAAGAAATGCCTAGAGTGTAAGTTACAGATCCAAGGTGACAATCCAATAGAATGAGGAGAGTCAGGAGTCTAAACTTACTCATCTGCCTCTTTCTACTACACCCATTTGTGTGGGGCAGATACTAGGTTTCATTTCAGACATATTAAGTTTGGGGATTTGATAGAGAGTTGGAAATGCTGATTTCACACTCAAGAAAAAAAATTAAGATGAAGAATTTGTACTCAGTCCTATGTTGGTGATTGCTCAAGGCTTGTCTGGTTCTAAAACCTTGCATTAAAGAGGGGAATTGAAATATAGTCTGAAGACACTGTCTTAAAGATTCAACTAAGTTGTGAAGTAATCTACTTGGGGTTCCATAAAAGGTTTTATTTTACCTACTTGCCCATGCAGAAAATTATCTTCAATTTTCTGAGTCCAGTGCTGGTGAGATGGTGAGGACTGTGTCTTCCTTATCTTTGTATCCCAGCATCTATAACAGTACTTGGTATATAAGGTGCAACCAACAAATGTTTGATGAATGAATAAATGAAAGAAGGAAGATAGGAAGAAATAAATGAGGGATTAAAGCAAACCGGATGATGTGGAAAGAGCACATGAGTGAGGGCAGGAGAATTAAATTTCTTACAATTATGTATGTGACCTATATTTACTCATTCTTAAATGGGAAGATCATAACGCCCACTGTACCTACCTCCTGGGCTTATGTGAGAGTCAGATGAGTTAACTTTAATAAGCGACAAGCTTTTATGGTGTATCTATTATGTACCAGGTGCTGTGCCAGAAACAGGGTCCTACCAAAAATAAATGATTCCTGCCTTCAAGGCATTCACAGTGGAAAAATAAATGTAACTAATAATAATTTTTGAAAAGCAAAACTATGGTCAACAGGCAAACGGAAGGAGAAAGAGAAGCATCTATTTATATATATGGTATCAGGAAAGCCTTACAAGAACAGGTTGCCATGGGAAATGTAAAAAGTATGAAACATCATCCAAATGTAAAAGAGTTGTATTCAAACTAGTAGTTGTTATAATACATACATTTTAATTATTTTAAATCAGACATTTCATGGTCTAACCTGTGCTCCTAAGAACATCTTCCTAATATCCATCAGTTCTTTACATAGGGATTGGGAAAAGGTTCTGGTTCTGATGACAGAAGCCCCAAATTGAAGTTTCAGATTCACTGCAGAATTGCTTTGCTACCTTATATAAGCAAGTTGTATGAGCTTTTATTTCCTCTTCTATAATTGGGATTAATAATGTCTGTCCTGCCTAGTGAAAATTAAAATAGATACATTATATGACAGGACTTAGTAAAGTTTGTAAATTTTAGAATGCCATATAAGATATCACATAGGAAAAAATGCTAACCTTTGTAAACATGTTTATATTATCAGTTTAGGGCTATCATTGTACAATATTTCCAGTAAATCCATCAAATGCTAATAAATCTTGAATCTATAACCGAAAGTTATTGTCAAAATTATCCTCAAGCATGATGATCTGATGCTATTGACACAAGGCACATGAGATCATATTACTGCCACCATCTTCTTGTTGCCATGGTAACCATAGCAGGCTGGCAAGAAAGCTCCCTGACAGTTGAATTGGAAAGAACAAGAAAATTCAGCCCACTTCCTGCATTAAATGAATTACAAGTACGTGTAAAGAAAGAAAAGAAAATTGCTAACCCTTAATCAACTGCTTTTATTTTTTTATACTTATAAGGAATACAGAGCAAGTAGGGGACCTCATTTTCCCACACACTGGGTTTCAGCACTTTCAGAAGGTTGGAAGGTGGCATTTAGGTACTGGCTATGAAAAAAAAAAAACCTTAAAATACACATTAGCTTATATAATAGTTTTCTCTCTCAGGCTTGTGCAGTATTAAGCGACAGCTGAGTCAAACCTCTTTCATGTCTCTGGATTCAGAGCCAAAATAGAAAGCTATGAGGACACTAGCTAAAGTACCCTTCTAGCCTGAGATAGAAATGATGCTTTCAAGAAATATCTTTTAATATTATATAAGCCAATTAATTAGTGAAGACATGGAAAATAAGGCTTACTTTTCATTTGCGAGTCTTTGATACCATTAGAAAATGACATTGTTAATCTACTTGATACACTTAAAATAGTGAATTTTATGTAGGTGGAGGCAGCATTTCTATAGTCAGGTTGTCATTTTAAAATTCAGTGCTGTTCAGTAAACATATTTCAAACTCTGGCTATGAGCCAGGTGCTGAGGACACCAGGTGACTATGAGACATGGTCCTTTTCCTGGTCATCTTCTGAGGGCACAGAGGTGCAGACAGATAGCTTCCATGCAGTGTGCTGAGGGCAGTGATGGATGATGGTTCATGCAGAGTGTTCCTGGCACACACAGGAAGGACATCTTAACTCAAATGGAGAATCAAACAAAGACCACCTGCAGAAGGAGGTACCTGAGTCAAGTCTGGAAAAAAGCATAATAGGGTAATCAATACAGTGAAGTGATGGCAATTTTCATTGTTTTTGTCATTTTTTCCCCTCTTGGAGTGTTTAAGTTTCAGGAAACTGCCCCCCAAAAAGTAAAAAAATCATAGCTATTCAGATAGATCCAATATCCTTATTAAACAACGAAAGTTATCTTCTGAACGAACACCTTAGTGCTTAATATTTCTTAGAAATACTATTATTTTTCAAACCTTCCTGCTTTATATTAATATATAAAATATATATTTTATATATAAAGAAAAGAAAAGCTTCCTGCTTTATATTAATATATAAAAATAAAATGAATTTTTATTCTTTGCTTTTAAGCTCGGCCCAGTGGCACAAAAGAAATGAGCATTAAAAGGGTAAATGAATAAATGACCTAGAATTATGATAAATATTTTAGAACTCTTCATAATATAATTCTCCAATCAGTGCTTCCACTTCTGTCTCTACAGCAGAAAATGTCAGTTTTCATCCAAGAAACTCTTGGCATGGTTCCTTGGCTGCCTTTGATATCAGGCAGGATGTATTTCTATGGTAGAATTTATTCCCAACTGCAGTGGGCTTATCTGATTTTATAGATGTGATTTTACACCTTTTTAAAAATCTAATTTGTTTTACCTTGGGCTGATAGTACCACTCGGTAAGAGATAATTGACCAGTACCCCTTTGGTAAGGAGTTCAAATCTACTCATGAACTCATGCCTCCACTCTCGGTTTCTCATCTATCTGATCATATCTAGCCAGGTCTCAGTTTTGCTATCAGAGGACTTCAAAAACAACGCAGAAAGACCACCTAGATAAATAGTAATGATATGGGCAGCTACCCTGAACCCAGGGCTGGCTCTCTTTTTTATATTTATATTTCTGGTCATAAATTCTGCATGTGATTTCAAATTCTGCTGCTAATTAGTTATTTGAGTTTTGGCCAATGAGTTACCTGCTCTGGGCTTTACCTTCCTCACTTGAAAGTACGGATAATAATACTGTACAAGATTGGTGGGAGGGTTAAATGAGATTTGTGAGTATCTAAGTGTTTCAGCATTGTGAGGGGCTCCACAAACAGTCATGGTCATGATCATTGTGGGTGGAAGCATCTGTTTGCCTAGATGATTTCACATATTGGTTAAGAATAGGAAAATAACTGCCTGGACTTAAACATTGGCTCTGGAACTTCCCAATTGTGTGACCTTAGGCATGACACCTTACCTTTCTGTGCCTCAGCTTTCCCTATGTAAAAGGAGATAAATGGATAAAGAAATGAATAAATGGTAAATATTATTATTATTATTTACAAATATTTTGAATCCTAAAACAACCCTGCAAAGTAGGCAATATTGCCTCTGTTTCATAGAGGAAGAAACTAAGGATGCAGTATCATTTCCTTACAGATAAAAAATTGGATAAAGAATCCAGAGAAGACAACTTCTTCAGGTCCATAGATAGGAAATTGTGGGTTGGACCGCTGTCTTCATTTTCCAAAGCCCATGCGCTACCCCACCATACTGTGCTGCATCTAGCTCAGGGTCTGACACAAGGAATTCCAATCATAATTACCTTGATGTTAATTAAACTGCCATTATATGTAATAGGCAAGGTAACCATTAGCTGGCAAAGCCTGCAATAGGAATTACTTTACTTGAACCAATTAGCTTTCTTTGTCTTTTCATAGAAACAGGTGTCCTGAGAGAATTAGATAGAGGCTGGGCAAGTTCTAATGGTTGAAAAACAGTAGAGAAAATTTCCAGAGCTTGGGAAAATTGTACAGCCCATTGAGAGTTCCCTGGTCAGCTGTGGAGCAGCCCTGGGAGCAGATATCAAAATGAGAGGAGGAAGAAGCTGAAGGCGGACCACCAGATCACAGTTTGGACTTGATTTTACCTGCATGATAGGAAGAATGTGCTGCTTGATGATAGAAATGATATCTTTGAGGCCATTTTCTTCCCTTCCTCTTTCTCATCAGTGATCAATGCCATCATCTCACAGTTCCTTCTCTTCTGTCCATTCCATCGCTCCAGTTTCTCCTCTGTGCTCTTCTGCAGTTTCCTAGAGAAGAACCATATTACACCTATAGAATATCGTACTGAAAGATTTTTCTTCTCTTTTCTCTATTTTTCTGTCAAATATCTTGCAGTTCCCTCCTTATCCTCTTCTATGTTCTAAATACTGCTTTCTACTTTTTCAACCATTTCTCCAGTCATCTACCTTCTTATCTGTTCAAATTCTATTGCAATGCTCATAAATAAAATTATCTATTTTAAAAGCAAAAACAAACTAAACAAACGCTACCTTCTTTTTCTATTTATAATCTGTCTATTATCTCTAACTTATTTCATTTTCCCCTATATTAGCACTCAATTCAATGACTATGATCGCTCAACGTTATTCTATATTCTTTTGCATGCACACTTTCTCTCAGAGCCCCAATTCCTGAAGGCAGTTTTCCAAGATTACATCATGTTTTCAGGTACTCAACTATTCATTTTTCAAATGTTTATTGACTATCTACTATATGTTAGCTACTATGCTAACCACTGGGGATAATAGACTCAGACAGTTTTTATCCTCAAGGAACACAGTCTAGTTGGAGTGATAGAGACCTGGACCACTAACTAAAATCCACTGTTATCAATGCATGAAAGTTTGCACAGAGTTCATTTTCTGTCGTAGTGGGTTATCTTCACAAAATGAAGCTACTGTAGCTATTTCAGAATCATCATCTACCAGGATGGTACGATAGAAAAAAACATCAGTGTAGGTAGAAGTCATATGGGCTATAAATGCTGCTCTTGCAGTTATTTGCTTTGTTATCAAGATAAGGTCATTTGATCTTGCTGAGCCTCACATCTCATCTGTACAGGAATGAACTAATTCTGTATTCTTTCTATTCTTCCTGGGAGGTCTGGGGAAAACTTTAGTGAGAAATAGATAGAGACAGAGATACCCTGGATCTTAAAGGATGAGTTAAGTTTAATGTCTCTACAGTTAAAAAAATATTTTTAAAATTATTGTGTTTTCATTTCTTTCTTTCTCTAGCTTCTATTCGCTAGATATCTCTTATTATTTATCTACTCAGACCTCCCTATGCCCTTCTGGAAATACTTTCTTGTAGGAATTCATCTTTTTATTGCAGCCTCAAAGCAGAAGACACTGAGTCCCAAGAAGATTGTGGCTAACATACAAGTCAGTCTGTGTTAGAACTCACTCAAGTGTTCCATGCTGCAAAACAGGCCTGACAGTTCCTGGCAGGCTCATTCTTAAGGCAAAGCTAATCTTATTTAGTTACTAGCTTCAACTGAACCCTCTGAGTATAAAAATTATTAGCATTGTGTAAGGCATTTCTACTCTCATTATCCTATATTTGGTAATATTACAACAAGGAATACGAGGTGTTCTTTCTATAGAAATATATATCCCTAAAGACAGTCCTTATGAAGTTATGGGATGTCAAGTACGTCTAGCTACCATTTTAATTTATGCTTCATCTATAAGTCTGAAGCAATATGGCCGAAGTTCCTGCTATATCATCTGGTATCCCAATTGGCTCCTCTGTGCAGGAGTAGGCCAATTTTCCATTCTCATCACTTTTTCAGGGCATCATTCCTGAAATAATTAGGGAGTAGCTGGTACGCTTCAACAATAAGAAATGACTCCTAAGAAACAGCTGTAAAAGTGGAGCAACAGGGTCACTGTCTATTATATTTTCTAATATGTTAATTTATTTTAATATCCTGAGTTTATTATAATTATTTCAGCTATAATACCTATCATTATCATATAGTGAAGGTGGAAGGAACACTACAGCAAGAACAGATATCTGGATCACTTTTCTTGCTCAGTAGTTATTCTCAAGATAGTCAGAGCCAAGCCAGTTAACCTATCAGCCTTTGTTATCCAGTAAAATAGTATAACTGAAAGCTAATTTGGAAAATGCTCTACAATATATAATTTATGATTCTGACTATTGTTATCAGTGAGTCATTAAATTTTAACAGTGAATACATACCTTTGGAAACTGACAACAACTTTAAAGGTACTTCTTGCCCAACTCTACCACAGGTATTATTTCTGTTGCTTAATTATATGGGCTCAGTACCTTCAAACTATTAAGATGTGATTTAGAAGTTTACATTGCTTCAGGTCACTCAATTGTAGGAGGATGAGAATACTCTGACCCTTGTCCTAATTTTCGATTTTAACAATGAGCTAGTAGTCTCTCAGTCACTTTCAAAATTAGACTTTGGAGCACATAGTGGCATCTAAGTTATGAGGATTTATAATCCAGGACGTTTTAGCTATTTCAGGATGGGTTTTTTCTTCCCCCCATTACACCATGATGGTGGCTGATGATGCTAAAGAAGATATAGTAGACTTTGGGTGTGGAGACAGTAGAATAATGGGAATTTTCTTTATCTGGAAAATAAGGCTACCACTAATCCCCTGCAGTGTCTGTTGGAAAAATCCCCCCCAGCTGATAACATGGAGCAGCTGCACTGAAGTAAAGATCTCAGCCATTGCAGAGACTCATAGCAAAGAATATGTTAGGAGAAACCTGTCCCAGGAATATGCATTTGTTTGTACAGAGCTATATTCCTAGAAACCACTTATCTTCTTTGGGACCAATTCTAAAATTGGGTCTTTTTTATGTTTTATTTTTATTTTTTTATATTTTTTTCCCCAAAATTTGATCTTGATCTGAATCAACCTCTTCAAGATCAGGTAACCACCAATCCTTTTATTCGTAGACACTAAGTTCCATGAGAACAAGGGTCATGCCTAATTTTTTCTTAACACCTCTGTCTCTATGGCCTAAAATGGTATCAGGCAGTAGTAAGTAAAATTGTGTTGTTTGACTAAATTAGATGCCCCAGAGTAAAGGACTGTGCTATCTGTGACCTTGGATTGTCTGCAGAACACGAAAGCTACACCTCTTTTAAAAAGTCTTTCTTATTAAATTTATTGGTATGACATTGGTCAATAAAATTATGTGGGTTACAAGCGTACAATTCTGTAAAACATCATCTGTATATTATACTGTGTGTTTGCCACCATATATTTGACACCTTTTATTTTTTTCTACCTCCCCCTACTCCCCATACCCTCTGATAAACCACTAAACTGTTGTCTGTGTCCATGACTTTTTGTTTGTTTGTCTTGTTCATTTATTGCTTTCAGTTTTGTATCCCCCATATGACTGAAATCATATGGTCCTCGACTTTTTCTTTCTGACTTATTTATAATGATATTCTCAGGATCTACCCATTTGTTACAAATGGCAGCATTTCATCTTTTCTTATGGCTGAGTAATATTTCATTCTGTACATGTACCACATCTTCTTTATCTAATCATCTATTGAAGGACAATTCAGTTGTTTCCATGTCTTGGCCGCCGTGAATAATGCTGCAATGAACATAGAGATTCATATATCTTTATGGATGAATGTCTTCAAATTTTGGGGTTAGATACCCAGAAGAGGGATTGCTGGGTCATATGATAATTCTATTCTTAATTTTTTGAGGAACCTCCATACTATTTTCCATAGTGGCTGTACCAATTTATATTCCTACCAGCAGAGTATGAGGGTTCTTTTTTCTCTTCAACCTCTCTAACATTTTTATTACTTGTCTTGTTGATGATAGCCATTCTAACAGGTGTGAGGTGCTATCTCGTTGTACATTGTTTTGCATTTCTTTAATAGCTAATGAAGACGAGCATCTTTTCATATGTCTATTGGCTGTTTATATGTCTTCTTGGGAGAAGTGTCTGTTCAGGTTCTCTCTCCATTTTTTAATTGGATTGTTTGTTTTTTTGTTGTTGAGTTGTATGAGTTCTTTATATATTTTGGATATTAGTTCCTTATCAGAGGCATTGTTTGCAGATATCTTCTCCTATTCAGTTGTTTGCCTCTTTTTTTGTTGATGTTTCTTTTCCTGTGCAGAAGTAAAGCTACACCTCTTAAGGCTTTCGAAAATGGAATCTGGCTTTCTGATTTACTTCGTATTTTTGCATTCACATTTGTTTGTAATTCTGAGATGCTTACTCTTCCTGACCTACAGAAACTTATGAACTAAAAAATGATAGTGTGAACACATGAGAAAATGGGCAACCAAGCAGACATTTGCATGCTCTTGAGGGGCAGTATAGAGAGGTGATGCTTGAGCTATCTTAGTGTTTCTCCTCCAGAATTTTAATTGCATGAAAGTCTTCAAAAATGTAATAATAGCTACTTTAATTTCTACTAACTTAGTTTAAGAGCATAAGGAAAAAAATACTTTTCTAGATAGTCTCCCATTACTGTTTTGCACTGGATGAATCTAGGGCTTTGTTTCCAGCTATTTGAAGATTCAAATTTCTAAATGTACAGATTTACAAATAAAACCACACACAGCCATGTTCATTTAACAAATATTTACTGAGCAACCACTGTATGACAGACACTATGATCAATCTAGGGATAAAATAATGAGCAAGTTACTGAAAGGCTCTCTGCCTTTATGGGGCAAACAGAGAAACAAATAAGTTAGTAGATATTGCTACTTAGCAAAAGTACTAATAAGATTAGTACTTTTATTCATTTATTCCTGTTATTTATTAGTTTAATAAATAACAAGTATTTATTTGGTATCTACTATTTGCCTAACCCTCTGTCAAGTACCATAAAAAGTATAAAAGATGCATACTAATATATATGCAAGACATATGAGCTCATCGGGTGCTCAAATCTTAAGACCTGAATTAATAAGAAAAGAGCATTTGATTATACAGGATAAAGTGCCAAAATCAGGCCTAGATGATAATAAGCAATGAAGAAGAAGTGATATTAATATTGTCTGGGACTAATTCTAAATAAATATGTTACAGAATATATAATAAATTATAGTCATTTCTATTTGCAATTTAATAAGTAAGATTAACAAATAATTTCTGGGCACTTACCTTGCTTACTGCCTCCCCCCTCAACTAACAAACTAACTCCCTCTCTCTTTCTTTCTCTCTCTCTCTTTTCTCTCTCTCTCTCATATCTACCAAGTTGCCCTTGTTTGACTTTTATCATCTCTAACCTAAACTATGTAAAACCTCTAGTTATAAAATAAATAAGGCACGGGAATGCGATGTACAGCATCGTGACTACAGTTTATAATACTATATTACCTATTTGAAAGTTGCTAAGAGAGTAGGTCTTAAAAGTTCTCATCACAAGAAAAAAAAATTTTGAAACTATGTATGATGAATGATATTAATTAGACTTATGGTGGTGATCATTTTTCAATCAATACAAATATCGAATCATGTCAAATACCTAAAACTAATGTTATATGTAAATTATACCTCAAGATAAAAAGCCCCCTCATAGATCTGCCTACTTCAAATATCATCCTCTTCAAATTCTCCCTCCATTCTGCTGTCAGTTATCTTTTTACAACATATATTTAATAATGTTCTCTAAAAACCTTTGGGGGCTCCCAGATTTCCTATATAGTAAAGTTCAATTTCATCAGCATGTCATTCAAGCTCTCTCATTCTCTGGTTCCAGTCTCATCCTCTTACCATTTCACCCTGCCTTCCAGCCATGGTGTTTCACAGATTTGTGCTTTTTCACACTGTGCCTTCTTTCTGTAAAAATCCTATTCACACTAAAAGCCCACTCCTGATATTTATTAGTGTTTGTGTACTGATGTTACATATAAGAATGCCCTACTGAGTTTTGCACCCTTAGAAAATAGAGACTGTGTTTTGTTTTGTTTTGTTTTGTTTTTTGTATACCCCTAGTTCCTAGCAAGTAAGTGTCTAATATATATTGAATTAAATTGATATACTTTAGCAAATATGAATATCTACATATGCCTATGTATACATCTTTATATATCTCTCTTATGCATCTATCCTCCAAGAACATACAAGCCATTAAATATAGTGGGTAACTATTATTTACAATGCATTGTCACCGCTAGAACAGATGCAATACAATTTACCTTCTCTTAAGGGATTTAATAGTTTAGTAGACGAATGGTATAGGAGCGAGTCAAAGAGATAAAGAAGATGAAAAGAAGAAACAATATTTTTAAAAAGGCATCAGAGCAATTGGTTGGTTGATTGAATCCCTTTCTTGTTCTAATAGTATTTATATTACCTTATAAAATAATATATAAAACATCAAATAACTTAAAAATGTATATGTAAGATGAAAGCAAAACAGAAATAAGGGACATCTCTTGAGTCCGACCTTGAAAGATCAATAGAATTTTGAATATTGCAAGAAAAAAAACTGAGATGAAGATGAGGATATAAGAAATTGAGATAGAAAGGAGAGATGTTGAAGGAGTTTATGATAGAGAACTTCCAACCACTCAAAACAGGAGAGGATCTCGTAAGATTGAGGGCTGTAAAGGTAAGACTAGAGGCTTAGAGAATTGTTATCAGGGAATTTTTATAGGAATCCTTCCTGACCCCCACTCCCCCCAAAAAAATTGCCATATAAATGCAGTCTATCAGTAGTTAAATAATGTGAATCTATAGAGAACTCACTCGGCACAGTTGCCTGACATTTTCCAACAGTTTGGCAGCTCAGTTTCAGGAATGGAGACATCCTGAGGAATTGACATGTGCTGGTGATGGCAGAAGCAGCAGAGGTGAAGGACTCCAGGAGTGCAAGCGTCTACCTCAGCCATCCTCACATCTTTTCTTAAGGTGCGAAGGATGTGCTGTCTTCCTCAGGCCTGCCCCTCCTACCTCCACCAGTTTTCCTTTTTTTCTTCCTCGTCTCAAACTTTCCATCTCTAGTATTTTTCATTCTTCTGCCTGTAGTTTCTCTGCTTAAGTGTCTTCTATTAAGAGAAAAAGAAAGAAGAAAATAAAGCAACTCATCCTTGATCCAGCTCCTTCTCCAGTTGTGCTCTAAATTGTCTCCTCCCTTACTCATTCAAACTTCTCAAAAAGTAGTCTGTATTCACTATCTCCTTTTACTTTACAATTTGCTTAAATCTGGCTTTTGTTCTCACAGTTCTATTGAAAAGGCTCCTCCTGTGATCCCTCATGAGCTACTCTATATTACCAAATAAATCAAAGGAACTTTTCCACTTCTTTTAGGCTCTCTCTGCCGTGCCTAACAGCTGGTTCCTGTCCTCATTTGTGAAACTCTTTACCCTCTTGGCTTCTGTGACCGCATCCTCACCTCTTTTCCTCCCTACCCTCGTCTTTTTCTTCTCTCTTCCATGGTGTCCCCTATGGGTCCCTTCGTCTATCTCATAGTTACAAGTATCACCTACATCCTGATCATACAAAATCTACAACACCAGCCCAAACTTCCCCCTAGACTTCAGCCTCCTCTGCCTTCTGACATCTGCACCTGGCGTTTCCATAAGCCCCTACTCACATCCAAAACAGAACACACCTGTTCTTCCTGACTTCACCTTGAAATCTCTACCTCCGCCCTAAGTCTCTTTCTCATCTGACCCCTTAACCCTCAGTCACCCAAACAAAAGACCTGACAGTCACCCTTGCTCCTCCCTTCCACTCGCTCCTACATTTTCAGTAATAAGTCCAGCCAATTTTAACTCTTTAGTTATTTTTTAATACAGAACCATCCTTGCTACTACTGCCCTAATTCAGACCATCGTTGTCTCTTGTATTAATTGCTGCAAGAGCGTCTTAAACAGGCTCCAGCTTCTAGCCTCCAGTTTTATCCCTTCAAATCCGTACTTCGAATAGCCATTCTACTGTGCTTTCTAAATTATAAATTTAACCATCTCTCTTCTAGGCACAAAGCCTTTCGTTCACATGCTGGCTGGAGCTACAAGACGAAGACCTCTTAGAATCTCAATGATACTAGATTTACAAGGCTCACTACTTAGTCTTTCCCTCTCTATTTCTCCAGCCTGATTAACAGTGAACTGCTTGCTGGTTTTCACTCTCACTGCACTGTTTGTCTCCAGTGCCTTCGTTCACACTGTAACCAATCCATGCAATGCTTCCCCTCCCCGCTTCCCTTCCCTGCCTTTACCATTTTCTATATCCTGGCTAACTTTTACTAATCATTTAGTAGGCAACAAAGATGTCACCCTCGTCAAAATGTCTTTCCTGATCCATGCCTATGTACTTCAAGAATCTTTTCTCTGTATAGCCAAAATTATCATACTTGCTGTCATAAAAAATAATTATCTATTTATGTGCCTCCTTCCTTTCCACCTCCACCCTCATCGACTTTGAGCTCCTCTAAGAAAGAGAATGTCTTAAACATTTTTGAATTCTTAATGCTTAACAAAGTGTGTACAGCGTGGTAAGCATTCAGTACACATTGTGAAATGATAGTATAAGTGAATGAGAGAATGAATGAATGAATGAATGAATGAATAAAGGAGCCCCAGGAGACCAAGCAAGTTATAGTATTTCTCATTATCATATTATAAGCCAAATCACAGGATTACAAATGGGAATTATATCTAGTTAATGCCTAGTGAAGCATCACCCTCATTAGAGTTAAATAACCTTGATAGTTTCTGAGGGAATGGCCCCCATTTCACCTTTTCTATCTTCTGGGGAAGGAACAGATAAAATTACAGATAAATGTTCATGGGTCAGTTCAACCATGCTTTCTAACTGAGCTTATAGACCTGATGCAGCTATACCTGTAGAGTGAGGCAGGGACCAGGTGATTACACAAACTTACATGCTGGGAGTATACCCAGCTACATAATTTTTGTGGGACCCAGTGCAAAATGAAAATGTAGGGCCCTTTATTCAAAGAGGAGGAGTAAAAGTACCACTAAAATTACATATGAAGCTTTTTCCTTTCTTCCTCAATCTTTCTCTGGACTTACTATGATGTTTTTTAATTTACTATTTAATGTTTCAAGTAAAGAAAAGTTAAAATTTTATGTTATTACCATGAATTTTGCCATTTTTTTATATCGCTCAATGTCAATTTTAAACAAATATTAGTGCATCCAACTCATATGCAGAATCACCAAAATTACACAATTCCTATTTTGTGGCTTTAATACAAAGGGTATCTTGAGCTGTCCAAAAAAAGACAAACACATAAGCCAAACTCAAGAAGGTTCGGAGTTGGCAGGAGGGAGAGAGAAGGCCCCCAGGCATATCACTAGTCAAGGAAGTACGCCGAGGCACTGGATACCAGCAGGGAGAGTACAGATGTTCACAGACCTGCCTCCTAATGCAGAAACAGGTGCCTCGCTGCAGACCCTGATACCTTCGGAGCCCCGCCTCCCACCATACCCCTGACCAATGAGCAGCACCTTGGCCTGAGCGAGAGGAAGTCTGGGGAAGTCAAACCAAGCATCTCCATTTTCCAGGGGCCTGTCACTCCAAACCATGGGAGATAGGAGACCTCTAAGGATTTTTAAATCTCTGTGTCTGTGTCAGGACATGCTGGGTACCTGGATCAAGGGTAAACTCTGGCCTGCTGCCCACCAGCTGTGCCAAGGTGCTGTGAGCTTAAAGGAGTGTATATAGGGAACGCCATGCCCTGCCCTGAGGTGCCATAGGGTATGAGTGCCTGACCCTAAAGGGGTCATTGACTAGACCCCTGCTGGGAGTGGAGAGCAGAGCAGCAGCTGTTTCAGACCAGGTATAGAGAAGTCCAAGCAGGGGAACCCTTCCCCGAGAAGTGGTGAGAAACCTCATCACATACTCCATTGTCTGATCAACCTTCACTTACAAAATACATATTCAGAGAAAAAATGAAGAATTTTAAAACAGCAACCACAGAGCATTAAACCCCAAGCACAGGCCCTTCTGTGCCTGGGGCCCTGTGGGACACCCAAGTAAGCGTCTTGTCCATGGCCACAAAGCTAAGTAAATGGCAGAGCTAGGAATAAAACCTACATTTTTTTTCCACCACACATGCTGCCTCTTTCAGAATAGACTATTTCTGGCAAAAACAACATGAAACTAGAAGATTTACAGCTCTATGTTCTTAACGAAAAAAATGGGTAAAAAGTTGTTCCTAGCAGACATGCTTTATTTTTAGCAATTTTACTTTATAATTTATAAAGTAACTTCATAAGCATTGTGTACCATATCTCTAAAGGGTAGATGTCATTGTCATCTCCATTTTACAGATAAAGAAAAGAAGCTAACTTACCCAAAGTCACTCTGCCATTAAAGAGCTAAACTGTAATGTGAACCCAAGAGCTCTGAATTCCATATTCTTTTTATTAATCTCCAAGCCCTTAGTACAGATTGTGCGGAAGGAAGTTAATGCAGACCACTGGACCAATAGGGAGAGACTCCATCCATCTACATCCAACTTTATGTAGAAGATACTTGTCTAGACACTATGGGGTATGGAGGCATCTGATTGTCTGCTTCTATCATCTGCTTTATTGTCACCCTGGTTGCTACAGCAGCTCTACCTCTTATAGTGTGAGCTCAAACAAGTTCAGTTTTCCCATCTGTAAAATGGGCTATTAATAGTAATTTCTGAGGATTAAGGCAGTGACTAGCCCACAATCAACATTCCATGAATATTAACAGCTGCTATTATTATTATTATTATTATTATTATTATTAATTGGGTTAGTATAGCTGGTTGAGCCCAAGTCCTTGTCCTCTCTTATTATTATATAAATGTATCTCTTTATACTGAATACTCAAAGAAAATACTTCCCTTCAAACAAGAATTACTCTTCAGACAATATGTGTATATGAGTAGATTTACTTTCTTCTAGAACCCCAAGAACAGATGCTATGTTAGAAGAGAACATCTGGCCCAAATTTATCATTGTTTAGTTGAGAAGATTAAGTCCTAAGGAAGTTAAATGACTTTTCCAAGTTTACACAATTAATTGGTGATAAGCCAGGACACCTAATTCAGTGCTTATTTCCAATGAAGGTTGTTTCTGTAAGATAATGCGTAACTCCATTGCTATCACTGCTCTGAAATACTCCTCTGCTTTGTCATAATGCAGCATGATTTTGAAACCGTATGTTCTAATTGTGTTCATCATAATTGGTCTTGGTGGTCATTATAATGATTATTATGCCATGAATAATGATTTAAATTAGTTTGTCCTCCTCGTACACATAACTGAAGGATATACCAGTATTATTTTCACAGTATGTTCTCTTTTCCCCTGACGGGTAGGAAATATTTTTGAGCCATATGGGATCCTAATTCTCTGAATGCTTTTAGATTATCAGATGTCTCAACTGACAGTCCTGGATGAAAATCAAATCATGAGAATTTGCAAAACTGAAAAAAATTAAGAACATTTTGGTGTTATCATGTACCGGAAATTCCATCTTTATCTTTCCTTCAATTAGAAAAGAAAATCAGACATCCTAAATATTAGAATTTTCAGCTCAAACTTTTCAATCCATTTCCTACAAACTTACTTGATGATCTTTAGAGTGGTGTTTTTTAAATCTGTGCTTCACATTTTTACTTAGGCATTCATTCTTTCACAATTTTTATTTTATTCACAATTTAGCAAACAGGTGATAGGGGAGATGCAAAGATGCTTAAGACATGATCATTTCTCTCAAAAAGTTTGTGATCTAATGAAGTATACAGGACATATAATACCAAGTAGAAAAAAATAAGATAACTCTGTGGCCTATTTAGTATCTACGCTAACCTAGACAAGAGATGTTCGTCTTGAACAATGCTCAATTTAATATGAAGGACTTTATGATGGTTTTGCTGCCCATTGCATATTTTAGAAGTAAAACCCAAGACTCTCTCTCTTTAATTAGAAAAACTAGGCAAGGAGATGTTGATATTCACTATGAGAAAGAGTGTTTCCTTTTTCTTTCCCCTATCTCATTCTGGTTGAGTAGTGTTATATAGTGAAAAAATGAGGAAAGGGTATCCTTCATGGTGTGGATGTTATACAAAGGAAAAGAGTATTTGTGTGCCTTGCATAAATTTTCTTTTTGTATTCAACCCAAGGCCAAGTGGTGGAGCCAGACAATTCTACAACAGCCTAATGGACTGTTGTGGTTTTGCTCAGCTTGGTTGGGTTAGTCTCTTGCCTATCTAACCTATGGTGACCATCTCCTCCCACTTAATTCCAGTGTTGTTGTATGTCGTAGTCCATTTGGGGTGTTATAACAAAATACTATAGGCAGGATGGCTTATAAACAACAGAAATTTATTTCGCATAGTTCCAGAAGCTGGAAGTCTAAGATCAAGGCATCGGCAATTAGGCAACTGATGATGGCCCACTTCCTAGTTCATAGATGGCCATCCTTCTCCATGTCCTCACATGGTGGAAAGAGGAAAGGAGCTCTGTGGAACCTCTTTTATAAGTCACAAATCCCATTCAAGAGGGCTCCAACCTCAAGACCTAAGCACCTCCCAAAAGCTCCACCTTCAAATACTATCATATTGGAGATTAGGTTCCAACATGTGAGTTTTGGGGGAACACAAACAGCCAGTCTATAGCGTAGTACCAATGAGTTTTTCCACCACTAAATTTTAAAAGGAAGCAAGCCAAAATAAAGTTTTCATGGGGGAAATTTTTTTTTTTTCTGTTGAAGACAGTTCAAGAAAAAAAATGTCTTCAAAACCAAAACTAAAACCAAAAGTAAGTGTGGAAAAAAATCAGGAATGTTCTGGTCAATTGTTTCAACAGAGTAATCATCATTCACTGCCCACCAAAGGCACTCTGAGTTACAAAGGTCCTGGCCACACACCTGGATATCTCAAGAGTTCAGGGAAGAGCCACACACTGAGGCCAACCTAACATAACCCCCACAGTTCTCATTGTTTCGACTCTAAGATTATAATGTGTTCAAGTTTCAAGGATAAAATTCTTTCCTACAAAAAGTCAAATTTATGTAAAAATGGTCTTCCTTTAGAATCATAATGACTCTGTTTAATCTCTGGATTCCTGTCTTCTTCAATTAGAAGCTGAAAGCCACTTCCAGACTTAAAATCTGTCAACCTCATGAACACTTCCGTAATGTCACATCCAGTGAATTGAACAAAAACCAAAATTCATATGAAATAACTTTCTCCAAGTAATCATTTTGTGAGATTTCTCAATTTTAAGTCAAAATGAGAAGAGGCCATTCTATAGATTGATTACACCCACCCCCCTCAGTCCCAATTTGGTTCTTACAACTTTCATCTTTTCTACTATCCATTCTGTGTTCTTTGTGGTTATCACACCCAGATCTGTCTTTGGTAAATTGAAAATACCCTGCTGCCTCCATTACGTGCCATGGTCCACATCTTTATCATTATTGTCACTGACAAATCAGCACTGGTTAGAGCAACTTGGATGCAAAAGCTGGAGACAGCTTTAAATAACCTTTTTATTCAGGTACTAACTCTCTCATAGCCCACGCTTGCCTGCTTACAGATAGCCAATGCGGGTATTTGTTTTTGGTGTTCAACTGACTGTGACCTCATCACTGTCACTTTGTATGAACAATTGACCCCACTCAGCCTGGGGGAAGTCCATGGCCGCTTCCTTTCTTATGGACACTGGAGGGTACCAGGTGAATTTTTTCCTTTTAATCAGAAAAGCAACAGCTTTTCTGGAAGTTCCCTGGTAGGCAAATTCGGTCACACAACCAACTATAGCTAGAAGGGAGGCAGAGAACATTTAGTTTGTCCAACCTACATAGTAGAAGGTTGCAAGGGAAAAGGAGGTCAGTCTACCAATAATGTCTGCTACAACCTAGAAATAGAATTGCTGAGTCTGTGGAATATGTATGTTTACATTTTAATCGATATTACTGTACTTAATCTCTATCTAAATTGTATCAGTTTAGACCCTGTATCGAAGATCATTCTGACTTTTATCATTGGCATCTGGCCTCTTTTTTTGTTTGTTTGTTTTGTTTTGGTAATAACAGGGTTTATTGAATTTCTTTTTTTATTTATTTAAATTAGTTTCAAGTATACAGTACATTGGTTAGAAATCTATATAGTTCATAAAATGATCCCCTCCAATTGCTCCCTCCCTCCTCTGGCCCTCCACCTAGCCATCACATTAATGCTAATTGCATTCCCTATGCCATGTTCCCCTTCCTTGTGACCATCTATCAACTACTAATTTGTACGTCTTTAACCCTTCACCCCATTCTTCCAGCCCCCCCATCGCCCCTCCCCTCTGTCCATCACCAAATTGTCCACCATATTTATGAGTCTGTTTTTGATTACTTTGTTCTTTTTTGTTCCTTAGATACTGCATATAAGTGAAATCATATGGTATTTATCTTTCTCTGTCTGACTTATTTCATGCAGGATAATAACCTCTAGGTCCATCCATGTCATTGCAAATGGTAGGATTTCATTTTTTTAAAGGCTGAGTAATATTCCATTGTATATATGAACTGTAATTTCTTTATCCAGTCATCCGTTGATGGGCATTTGGGTTGCTTCCATATCTTGGCTACTGTAAATTGTGCTGCCATCAATGTTAGAGTGCACAGATCTTTACAAATTATTGTTTTTGTTTTCTTTGGATAAATACCCAGAAATGCAATTGCTGGGTCAAAAGATATACCCTTTTTAAATTTTTTGGCCTTTCTTTTTAATTCTAATAAATTTATTATAATTTATTAGAATTTATAATTCTAATAAATTCTAATTTCAAATTATAATTAGTTTGAAAACTTGACTCCCAGTTCACATGGTTCTCCAAGAGGTCATATCTCATCATCTTTCCCTCAAATTTTGATGTTTCTGAGCTGTCACTTCAATTTTGGTTATTGAGCTCAACTTCCATACTACCCAATTTCTCCATTCATTTTTCACGCCAGTTAAAAATATAAGTCAGTTTATGTCCTTCAATATTTTTCATTGCACTTAGAATAAAACTCAAAGTCCTTTTCATGGCCCTGCAATATCTATTACGCCCTGTTTCTCCCTCCAAGGTTTTCTTCCCCCTCAGTCACCAAATCCGAGTCTCACTAGCCTTCTATCTGTTCCTAGAATATGCCTGACTCTTTTCTCATCTTAGTGCCTTTGCACCTGCTTTTCCTTCTGCCCTGAATGCCCTTCTAGTGGCTCTTTTCATGCTTGGGTTGCTCCTTCTAATTCCTCACATCTCAACTAACATGTCACTTTCTCAGGGAGGTTTGCCTGATTAGTTTACAACATAGGTCTCCCTTGTAATTTTTTTTTCTTTTTTTTTTTTGTCATAGCACTGTATTAATTTCCGTTAGAGACACTGGGAAATGTTCAGCATATTAGATGGAAGAACAGAATCAGATACCGAAATTATGTACAGCCCACCCTAAAAAAAAAATTTCTTTTAGAAACTTCACAGCTTGTGATTAGAAAAGGACACGGGACAGCTGCTAACTGTTTTCCTTTCATCTCCACTTTTGGCATGTTCTTCTAATAGCACTCCTGTCACACTCAGTCTGCAGCACAGTGGGAGCTAAAAGAATAGGACTGAGGTGTCCCCCAACCGTCCCCACCCCCTGCTCAGACTCAGCTGCTGGGAAAGACCATTTATAGCTTTTCATATCCGCCCTACCCTTTGGGGAATGGTGTAACCCAGCTGACTTCACGCTTCAAAGGAAAGGGAAGTTACAGCTTAGTGGTTAGTTAGGGAATATTTAGCCTAGAAAATCCCACCAGGTTCCTGCCAACCCTGATTCCATGATTCAGTGAACAGAAAGCACTGAAGCAGAGGAGGGAGGAATAGGTCAGACAGCTTTCCAAATTCTCTTCCAAAGAGAGGGAGTCACTGTCGCTTAAACTCTGTGAAATCAAACGTAAAGAGTGCTGGAACACTTGCTTTCAAATGTGAATTTTATATGGCTCTAAAGTAAAATGCAAATGGTTTAGGTCTAGTCACATTTTTTTAGTGAACCTTTTCTCTCCTACACTAAATGCACTGGAAACAGTATTGGATAATAGTTATGAGAATGACTCCCTATTCAGCCATGGGAGCAAGATTTAAGTACCTACCTCATAGAGTTGTTGTGAGAATTAAATAAGCTAATATATCTAAGGCATTTAGAACAGTGCCTGGTACAGAATAAGAAAGAACTCAATAATTGTGCAATATACTTTATGCTAATTTACACCAACTGCTATTATTGTGAAAAATGAAAGAAGACAATAATTGGTGTTCATAGCCTTATTATTTCGTACGTATGTACCTGGAGAAAAGTAAGGGCACACAAATATTTGTTCACATCAGCTTTTCTTCTTGTAAGACTTATGGATTAGCATCCTGAAAAATAAATAGGCTTCCTCTCTTGAAATTATGAAATTTTTGACCAAGGCAGCACAAATTACTGTATAAATGATTTTGCAGTCTTTTATAAATATACATAATTCAAAATCTACATGAACATGTCTCAAATGAATCATAATTATAATTTATGGTATCACCAAACCTTGTTCAATATTTTAACAAGTAAATACCTGATTACCTAAATGTCCCCTCTCTCTCTCTGTAGCTTAAGAACAGATGTTTCGAAAGGAAAATAGACTTGAAAAATGATAAGAAAAAAATGATAGCATAAAATTTACTGTAATTTTCTTAGCTAATCTTAAAAAAATAAGTCTAAGATATAATTTATAAAAACATATAACTTACATATCTAAGATGTACTCTAACTTATTGCTCTCCAACTTATTGCTTAAGTAACATTTATTTGAATCGATAATTCATGTGGTCTGAAGAATCTAGAAAACTTTCTTCATAAGTTAAAATCGTGAAAATTCAGTTAATTTATGAACAAGAAATTCCATTGCAGTAGACAGAACATGTTCAAGTGGAGGGCTAAGGTAGAGAGGTAAAAATATGTTACAAAATTTTCTTCCACTGCCATTTCATTAGTATGACAGAGGGAATTAAAATTGGAAGCAGCACATTATCCATTATCTGATCACTTATGGTAACCCATGTTTCTGTCTGATAGACTAAATAAAGCTTTTTTGCAACACTGATAAGGGAGTTATAAATCTAGTATTTATCACAATAATAATTATCATAATCATACAGAAAAGACATGCATTGGGTACACTTGTAAATCGATATCAAATTGACTCAAAGCCTTTATGGAAAGTAAGAGGTAGCACTATTATTCCAAGAAAATTATATATGCAGTTTTTCCCTGCTATTCTAAAGTAGAGTGTACCTATGAAAGCTTTTGTAAGTAAGCCGAAGTGGCACAAAGCAAAGAAGCAATTATCATTAATTTATATGGGAAAAATTTTTAGCATTCCCTTACCCAAAATTCAGTGTATGCGTAATTTTATTTTGTTCACCGTGATCAAAATCCTTAATTACAGCCAGTTTTACACTAAGTGTAACACCTTTATGAGCTCTCTTAGGCTCTTCTGATACTTTAGGACATGTGTTGCTAATGGATGCACAAAATAATCGAGATAAAGTGCAGATGCTCACAGGCACTGTCCAAAGCTATGGCGGCTTGATGCTGAGATGCTGAGTATGGTTCCCAAGGAAGGAGCCTGGTGGGGCTGCTCTCGCTGCTCAGGGTGTGGCTGCCTCTGTGATCTCTCCCTGCAAGTCAAACAAATGCTGACCACTGTTTTCACTTTTTGCCTTTTTTTCGTTAAAGTGGAAATCTTCTCTAGATTTCTTTCAGTTAGTAGAAACAGGTATGAATGAAGGTCTTTTACAAAAGTAAGGTTGTGTAATGCAAACTCAAAAAACAGGATATCTGTAGTTTTATGCTGCCAACTCAATTATTCTGTAAAAAATTATATTAAAAATAAACTAAAATATGTGTTTTTTCTTATATGAGTCTGCAAGATCTTGGTGTCATTCTATTAACATTCAACTCAAGCTTATAATAAGAAGAAAACAGTTTTCTATGGTCCTTAAATATGTTTCCCTAGCATTTTATATAATATACAATGTGAAGGAAAGGTTTCTAAATGAATATGATATGTATGGTATTACATAAGATTGGGGAAATAAGAGAACTCTTCAAGCTGGAGTTCTAAGAGACAGAAGCAATCAGTACAGATATTTTTGAAAGATGACTTCAATAAATTTATTTCTAATGGATCATTAAGTGCAAAACACTGCTTTTTATTCTATTTGGTCATCTCATTAGTTTATCACAGCTGAAAAAACTTCAACACATGTTATTCTCCCAGTGGCCAGAGAAACTTCAGCTTTCATATCTCAGAACATAAATATTACCATATTTTTCTTTACTCCATAATTTAAGAAAGGAATAAAGACCTAGATTAGACAATTCTTGTCAGCAGAGAAACATCTGTTCTAAAAAACATTGGCTTGGGCCTTTGGTTCTTAAGTAAGTCATTAACTAAACAAATTTATCTACTGATTATGATTCCCTAAACTCCCTGTGCAACGTGCCTGGTAGTGTGCTAAGAAAATAATAAGTAATTTCTCAATTGGACTTGTCATTTTGATAGCATAGATTTCTAGCCCCATAATAAAGAAACACTATTGGAAGTAGAACCGGTTACCAATTTGTTTTAATAACTAAAAAGATTAGAAGAGAATTTTCTAAGGATCCTAAATTTAATATTTATGAACTTTGACTAAGAGGCACATCAATTATGTCCTGAGAATGATTCACGAGTATTTTTGACTCCTTTTTACATCACCACTTTTGCCTCATCATTGTGATTCAACCACAAGTTTCAACGTCTTCTACTGTAGAGAGAAGCACAGTCTAACAGAACTTGCTATGATTATGGAAATGTTCTTTTTTTACATTGTCCAATACAGTAGCCACCAGCCACATATGGACAATGAATCCTCAAGATCAGGATTGAAAAGAATCAACTAGGTATGGCAATTCAGGGGTCATTCTTAATATTTGGCAGAGAAATTCTATGGAGTCAATGGGGATAGAAGCTTATTGTGGTGGGTTGAGGAGTAAACGGGAGGTGAGGAAGTAGAAATGACATGTGTAGTGGGGTGATGAGGAGGTAGTGCAGCAGGGGATTAAACAAAAGATGGACAGAATGGAGCTCTACTCCAAACACCATTGATCTGAAAGTCATGTGAAAAATGGATGGAGGAGGGAGAAAGCTGGAGCTTATGTTCACCTTTTATTGAGGGAAAAAAAAGGTGTTAAACTGAGATTTTCTAACATGTAGTAAGGCAGGTGATAATGTGAGAATAAATTCCAGCTCCTTAGGAAAAATGGAAATGTTTATTGTCCCTGATGGTGCAACTGTTAACCAAGTCACATGAAATGGTTTAGTTGTAAGACGTGAAACATTTGATTTTTCTCTGAAAAGCTGTAAGAATCCATACACTACAAAAATGAGGTGTTCTATTATTTATTTTAATAGGACATTGTATAAGTTCCTAGTACTGAGATGAATTTGTCCAAAAAAAAAAGCTGTGCATTCTTGCCCTTCACTATAAGCACTTCTTAAAGCTAACTTTAGGCTACACGTTTTAAAACAATAAAGTATAATTTCAAATTATACAATCTATATTTATATATAATGATGCTAACCAAAAGTTGGACATGACTGAAATCATAGCATTTTAGAACTAGAGGGATGTTCGTTAAACTGTTTCATTTTACGGGTGAGGACCAGATGCCTAGAAATAATATATGACTTAGCCGGTTTACCCAGATAAGACTCAGAACCATGTCTTCAGATCCAAAGGCTGGTGCTGTTTTGAAAAAATCCTGGCTAGATGATGCACCACGATATTTTTGGTGTTCCTATATATTACAATAAGAGAAAACAAAATTTCTAACAGCATGCCTCACTGGGGACAGTGAATCCTTTTCTTTACATTTCTACAATTAGTACCACTCCCCCTTGGGCACATTCTTGCCATTTGCATTGTACCTCCCATAATTTTCACTCATTTTTCAAAAGTGCTTGGTAATTATCATGTATGCTAGGAAATCCGACCCAAGGAAAAGATGTCTGACTTCCTTACAAAACTTCAGAAAGCTTTCTTACTGAAGACAGAGAAGATGGTATATTGGTAGCTTAGAAAAAGAAAATGCCCTTTACAATTTCAATTCTTCAAATCTTAAATTTCAATTCTTCAAATTCTTAAATTTCAGTATTTAAACACTATAATCAAGTTTTCAGGATTACCTATACATGCGAGCTCATTCAGACTATAGGATCCTGGTGTGTTTTGTGTTTGTACAAAGAAATCAGGTTCTATTTTTATGTATGAGCTAAAGTCGTAGGCTGTTAATTTAGTCCGTGGAAAACATGGTAATGGTCTAAAACATAGAGGGTCAAAGGTTTCTTGTTTTTATTTTTGTTTTAGGCGCCGGGTAACTCCTTCTGGAAAACCCTCAAAGAGTAATAGTCAAATGTGAATTGTATCATACATCGCGCTCGTGACACACTAGTTTATTTCTGAAAGTAATAATGCTTTTTCAAAATGAAGTCATTTATATTCTTAGCCATGCTCTATTGTGTGCACTGAGTAATTTCTTGAAAGCAATGTTTCCTATGGCATATTGCCAAGACTGGCTTTATTTGTTTTTCATTAGGCTTTTCATTATCATGCTGCTATATACCTGGATTGTTCTGCCTCCTCCAAGAATGCCAGGGTAGCTTAAGCATAGGAATGAGACTATGAGCAGGTGGAATGTTTTTGTCCAGTGAATGCCCATCTTAAATCTCTAGCTGTGATACCATTCCGATGGCTTTAAGCTTTCTAAGAACAGTCATTTATTCATTTATATAATATAGTCTGATATTAAATTATTTACATCTATCTATTCTGTCCCTTTCCAGGAAAAGACAGTAGTCTCACTTTGCACCACATTAGATTGGCCCCTTCTCCTTGATTATCTCAAGAAAAGGCATCATGAAACGCCCCTCTTGCTCAAGCCTGGAACCAACATATATTCTGCATTTCTTCACCATTCCACGCATTCAATTGCCAAATCAAACTTCCTGAGTATTCAAATCCTCTCACTTCTTTCTGTCTCCCATGATCACTCTTTGGTCTAATCCCACACCGTCTCTAGAACAATTGCAGTGGTCTCCTGATGGTCTTCATGCCCTTTCCAATTCATTCTCTTCTGCCTTAAATGTTTCTCAGTACCATAAATTGCTCTCCATACATAGGTATTCTCAAATGTCTACTCGTATTTTTGTTACACATTAAGAGGACAGATGTTACACATTAAGAGGACAAATGTTACACATTTGTGGACAGTTTGATTTGCCCACAAATGTGTAACATTACAAACCCCAAAAGATAAAAATTTATGGACAAAATAAGCATTGTATAAATTTCTGTATATTACTCAGAGGTCTAAAAAAAATTCATTGAAATCGGAGAATTTCAGGACTAGACCGATCCTTGGAGATAGTGTGGCTCAACTTCATTATTTACTAGAAACTGAGGCCCAGCCACAGAAACCAAATTGATCTTTCTAAGTTTGGAATCTCATCATATAATTCCTTTTCTTAAAATCTGCCCGTGGTTTTCCATTGTGGGCAGGGCGAAACCTAAATTCCTCAGCGTGGCATACAATGTCTATAATCTGGACTCTGCTTACCTTTTGCCCCTCTCTCCAACTTATCCCAGAACTCGAAGCTTCTGAATACACTATGTTCTTTCTTACCCGTAGGACATTACACATAATTTCTCCTTTGTCCTGCCTCTTTTGAATACTAAATCTTAACTATCTTTCAGATATCCAATTAGCATCATCTCTGAAAACATATCCTCGATCCCCTCTAGGCTCTCAAGCATGTGTCAACATCATTTTAACTGCCTTTGAACAATCCGTTTTTATCACTGGACTAGAATGAATAAAGACCATTGTAAACAGGGACCTACATCTTATTTATTGTTCTATTTCCACATCTTGACCAGGTGTCTGGTATTCATCATTTTAAGATTAATTCTTATTTTTAACCTGCCTAATATGCTCAATTTTTTCCATCTTTATTTTCAGGGGAAGGGGTGGGGGACTGATTCATTCACATCAACAAATGGCTCACTGATAGTTCTAAATGGCAAGTCTCCCTGGGAGCATTTACATTTTTAGAGGAACAGAGTTTTAAGTCACCAGAATGAATCTCCGATGCAGATATATCAACCAGAGATGGTAAGCCATGATAGTATTTGTGAAGGGAAGGAATATTTCCCAGAACTTTCAACTCAGTCACATAGGTGACTCCTCACAGAAGAATGACTCTGCTTTTGTTTATAAAACTCAGATCACTTGTTGGTTACTTGTGTCCGTATTAAACAAATCATTATTACGCATAGTAAAAATGCCTGATTTAACTTATAACATTTCTGGTTTTATTTCAGGGAAGCAATGTTATGGAAGATCAGGATTTATTGGAAATTGGAATTCTTAATTCTGGGCACAGACAAAGAATTCTACAGGCAATCCAACTCCTTCCAAAGGTAAACAATACTTTATTACCCTCACCCTGAGTACAGCCCCAGTGGTTTAAGTACAGCTGTGTGAGGGGTGTTAGTATTTAAGACAACATTTCTTTATGATGCAGCTCCCAAAAGCAGGTCTTTTTAGGTTCAGCTAAACAGTCCAGACTCACAAGACTGCTATGGACCATACTTGGCTTTAGATTTACCTAAAAGGATGCAATCCAAGAAACAGCACTCTGAGTTTCTCTTCAGAGGGAGTCCTTATATCAGTACAGACATCACTCCAGGCCCCTCAGGTGATGGCTCAAGTGCAAAAAGATAAATCAGTATTGGGTAGGCACAGAAATATTCCCGAATTAGAAACCTCATGCCCCATAAGAGGCAATATATGTTGTAACAACTCCAAAGGCTTAGCCTCCAGGGACAAAGGACCTGCCTAATTATGAATCATCATGTGGGAAAGTCCAAAGTATTGCATCCCCACCAGGTATTTATAGTTCATGTATAAATCCTCGCAGTCCAGATGCAATTTGCCAACCAGGCATCATTTTAACTGCAAGGAGTATGTTACCTAGCAACAAAGTTGACCTTCTGTTTCCAGATAAGGTTTCATAGGAGCCTGAAGCAAGAGGTAGGATCTAAGCACCGGTCTTCAAGATGCGTAGGATTTTAATTGGTAAGGAAAGGGAAAGGCATTTCAGGGCCAACAGGAATCGTATAAGTATAGGTATAGTCCAGGCAACAAATTGCCAGAAGTATTAGAAAAAGAGTGATACAGTGTGATTTAAAATCCAATGGGATTTGCACAACAATGTGAATGTACTTAATGCCACCAAACTGTACACTTAAAAATGGTTAAGGTGGTAAATTTTATGTTTTATTTCAATACAATTTGAAAACTAATTTTTTTAAGAAGAAGAAAAACATCCAATTGTGATTAAAACAGTTGGAGAGTCAAGTCAGAGGCAAAGCAGAAAGAGTAGGTTAGATCAGATGATGTCAGGCTAAGGAATTTGAAATTTATTCTGTAAGCACTGGGGAACAGACATGACTAGAATTCTTTAGGTCAATTAATTCCGGAGGCAGTGGACAGTAAGAATGAGAAGGAAGGAAAGTTGATCTTGGATCATCCAGATGGGAGAAGAATCAGAGGGGCAAGATTTGAGGCAGGGTAACAGATGAACAGTATTAGATGCATCTAGGTATATGAGTTTATCCTGTTTTATATTTTCTTCTGCTATAATTTTTCATGCTTAGAATGGGAAAGATAAATATTAACCACTGTTTCTAAGGAAGTGATCTGGTAAAATTTGCCAACTGACAGTAAGCTGAGTTTATACTGATAGAAATAACACTTGCAAATTCAAGGAGAGTCAGGCATACAAAGGAGTTTAATTTTCTACAGTAAAAGGAAAAGCATCTGCAGAACTAATTCTAAAAGTAATCCTGATAAGTGTATTGTTTACCTCACTACTTTTGTTTCTTTACTTAAAATATTATTTCCTCAGCAAGTTTTCTCCTCATTGTCAGCACGGGCCTCTGCACCGCTATATCCCCAACACCTAGCCTGGTGCCGGACCATGGTTGGCCCGCAATGAATAAATGAATGACTCCTCCCTTGTCACAATGCTGCCCATCATTTGACATTCAGCTCAAATACTTCCATACCATTTCCTTTGTGAAACTTCCACTGAAATGGAGCCACTTCTCAACACCCTGGTAATTATTACTCTCGTCCAAACCAACAACTTTGGACTGGACTATGATAGATTCTAATCTGTCATCTCTAAGTTATCCACTTGAGTCGATTTTCCCTTGGTCCTCCCTGGCCTGGGCAATTCCTAGATGCCTAATCTCTGTCCTAGTTACCTCTCTTATCACTTTACAGTTGAATTTCCACATAGCATCAAGAACAATCCTTCTAAAATGCAAATCAGATCATGCCACATGCTACGCCCTGCTTGAAATCTCCAGTGGATTCTCTTCTCACTTAGTATAAAATCTTTATCATGGTTTACAAAAGTCAATAGGACCTGGCCCCTTCCCACCTCTGTGACCTCTTCTCTTACTCTCCCTTCTCTGCACTCTAGTCACATGCTTTCTTTCTATTCCAGACCATGGCAGGCTCATTTTTGCCTCAAGGTCTTCCCATATTGGTCTCTCTGCCTGTAAAACCTTTTCCTCAGAACTTCATTTGCTTGCTTCTATACATCGTCAAATCTCCACTCAGGTGTCACCACTGCACAGAGGCATTCACATTCTGAAAGTCACCATCCTTGCCTACTATCACTGTCCTTTGTATTGTTTTGCTTTAGTTTGTTCTTCATAGCACTTATGGCTACCTGAAGTTGTATTATTTATTTGTTTGTTTTCTTTCTTAGTTTCCATTTTTCCCCAAGGATGCAAGGTCCATGAGTCAAAGACCTTGACTATCTTATTTCCTTCTATATACCCATCCCCTAGAATAGTCCCTGGCATACAGTAAGTGGTCAAAATATTTGCGGAATTAAAGAATGTACTGCTCTCTCTTTCCTTGGAGATTCGATGGTCCTATGCTTGTTCTATCTGAAGGTACTGATAACATTCTACCACTTCTATGTTTTAAGCATCCTGAGGGCAGAAACAATGTCATATTCATCCTTGAATTTACCACTGTATTTAGTCCAAGACATACACATTAAAAGAATGAAAGAATGAGTGGTTGAATGAATGAATATTTTCCTCACATGTTATTCAAATATAATTTTTTACATCAAAGAGTGCCTCAATTTTAAGATAGCTATAATCCTGTACATGCCATTTGATAATGAGAAACAAAGAACTCGAACCCAGAATTTTTGGAGAATAAATGGAATGTTTACTTTTAAGACAGAATATCATTCCCATTAGAGAAAAGAAATATAATAGAAACAATACAAAATTAAGCTTCTATCAAGAGGCAGATGCAAAGTGCTTACTATGCACCCAAATGAATAGAGCATATACAAAAACATCCAAACACGTGTTCAGCAGCACAAACAAAACGTAATAATGCTACAAATTGATGCTTTGCCTTCTTAGGTAATGAGCCCAATCTTCAGATGGTTAATAGTGTAATTTTACTGCCAGCACATTCATTTGCATGCACTCTAACTTCGCACTGCCAGGAAATGGACAAAATGTCTCTGCATTTTGTTTATGCAATTTTGGTCTTCAGAATATTTGTGTTCTTCATCTGTCATGAAAAATGTTCCATGATTGCTACCTGAGATCCTTTAATTAACATATTGTGTTTTGAAATTGGGGAGATTGTTTCTAAACAGAGAAAAGGTGGTTTGCTAAGTGCAATCTTGATCTGTTAGCACACTTCAAAGCATGTTTTTCATGCTTTATTTGTATTTGTTATTTCAAATTTCAAAGACAAAAGTTTATTCCTGTTGTTAGTAAGAATGGTTTCTTGGTAATATGCCCTTTTTAATGTTGAAATATTCGCCACTGCAAAGGTCCGCATATTTTCAAGTACACTCGACATATCGAACACATAGCAAACATTTGATATATTAGAATAGTAGTCACAGTAACTCTCTCACCTCTGTCTATCCGTTCCCCCTGTCTTTTGCAATGCTGGACCTTTAGTACAAAACTTAGTATCAATTTCTACCCAGTATCCACTTCCTTCACCAACCCAACTCAGTCTTTTCTTAGGTCTGAAAGTTTCCCTGGACTTCTGAAGATCAAATTTCACCCTTCTCGCTTTTTAAGAAAAGAAACGCACCAAAATCTCCATAAGAAGATGGCTTATGTTTTACTCTCTCAGAAAGTGTAAGCGTAGTGGGCTTTTTCTGTCCCTTAGACACAGGGAAAGTGTCTGATTACTTACTTGCAGCAAATCATTTACCTTTATCCAGATAAGAATTCTACATGGCCAAGTCTTTGGATAATCCACTAAAATCCTTTTAAAAGGGCGTAATCTCTTTTGTCCTCTGACAATAGAACAACTGGAAGTCATAAATTCAAAGGATTTTTATTTAAAATTTGTAGGACTTCATGTCAAGGCCCATATTTTTCTGCTCTCTTAATATCTCTCATCCTGAATCAAAAATGTATTTCAGCACATTAGCAACTTTTGAATCACATGCCCACTTCGTTTTTCAATATTTCCTTTTCTAATATTTTCCTGTTCTACAATATTTTTTGGAATTACTTAATACCTGTCTAAACACTTATTAGCAAGTAGTTGTCTACTTTGCCATCCCCTTTTCTTTGCTTCCACTCGTCCTTAAACCTACTTGTGCCTAACTAGTTCCTCTGCTGCCACCCCACACCACCAGTGCTAAGGACACCAGTGACCAGCAGAGCAGAAATTCCATAAGCCCCTTTTCACCTCCACCTGACTTTGGCTCCAGTCAGTTCTGATACATAGTTTTAATTATTTTTTTACTGAATGGCACTGAACATTTCTGATTGAATTAAATTAACCCCTCCCTCATCCTCAGTTTGAGATATTAGTTTAAAAATAAATAAAACAGAGGTATCTGTTATTCCAATAGAAAAGCAAGATTCTGTGTTAGTTGTCTATTGCTCGATGACAAGGTACGCCCAAATCTTAGTGGCATATAACAACAACATTTGTTATCTCACAGTTTCTGGAATCCAGGTGCAGCTTAGCTGGGTCCTCTGACTCTGGGTCTCTCACAGGGCTACAGTCACCTCAGGACTCAATTGGGAAGGGTCCACTTCTAGGTCACTCATGTGGATATAGGCAGGATTCTGTTCCTTGGGAGTTCTTGGACTGAGGCCTCAGTGCCTCAGATGCTGTTGGCTGAAGGCCTCTCTCAGTTCCTTGTCATGTGGGCTCCTGTAAAGCATCTCACCACAGTCATCTGGCTTCAATAGCACCAGCAAGTAAGAGGAAAAGAAAGTGCCGGGAAGATGGAAGTCACAGACTTTTGTAATATCCCTTCTTCTCTTTTTTCTTCCCATTTTCATTAGAAATAATTGACGTACATCACTGTATAAGCTTAACGCATATCGCATGATGTTTCGATTTACATATATCATAAAATGTTTACCATAACTATGTTAGTTTGCAGCTAACATCCATTTTCTCTTATAGATACAATTTAAAAAAAGAAAGAAAGAAAAAGAAAAACAGTGCCCTCCTCGTAAGGAGAACAGCCCATTCTTTTGTCATATTCTCCTTATTAGACTCAAGTCACTAGACTCAGCCCCCATACAACAGGAGGTGTTTGCACAGGGATCTGAATACTAGGAGGTGGGATCATTGGGGATCATCTCAGAAGTTTGGCTCCTGCACAGACACTTTATAATAATCCATTATACAACCTAGTTTCCATGTCTTTGCTTGTGTTTAAAATGGAATAACCCATCAACAACAGCAACAACAAAAGCATCTTTTATTTCCATGGGCTATCTTCACAGGACTATGATATTCACAATTAGATGATTTAGAAGCCATGTTTGCCATCACCACTCAAAAAAAGAGTCACATGTCTCTAAGTTAGATATAATGTAGCATGGTGTTATAGAGAAATTAGAGACATTAGAAATTTGTCAATTACACATAAAGTCTTCATGATCTAAATGCCACTGGTCTAAGTAACACAAATCAATAATCCCATAAAAATGTAACACATTTTCAAAACCTGCTCATTCTTTGTTGGCGCCTCGCTACTGAAAAGAGCATCTTTCCATCTGTGTTAGGGAAGTAAGTTGGTCGAAGTCTATTGGACAGGACTTTAAAGATGTTAGCCAAAGACAAAACAACACATTTTAAAAACTAACAAGGCTAGAAAGTAAAATGGACCATTTAACTTTAGGTCTGATCACAAATAGATAAAGGCAACAGTTGACAACAAAAGCTGAGTAGGGATATAGAGAGACACTGGCAGGGATCGAAACCTTAAACATTATTAAAGGCAGGACAATATAGAGTGAGGAACTGTGGCAAACTGAGAGCACAAACCCTGCCTCTCAAAAAATATTGGACTTGTTTCCAAACACTTTATTAATAAAACAAAACATTGGGGACCAGATTTGGTTAGAGCTGTCACTTCGCTACCCCTGTGTCATAAGGTAAGAGAATCTCTCCAGAAATAAAAGTCTTAATACAATAGGATCACAGATTATTTCGGAGTTCAAAAGGAGTATTATGAAAGTGACATTATCTCAATTTAGCTTCTTGTTCAAGACTCTGCTCTTAAAGACTCTAGTTCTTTCAGGTCCTTGAAATTCAGATGTTTCTTAAGTCTAGCCTTGATGATTGATGAAGATGTGTGCAAGCTTTAGGGCAAAAGTGTACGACCAATATAATTTCCTTAAAAGTCTAGAAAGGAAGGTTCAGTCTTATTTCCCTGTCACTTAGAAAAATAATGAAAACTCATTGCTATTTCTTCTCCTATTTTTCAAATAGGCAAGAGCAGAATGTAAGCTACCGGCACAGAGGCTCTCGGGGTACTTTTTGACAGGGTGGCTTTTCACTCTCCCATGCCATCACTCACTCTCCACCTACCATCATTCTTTTCACTTTCATTTCTTTCTTTTCAGCAGCTGGTATCTTAAACTTCATGCCACCCAATGTAGACCTACTACCCTGTGGATATTCAGTGAAAGATATACTAACAAATAAAATCTTACACACACGTATTCACCATTAGCATCGGGCCCTAACCTAAAGTTAATATATGATTGGACCTGCAGTCTAACTGAGGGCGTAAGGTGTTCTACTTCTTATGAGTCTGGTCTTGGTGAGACAGGCTGTGTTGTTGCTAGAGTCCTTTCAAGCTTCGTTCTGTTCAGTGAATGTCTCATGGTACTGGAATGAGCAGATATGCTCACTTAGCTCAATAAAATTAGTGCAAAAGATTACTAACTTTTCAAGATAATTATTGGTACCATTGGAGAATACAGAAGGAAGAAAAAGTAATTGACCTTAAGTTGAAAAACTTAGGTGATTTGGAATATATAAATTTTGAAGTGACAACAAGTCCTTCAGATCTTTCTTATTCCTTAGCCTGGCTCACTATATAATCAGGTAATGAACTCTAGCTGCTATAACAGACAACTCCCAGGGGTAAGTGGCTTAACACTTAAATTGTTTTTCTCACTCATGCTAAGTTCAATGTGGGTCAGGCAGCTCTCCTTCAAACAGTAAGTCAGGGATCCAGGCTTCTTCCATCATGTGGCTCTCTCATCCCAGAGTTCCCTGAGGACTGCCATAAGGGCAGGAAATGAGGAGAATAGATGATCACACAGGATGTTCTATTACCTGGCATGGAAATAATACCACTTACGTTAGACCACAATTGATTCACCAGGACTCAGTTATATTATCCTCAGTACAAGGTAAGCCAAAAAAATATAGTCTCCCTTCCCAGGAAGAAGTGACAGATCCCTGGGAATTTAGTCATTCCATGCAGGAAACACCTTCTCCTTTCTGTACCTCTACTGCCTCTCCATTTAATAATGAACATTGGCTCTCTCGGAGTGATACAGTAATCAGTAATAAGAGTAAAGGAATGTAGATATCTGAGTACTTTCTCCTCTTTACGTAATTCTTCCCCGGAAATCACAATTTAAAGCCAGAAAGGACTTCAGAATACTAGCTCAGCCTCTAATGTGAGTCATTTAATAGGGGAGGAAACCAAATCCGGTCATTTTAAATGAGTTGCCCTGAGGCAGATTTTTTCCTTAGCGACAGAGCTGGACAGAGCTGGAATGTGATCCCAGGTGTCTGCGTTGCTTCATGACACCTCCTGGGTGGATTCTGGGCTATAGCGACCATTCAAGGCTCTGAAGGTGTTTGTGTATTTGTGAGAAAAACTGCAAGAAGACAGGAAAGGACCAAATGAATAAACTCAAGAAAAGAAATTGTTTATAAAATTGGATTTTCTTTTAAGTCTCAGGCTTTCAAGGCAGTTTTTGCAACTTCGGTAGACCAGTCAACTCCCTTCTCAAGGCTGCAAGGGAAGAGCTGTGGCAGGTTCCAAAAGCCATAGGAAAGCAGGAAGGAGACAAACATGAAAAATAAAAAGGCAGACGTAGATCATGTCAGTTGTCCAGTGACCACTGGGGATCAAACCACTTGCTCACCTTTGAAGGTAGCCTTACAGACACTCTACTAACAGTAGGCATTGCTGTTTCGAAGAAGGAAAGGCATAATGAAATAAAATAAAACAACTTATTTTCTTTAATCTGGGGAGAGAAGAAAGAAAGATGTGTAAGATGGAAAGGCATTCTCTAGGAGAGCGTGAAGACACATCTTTTGAATATTAAACTCCATGGAGATAACATTTTTTATAGGATTGAGCCAGGAAGCAGCATGGTGTAATGGTTGGGAACATGGCCAGACTCCCTGAGTTTGATTTTACCTACCCCACAGGGGTGTTGTGAGAATTAAATGAGTCAATATTTGTAAAGCATTTAAAATGGAGCTTGGCACATTGTATATGCCATAGTAGTGTTTATTAAATAAAAGTTTAAATGAAGATTGAAGGTGATCCAAGAAAAAAGTGAGGTTCCTTCAATTCATTAATTATATCTGAAAATTACTACTTCAGACATAAACAATAAGCAAAATGAATCTCCTTTTATTTATTCCCTCGGTAGATATTTTATGAAATACCTACCACATGCCGGTAGACAACAAGATCTACCCCATTACTGTCTTCATGCAGCTTATATTAGTGGGAAATAGAGACAAAAAAAAAAGTAAGAATATGTAATGTCAGGTAATGATAAGTGCTATGGAGAAATGTGAAGCAAGGGAATAGATGGAGAATGACAATTGCTATTTTAGGTGGAGAAACTAGGATTCACACCCAGGCAGTTTAACTGAGATTCTCAACCACCTCGCTGTATTGTCTGGCCCTCTACCTCAAAGCACAATAAGGATACTAAGAGGATATTGAGATGAGTAAACTAAATACTCCACTTAAGTCACCTTTAAGGAACTTGCAATCTTGCAAGGGCTCAAAAATGAACTCTCTTGAGCTTTTAGTTTAAACTAATTTAATCCTAGTTTAGCCACCTACTGCTTATGTCACCTTGGGCAAGTTACTTAAATTCTCTAATCCTCAATTTCCTCGGGTGTAAAATGAAGATAATAGAGGAATTTACCACATTAGGTTATTATAAATTACAAATTTAAAAATGCATGTGAAGTGCCTGGCACTTAGAAGGACTAACTTAATATTAGTTATAACCACTTGTTCAATAAATGCTCACTAAATTAACAAAATGTAATGATCTTTCAACATTACTCTCACCTGGGCCAAAAAAGTAACGAAAAGGGACTCAGTTACTAATAAAAAAGATCGCATGACTTAAACTGTCCATGACTGCATTGCAGAGTGAGCTTTCCATTCTCTACTAGTGAGTTACTCACAGGACACAGTATTCATTTTCAAGATAAGGAAAAAGGCAAACATTTTAAATCTGATCGCCAGCCACTGAAGTAATTATTTTTAACACACTTAGAATTATAGATTAACCCATCAAAAGCTAGAAGAGAAGGTGTTTAAAATTATAACTAGGGCCTTCTTATCTAAGAGCTTAAATGAATAAGTGTAATACTGAGAGGGCTTCCTGTCATCTTTTAGAGGTAATGCAACCAGTTTCCAATGCAAAGTGGAAAGTGGGAAAAGAATGGAAATGGGGAGAGTACTTTAAACAGCAAGGCCTCGATAAACACATGTGACATAGAATGCAGTGCAAGTGAACTGGGAAGCTAAGTGCTCAAACTTTGACAGCACAGTTCCATTAAATTACTAAAGGCATTGTGATTTCAAAGAAAAGCAGTTTTTATGTGTAAATCATGTATAAATTTGCACAAGGGCTCTACAACATCCCTGCCATTTTGATGAGCCATTTTCCCCTAACTTTACCCCTACAATTGAATTAAGTTCTAATTTAATAGTTGAATGTCATTTAGCTATATTTCTTAGTTTTGATCAAAAGCACTCAAGTGGAAAGGCTTTGTTCATTTTATGTCTGCAAAGTCATTGAACATCTACTTATGTCTCAGATACAGTGCAAGGAGAAAAAAGATGAAATTGCGCAGTATCTGCCTTCAAAGAGATTACAGTCTAGCAAAGAAGGTTGGACCAGTATTCAAGTGATTTTATTTAATACAAGGCAAAGCATGAAGATGCTGTAATAGAAATAAAAATATAAGCTTTGCATGTTAAATGAAAGGGAAGGTCTCTTGTGTTCCGGGAATTAGGAGAGGGCTTCTGGAAGAAGAGGCACATGAATCAAAAAGGCATTCCTATGCACCTTTAAACTTCTTTGCTGTGGGGAGTTTTAGATCGCTCATGATGCTCTAAACAAAAAATGACCCAAGCATTTGCTTAGCTTGCGTAGGTAGACAGATAGACTATTCTTTTCTCGTTCATAATACCCATCCTCTGAAATATAGCTAGTGCCATCAATCCAGCTACGAATTCATCCATCACTTTGCCCTTCAAGCCATAATGAGTCAAATTCTTCAAATCCAAGCTGATATCTGTAGTCAACTTCAATGGAGAAGGCTGAAATGGGGACTGAGTTAATATTAATCCTACCCGCTAATCTAAGTACATTTCATTACATGTTATTTCTTTGTGGTTATTTTCTTTGTTGATGATCAATGAGATTTTAGATCTTTTGGCCTGTGTTCTAATGATGGTTGATCTTCTGTGGATTCACAGTGAATGCTCTACTTACACACTCACACTCTCCCGAAGCATTCTTGAGCATGCTCAGAAAGACACTGCAGGGCAAACCCCTATATTAATAGCCAACACTTAAATAGAAATTTTCTATGTGCCGGGCACTGTTCTAAGTGTTATTAGATTAAAGTAACTCCTTTAAATCTTAAAATTAATTCTCTATTTTACAGATGAAGAAATCAAAGCATAGAAAAGTTAAGTAACTTGCCTAATGTTACGCAGTTAGTAAGTGGCAGAGACAGGATTCAAACCACATAGCCTGGCTCAAGAGGCTATGACCTTAACCGCTTCCCTGCACTGCCTCTATCGCCAGAGTAGAACATCTCTGTTCTCTACGAACACTGTATCAGTGCTTTCATCTTTGGAAAATGGCTTGCCATTTTCACTCTCTCCCACAGAGCTGGCATCTTCTATTCTAGTAAATAGAAGTTTGGCTTTTGGGGGATTTCTTTTTGTTAACAGATAACTAGCCACTGCTCTTATCAGGGGAAATGAGTACTCAAGAAATGCCAGGTTCTTTCTTTCATGTATGTCTCCAAGAGGAAATACATTTGAGCCTTACTTGATCTATGAATTGATGATAATATAAATGCTAACTAGATACACTTTAAATGACTTTAGGTTATAACTTATGAATCATAGAATCCTGATAGGTTAAAGCATTTTTTTTTAACGCATCGGTTTTAACCCTCAAGCTCCTTCTCTACTTAGCGGCCACTGCTTGGTGGGAAATTGTATTTACAATTGTATTTACAATTTTATAATACCAAGAGGTATTATGAAATTTTCTAATGTGAAGTTTTCTCCACAAATGTATAAGAGATTATTGCAGTAAGCATAGAGAAGATTGATTTCTCTGCCTCTCACCTCTGGGAGTCAATTACATCATCGTCTATCAACATGTCTGGTGTTCACTTTCTATGGAACACTTTTCTAAGTGCTACTGATATAGATATGAAATAACAACTGACCTTATATCTCAAGACCTTAGCATCTGCAGCAGGATTGAAGCCAGAAAAGAGCTAGCGCAACTCCAAATGCATAATGCTTGCAAACACCCACATGCCCAGATGTTTATCAGCGAATCTCTGATTCATTCATCCGTTCAGTCAGACAGTCAATTCATTTTGGCCCTGTGCATGGTTCAGAGACGAGGATACAAAAACAGATAAGACCTCGTCCCTGCCTTGAGTTCTACCTACATTTTCGACAGAGACAGATATGTCAAAAACTAAACTACTGTGAAAAAAAAAAAAATGCTACAGAGGAGAGAAAAGCTAAGTCCATAAGGGTCAGAGGAGGTTTTCTGAATAGGTAGATGAAGCTTGAGCTGATCAAGAATTGATAAGTATTTTTAGCCAGACAAGGAATTTAGGGAGTCACTGTGTCTGTGTCCCTGCTAGGTCCAGAGACAGTAAGGAGAAGTGGATGCCCATGTCCATCCATTCTCTCTCTCGTATGCACGCTCACTCACACACACACACACACACACACACACACACCACACTCACAACCATTCACTTCCTTCCCAGTATACTGACCACCAAGAGAAACTATAGAATAAACTCCTCAAATTTCTCTAAACCCCGCCGTGTCATTTCTTTTCTTTTCTGGAATTTATAAAAACTTTGGCACGTAATTATCTTTTTATATTTGTACATATTTCAAATGTATACCCAAGGAAATTGCATATTCCTGGAAGGAAGGAACCTTAGACCCTTTCACGTTTTTACAACACCTAGAATGATGTTACATACATAATTTATGCTTAAAAATTCTTGATAAATTAAATAACTTCTAAAATTATCGTTAGAGCTGACACTCTACTGGGGATTCACATAAGAAGAGCTAAAAATTCCTAGTCATTTCAATGTCTGAGGTAATTAAAATTTCTGAACTGACCAAGAAAAGAAAAAGAAGATAAAACACCAAACTATGAGGCTGGAAACATTTTCCCAAGGGCCAAGCTGTTTATTGTAACTGCCCCAGTGGTGGCAGAATAGTTCTTAGATTATTCCCTTACTGTAGATATAAAAAAGGTTCTCTAGAATGCCAGGCAGAGCTTCAAAATGGGGTTAATGTGTATTCTAGGCCTTATTGAAATTCCTCCTAATGATTTTCTGGGTGTCTCACATCACATGTGTGCCAATAACCAGACCACTCGCTGACCGCATGACCTCTGCCTTTTTCTGCTTCCCTTGCTCTAGCTCATTGTGGTTAATGGCTCCTGTCACCAAAGCTTGAAATAATACCACCAAAACTTTCTAAAGGTGCTCTCAGAGCTGCTAATACACACTGAGGGTACCAAATCTGTCACTAATGACTGCCAAAGGCTGATTCAGAGCAAAGGTACTGATGATGTCTGTGCTACTGGCTACAGTGCCCACTATCTTTCTAGCATGGACACCTTAGCCAATGCCAACCGAATGTTCTGCCAATGTTACTGAAGCCTGCCAATGTGAGGACCATTGCCAACTGCAGGTGTCCAATGTCGAGGGCACCACTGGTTGCAATATGGCACTATTTCTGCTTGCCGATGAAGTTGCTGGTGCCAATTCTGCTGACTCCTTTTGTTCCCAATGTCCCCAAAATGTTTCATGATACAGCTCTTTTATTGAAGCTTTTTATTCTTACGGCATGTTCCATGGGACCTGGGCCAGGGCCCAGTCAGAGCACCAGATCCTGAAATCCGTTCAGAATCGCCCATGCCCTCTGACACATTTTTATTGTCCCTTTAACCAAACACATAGGCCTTGACCACCTTCTTTGAGCAGAAGAGTCTTCTGAGGCCCTGGATTCCTCATTAAAAACAGACCCATGCAAGACCAATCCTGCTAGTTATCCAAATATTCGCACACCGGATAGATGAACACAGTTCTGTTTGAGCCGAGATCCACGCCACACAGCTGCAGCCATCAAGCTGACAGATTCTCAGTCTGTGTTAGGGAACAGGAACATTTTATTTTGTGTTTCAGGAAATCCAGAATCTGACCACGTCTCACCGCCTCTACTCCAGTGCCCTGTTCGAGCCACTGTCCCCTTTCTCCTGGTTACTTCTCTAGCCTCTGAACAGGCCCCCTGCTCCCATCCTTACCTCCGTGAGCTACCCTCAACATAACAACCAGAGTGATTTCATTGAAACATAAGCCAGATCATGTCACACCTCTGCTCAAATTCTTGCACTGGCTCCCCGTTTCCCTCAAAAATGAAAGTCAAAGTCCTTACAAAGCTTTCAAAGCTTTACCTTGACCGACCCCTAATTACCTCTTACTGCCCCCTACCCCTCCCTCTCTGCACATGTTGCTCCAATCCCACTGGTTTCCTTGTTATTCCTGAAACAGACACCAGGCTCCCTCCAGCCGGAGGTCCTTGGCTCTCGCTGTTCTCTCTACTTGGAATTCTCTCCCTCTAGTTGCCAACACAGCCAGTTCACCATCTTTAAATCTTTATTCAAATCTTGCCTTCTGAACAAAGCTTCCCCTAACCACCCTTTTTAACGCTGCACCTTCCCGCCGCCACGCACACACGCTCCAGCACTTCCAATCCTCCTCCTCTACTATCTCTTTTTTTTCACAGCACGTATCACCTTCTGACATAATTTCCTTATTTATTATGCTTGTTAATTATTATCTTTCTCCCCCGCTAGAATGTAAATTCCACAAGGACTGGCACTTGTATATGTTTTGCTCACTGATGCATTCAGAAGAACTCACTAATGCATTCAGAACAGTACCTATATAGCAGACATGTTATAAGTATTTGTTGAGTGAATGAATGAATGAATGAACTGATGAACAGATTAAGTAGATGGATGGATGAATGGGTAGTAGGTTCAAATTTTTGCAACTTCTCTACTAATTTTAGGTCACCATGTGAATGAGATCTTTTATACAGCCCTACCCAGTTAGAACATGCTATTTCTTTGTATATTGATAATTTTGGTTTTATGACAGATTTATCTGTTTGAACTATTTCAGTGGGTGATGTATTATGCACATGCTTGGAGGCTCTGAGAAAGGACATGTTTTTTAAGTATCAAATAAATAGAAATAAATGGAAATTATATTCAGAGTGTTCATTATCTTCTAAAGATTCAAGTTTGGGGAAATATTTTAGTTAAGACTAATAATTTGCAAACAATTTTCCTAATTGATAGTAGCACTTAAATTTTCTATTAAGAGCAAAGCAGTACGCTATATAACCATTGAAAAGCTGCATGAATGTCAGAAAACAAGGAAAAAAGAGACCCCATGTCTTTTTTCTAAATATAGTTCACATCACTGGTGGAGCTTGAAAACGTGAACGATGGTGAGCACTGTTCAGCACCTTATTCTGGTTGCATTAAATCCTCTCCATCTTTAATCTGAGCCCTTGTTTTGTAAAAGAGCTTTGTGACAAGGAAATAAATCAAAACAAATAGTGATATTTAACAAAGAGCTCTAGGGTCAGTATTATCTCGGTAAGGATTTTAGAAATGAAAAGATGGTAAAAACAACAACACGCGTCCTTTTATTGAATTTTAAAAGCACCCCTTTTACAAAAAGCTTCAGGGAGAACTACAATGAAATCATTTGATAAACTCATTCAACCCCAAGGACCGTGCTTATGTGTGTACTGTGCAGTGGCTCTGATGGTCTTTTCATCCACATCCTTGCAGATCTTACCCGACAGATAACTGCCAGGTTCTCAGGAGATGTCATGGGTATGAGTTACTCTGTGTGTACAGGTGAAGCTGAAAAGACCAGTGCCTGACAAGCAGTTTGCTTAAAATGCTTATAAAGTAATACGCGCAGAGATTATTTTTATAGTTGCCGTTGTTGTCATTTTTTTTCCTACCACGATTTATAGAACTTGTGTGTTTTGGCAGCTTCACTCCTTTAACTTGTGGTCGGTCCAATGCCTTCGATCAAAGGGCATGCACCCCTTTATCCTGATGACTAGAGGCTAGACTCCCTCTGGCCAGAGCTTCTATTTTGTTCACTAATTGTTCCGTGCTGTTGGAAGTTGATCGCCGTGTGTCTTGAAAACATTTCCTGTCTATGTTGTCCATTGCTTCCCTTTCAGTTTACTTCATAATCTAAGACTTGTCAAGATAAGGGATACCTCAAACCCTCTCTGGGCTAGACCTGGGTTTGTTTCTTTCATTTATAAAATAGAAATCATAGAGCATTAAGGAACAGTACCCAATCCGAAGTGCTTTACTTTCCCTATATTCCCCCAAAATGTATTACCAAGTAATATCCAGATAGTACCACTTTACTATTCCTGCCCTATGCCTAAAGCTCAGAGTTTTCAATCATCTGAACACTTACAGGACACCAAGTCAGTGAGGCTCAGTTGGTGGTGGGAAAAAAAAATAGAGGTTACCACTCTCTACAATTATAAGTCCATAATGACATCGAAACACAATTCACTTACCTCTGAGGGATTAGGTTTCCTCCCTGTTCTTGTATAGAAATTGTATCCGTAAGAGAGTCTGATTCTAAACAAAGGGGCTTCAAGAAACAGATTTGTACAGTTATATGTCTCTCATCCCTGCTGCAGATATCCAACACAGAGACCTTATCACGCCTTGCTTCCCAACAGTAGTCACAGTGTATTAATCTTTTTGATTCCCACGGGAAGGATATCTTTACATGGACTAGCCAGGGTCTTAGACTTCACAAGGGCATTTCCCCAAAGGTCACCTGAAACCCCTCACAAATGAGATGATGTATGTGAAATCACTTTGGGATCTTTAAAGTCTCATATGGTTATTAGGTGATGTTCTTCTCATTAATAGTCCTATCCATTTTATAGATATGTCTCCCCCAGAAAATTTGCACTGTGATAGCACTTAGATGGTGAGGGATAGACTTTCTTCTGAGATCCCATGGTCAATGGATCTGCCTCTCTCTTTCATGTTCAAACAGTCTTTGAAGAGCCCCTGACAAAATGGCACTGTGATGTCTAAGCCCGGGTCTCAAAGCTTGTATGAGATTTGATTCTCATACTACTTGATAGACCTGCCATTTGGACTTGACAGAACACTGTCTGCTAGCACTGCTTGTCCTGGTTTATTTTCAGGGCTGCTGTTAGTCCGAGTCTTGGGTAGCAGCAGGACAGAGCAGAAAAGGCTAGAACAAGGAGCAGGAATAGAGGGAGATGCCCGACAATATCAGCTATCTTTATACAAAAGTCACATCAAGGAGTCTGAGAATACAAAGTACATCCAGGTGGGGAAAGAGAAGCCACAGTCCATTGCAGCTTTATAGGCAAGTTTAAGTAGCTGAGCCTGGTGCATTAGGGCTGTAGTACATGTTTACATAAATGATGGGTTTTCGTGTTTGTATCCAGAGCGTGGCATGCCACACGGATGGCTGCTCTTGCCCACATGAAGACCTTCAGCAGGTCACATACAAGGATTCAGCTCTCACCAAGTCCAAGCCAGGTAGCTTTTGGCCCTTTATGACTGTTTTAACAGAAAGATTATTAACACCAAAATTGGCTTCGACTATGCCTTTTGTGCTATACTATCCAAGAAAGGCAAGCAAGATCCCTAAAGCAAAAGACAAGCCCTCCACCCCACCCCAATCTTATTGCATTCTCAGACTCTTATTCCTTTATATCTTTGACTTTCCTCAAGCCCAGGTCCTCATTTCTCACCTCTTTCCATGGCTTTTCCATGTGCTTTCTAAAACCTTCCTCTTCCTCCTTCTCTTGTCACATGAACTCAAAAGAATAGTTTGGAGTGCACCTGCTACCACCCCATCTCTAATTCACACCTCAACCCAGCGTAGCCTACCCTTTCAACTCTTCTCAGTCAGGTCCCAGTGACCAATTTGCCAGATCTGTGAACACTTCTCCTGCCTTGTCTTATGAGACCTCTCTGCAGCATTCCTTCACCGCTGACCACACCCTCCTTGAAACTCTATTTCCTCCTCTTCTCATCTTGATCATTCTTTCTTTGTCCTCCTGGATGTAATTCTTATCTTTTGCTTATTCGCTGAAAGTGTTAGTTCATCCTCAGGCCTCTTTCTTCTCACTCTATATAATTATCCTCTACAGCCTCATTCATGATTTCAGTTCCCACTTGTGATAAAATAAGATTTAAAAATAGCTAAGATTTATCGAGTGCTTCTGTGTGCCAAGTACTGTGCTGAACTCTGCTTGAATCATTTCACTGAATACCTATGACAACACTCAGAAGTAAATATCCTTTTTATCTCTCACATTACTAATCAGAAAATAGATGCTATTATCAAGACAAGAAATAATGTGTTAGGATGGGGAGAAAAAGGAACTCTCATTTGCTGTTGATGAGATTGTAAATAGATGCAGCCACTATATAAAACAGTATTAAAATTCTTCAAAACAAAATAAGAATAGAATTGCCAAATTATCCTGCTACTCCACTTCTGGGTGTTTATCTGAAGAATACAAAAACACTAATTTGAAAATATACACACCTATGTTTATAGTAGCATTATTTTACAATAGCCAAGATATAAAAACAACCTAAGTGTCCATCTACAGATGAATGGATAAAGAAGATGCCACACACACACACACACACACACACACACTGGAATATTACTCAACCATAAAAAGGATGAATGAAACCTTGCCACTTACGACAACATGGGTAGACCTTAAGGGTATCATGCTAAGTGAAATAAGTTAGAGAAAGACAAATATCATATGATTTCATTCTTGTGGAATTTTAAAAGATGAATGAAGAAAACAAAAAACAAACTTAGAGATGCAGACAACAGATTGGTGGTTACCAGAATGGAAGAGGGCGGGGGGAGGGCAAAATGGGTAAAGCAGGTCAATTATATGGTGACAGATGGAAGCTAGACTTCGGTGATGAGCATGCTACAGTGTATACAGAGGTTGAATTATGTCGCACACCTGAAACTTATATAATGTTATAAACCAATTAATCTCAATTAAAAAAAAAAAGAATAGAGCATTTATTTCTCCCATATAACAGCCCTGAAGTGAGCCATCTGCGTTTATAAGTTGGATCTGCTCTATGCAACTCTAGAAGGATCCAGGACTTTCCAATCGTGCCGTCCTCCTCTAAGTATTGCTACTCAAAGCATGGTCAGCACCATGGCTCCCTGGCAGGCTAGTGGTTAGGATTCAGGCTCTCAAAGTATGGTCAGCAGACTGACAGCGTTTGCATTGCCAGGAAACGTGTTAGAACCATAGGATCTCACATCCTTCCTCCAACCTATTTATCTGCATGTTAACAAGATTCCCCACATGATTTTTATGCACATAAAGATTTGAGAATTATTTCCCAAACTCCAGGGTATTGTTTTGCCTGTGTAGTCAAAGCTGGGCTGCAGGCACTTATGTTCCACCTCATGGAAACACAAAAAAAGCAACTCTAGAGCAAGGCATCAGTTTTTTAGGTTGAAGGTAACCTGAATGTGACATGGAACACTTTCATTAGCATCCCATGGGCTCCAATGTACTCTCATGGCAGCAACCAGAAGACAAACTGGAGTATCTTGTCTCTAGTTGGGCAGACACGAGCCCAGTTGAAGCCCCATGGCTGTGGAAGAGGAGAGGACAGTTTTGGTGGATGAGAAGGGGGCTCTGTCTCAATTTTGTAATACTTTTCAAATATAAATACATCTATCTAATTCTTTAGTGACTTTTAGGGTTCTTTATTCTCTTGGTCTAATTACCATGCCAATATCGCAACGCTGGTTTAATAACTTATTGTGTTGAAAGCTATTTTTTAGTTAATCCCAAAGCTATTATAGTGTAATATCATTTTTCCCTCTTTTATTATTTCCTTTACCTATTTTTAGTGGCTTCCTCTTACCATACCTTTCATCTTATAGCTCCTTTATTTTAAAAGGTATCGTCCTTGTCTAAATGGACAAAACCATTTTTTAGGCAGAGAGGAAGAATGACAGACAATACATATATGTCCATACATATATGACAAACTCAGAATATTTCAAGTAAAACTGAGAAATTAAGGGAAAATTATTTGGCGATCACGTACTCTTACAAAAGTCTTCTAAATTAGTGGTTTTCATAAAGCAGAGAAAGCCTTTCTTCCTCTTCCTACCTGTGTAAAACACTTAAATTAATGGGGTACTCTGGTTGAAGTAGGTTAGGCAGTCTCAGAGCCTAAGCTGTTCAGCTTCCCAAAACTGGCCCCCTTAAAACTCCAGGACTCCACAGAGCACTGTCCTGGGGTCAGTGATCACTTCCTGCTGTATCTCCCTGATGTAAACAGTATACTGGCTCTGAGGCCAGGTTTGCTTTAAGAGGCTCCAGGAGGAGAGCCAATGCATACTTGGGCAGAATAACAAAACACCAAGAGCAACAAGGAAGGTGTTTGGTAAAATATATCAGGATATCTAAATTTTCCCAAGACCAAAGCTTCCTTTGCTACTATCTTTGATTTCTGTTCCAGCTTAGATTTTCTCCAAACCGTGGGATTTAACTAATTGAATCAGATTGCCTTATTGTGAACTTGTTATGAAAGCCTACTGCCTGCCCACCACTCTACCTATTAGATCATAGGCTGTGCCTGACGCCCATTCATGCTCAGCAGTAATGCTGGCCTGGCAGGCCCACGGAGCTGCCTCTGTCTAGCCTTGTCCTGCCAGATGTTCTTGCTGGAAAAAATCTCTGTCTAGCCCTCTCCTACCAGATGTTCCTGCTGGAAAAAGATTTCATCACTGCTAATTTGAGAAAGCAGTCACAGTATTCCCTGTGGATGTTGCTGAAGACTCGTGAGAAAAGTATGGATGCCATCTGACCTTTAGCCTAAATGCCCTATCTTATAATATTTTTTATAGTTTTGTCTCTCTGGGGGAGAGGGCTTATTTTGCATTTACTTTATTAATAAATCTGACATTAATTTGATATTAACTTATAAAGTATAAAATTGTAGGATTTAGGAATTATAAAGGAACTCTGAAATCATGGTCCAACATTCTCATTTTATAGGAAAAAACACTGAAGCTTAGGGAGGTGAAATATCTTGTCCATAATTACACAGCTAGTTAATAGCAGAGTCAAGACAGCTGAGCACTGGAAACAGCCCAGTGCATTTGGTAATGCAGCCTACTATCTAGAATTTGTTCGTAATATGTAATAGTTTTACATAGTTGTAAACATTAGTATTAGGCCATAAAAATAGCCCTCATTTTCAAAATATGTATTACAAAACACAAATCTCTCCCCTACAAATGGGTGCTGTGCTACTAAAATTTTCTCGCTTTCTTTGTATGTTCATTAAATTACTTAATTCAATAAACGTTTAACAAATGCCTGCCATGTATGAGATGCTCTGCTACAAAGATGCTAAGAGACTACAAAGATACTAAGACCCTGTTTCTTCACCAAGGGGCTCACAGTCTAATGAAGAAAACCAATACTCACATCTCTAATGATAGAAAGCAGACTTTCATAATGCTATAATTGTATTACAGAAATCTAGTGGAAGGTATGATTAATTGTGACTTAGGAGTAAAGCCAGCGTTGGAGAAGGCTTCACAAAAGAGGGACTGTTTAAATAGGACCTTTCAAAAATGGGTAGAATTTTAACAATAGAACAGAGGGAACAGCAATCCTGGCACAGAGAATGGCATGAGCAAAGGTGTGGGGGTATACAAGATATACAATGAATTATGCTCCAATAATTATACTCAACTGAGATAAAGAATTAGTTTAGGATTAGTAAGGATGCAGTATATAGATGTTTACTAGATGGCAGTTATATAGCTTGAGAAGGATGTTAATGTTAACTCAGCTTAGCATCTCTAGTCTTTCTCGGTCTCATGGAGATGTATTTGCCAATGGACTCATAAATTGAAGAGTTTGGATTATTTTATGTCACCTTGGCTGAAACACTATATGTCGCTGCAAAGGTATTCTTTGATATGAAATTAGCAATTAAATCAATAGACTAGTAAAGCAGATTACTCTCCATGATGTGGGTGGGCCTCATCTGATCAGTTGAAGGCCTTAAAAGAAAAAAGGGAATTCTGCTACCAGACTGCCTGCAGACTTGAGCTGCAACATCAATTCTTCCCTGTGTCTCCAGCCTGCCAGCCTGTCCTGCAGATTTCAGACTTGCCAGACCCCAAAATTATGTGAGCAAATTGCTTAAAATAAATCTAGATAGGTAGACAGACATACAGACAGAGAGATAGATAAGTAGATAGATAGATGATAGATAGATAAATAGATAGATGATAGAAATATAGATAACATAGGTGTATGTGTATGTATGCATATCTCATTAGTTCCGTTTCTTTGGAGAACCTTGACTAATACAAAGACAAAAGATTTCAAAATGTAAAGTAACTCTATTAGTCATTTTTTCTCTATATGTCAGAATTTCAGTGATTCACAGCAAGAAAATATATCTATTTCTTTTTCTTACTCATGGGTCTATGGGTCAGCTGTAGTTCAGCTAATTTAGTCCAGATGCCTGATCTTCATTAAGCTAGGGTAGACTCCAAGCTTTGGGTTACATTTAGGTTTGCCCAGAAGTATTCATCTTTCTCCTAGGACTAGAGTTATGTGACTACTCAGCACTTCTTATTCATGTGGTCGAGCATTAGAACATGAAAGAATAAAAAGATCTTAGGAGCACAGAGGCCTTATCTAGAGACTGCCACACTGATGCTTCCAGTTATTCCATTGGCCAAGTAGGTACATGGCCAACATCAATGGGATGGAGAAGTTACTTCAGCCACCAGTGGGATACAATGTAGATACCTTGGCAAAGGCCATAGCTCTTATACAGAAAGAGAGCAAAGAATTGGGAACAATAACTCAGTCAACCTGAGGGACCTTGTTAGATATATTTCTGAAAAACAAGTGTCAACTGGGAGGAGGAGGAGTATAAAGAAGTAAGCAGACATAAACTCTTTCTGAAACAAGATGGAAAAGGAAAAGAACAAAAGAAAGAGGAAAGGAGAGGAGAGGAAAGAAGAGTTTTGATTAGAAGTTGAAAGGATTAGCAGCCAAAGGACTCAACATTAATTCAAAATAAACATAGACCTAATTTAGGGCAGTAGGGAGGGGACAGAACTAAGAATTATTGAAGACCTATTATATTCAGAGCACTGTGCTAGGCAATTTACATACCCTATATGATGTAATCCTTAAAACAACACTTGGGGTGGATACTATTGTCAGAACTGAATTGAAAGACGTTTTGGAAATTACCCTTATGAGACTTGTTGGCCTAATCCAATATGCTTGTAAAACAGAAAGAGGAAAGTAAGGTGACTCCTAAGCATCCACTGGGCAGTTGGTGTGATGGTTCCCCATTAACTGAGATGAGGAATACCGAGGGAGGGCCAGTTTGTGAGCTGAAGGAGATACATTTTTTTTTTACTTGTGTTGGTGATAGCTAGAGGACATCTACGTAAGATAGCCTACAAGTGGTTGGAAATTTGTATCTTAGGGCTCAAGAAGGGAAGCCAGTCCTGGAGAAACACTCCAGAAATAAAGACAAAAGCATTCCAAGCACAGAAAAATTTTATTAGCAAAGATATGAATGTGTCCTGTGCAGTTCATATTGATGAAACAGCTAGCAATTCCATATACTGTTTTGACATACACATGTGCCTAATCATATGTATCAGGCTGCGCATAGCAGAGTAGTGGGAGATTAGGTTGAAAAGATAAGCTTGTACCTGATTGCAATTGTCCTAGAATACTAGAATAGGACGTTTGGGCTTTTATCAAGAAAGGGCCACTAGCCACTATAGGTTTTTGTGCAAAGGTTGACTTAAGAGCCTGGCTTTTTAGAATACTGATGAAGCAGCAAGATAGACACCGGACCAAAGGTAGAAGGCCAAGTGGAAGGCTACTGTATTAGTTTTTGTAAATGCTAACAAGAACCTAAACAGGGTAGTGGCAGTAAGATGGGAGAATTGGTTTGAAAGAAACTATCGTGCAGATGGGAGAATTGGTTTGAAAGAAACTATTGTGCAGCACAGTAACCATTCTGCACATCATTAAATACGGATCAAGCTAATTTTGTAACTTCACATGGCTCTAATGGTTTCTTCTCTTCAGGTATGCAGAGCCTTTATAATTTACCGGTTATCTGTTTGCATAATTTTTAATTAAGAGTTATAATTTCCCTGAAGGAGAGACTGTAACTGTTTTTTGTCCTCTGCTATTTCTGCAACATTCATCAGAATAGATACTGACTAAATAAATACTTATAGAATGAGAGGGTGGATGCATGCTGCTCCTGATCACATCACGGTAACATTTCCAGGTTCTCTTCGCTCTTCCTTTCTCCCCTGCTCCTGTCTCTCACAATCCCAGCAAATATTCCCCTCCCTCTCACTTCTTTAAAGATGGCCTGGGAGGGGGTAATTTGCCTCAAGGAGTAACCAGATTACTGAGCAGCCTGCATTCAGTGAGATACTGATGTGATTTTTTTTCTTGTCTTGCTTTCAACCAAATTTAATTGATCCTCTCTTTTTTGATCCTAATAATTTTTGATGTTATCGCAATCATATCCAGTAACTTTCCAAGTCATGTAAAATATTGAAAGTTCAGTGCCAATCTATTTAAGCCTCTAGTTTTATTTTCCTTGTCTTCTCCCACAACCTTAAGTTTAGGCTTCCCCCAAGGGAATGTCACCTCTCTCTTTTCTGATTCTAAATTCCCTGGTGTGGGGGGCAAGGAGGATCAAGGGGAAGGCAAACATTTTAATAATTAGGTTTGCTTTTCAGAGCTCTGCCGGGTGTTCCCACCACTGCTATTTGGCTAACACAGACCATCAGCAACCTTGGAGTGGCAGGTGGCCACTGATTGCTTTCTCAAAAGAGTGATGTATCACTTAGGGTGACCCATGGGAACCCCACTGTATAGTTCTCTGGTATAAGACCCCTAACTCTGCCCTAATTGGATTCCTCAGGACTCCCTAGAGCTGCCCTCAGTATCCAATGCTGGGGAGGCCAGTTTCTCGAATGGCTAACAGCACAACTTCCCTGCCAGGCTGTTCATTTTGACACATTGAGTCCTCCTTCCTTCTTTCCCTTTCTCCAGTTATTTCTTTATGTCTACTGGGACAGCCAGGGAGTTTCTGGGGGCAGAGGTGATTGTTCAAGTTAGTAGAATTGGTTCCGCCAGCCCTTAATAAGTCCCGGAGAATGTACTTAGCCCAATACATATTTTTGTAATTCTCTATAGACTATGAAAGTACTTAGTACCTTTGAGCCTCTACTTTGGGTCCTAGTCTCCAATTTTACACATACGTAACATCTGGTTATTTGGGAATGCCATTAAACTTCATTTTGCGAACCCTGAATTGTCATTTACAGTCGTAGGTACTGTGTGATAAACACCGAGTTAAGTGTTACCTGAAGAAACATTTAATGAGCAGCTAAAATGGGTTAGTCAATGTAAAAGTGAAATACAAAAGTCTGATGCAGTTCAGACTCTAGAGCAAATAATGAATCACACTGTAACTTTAAAATAGAGAACATTTAAACCTCAAAATGGAAAATAGATTGGGGAGTGAAACAATGGGAAAGAGGAAAGGAGAAAAAGTAGCTTAAAAATAAAGGACTACGGAGAATCTTAAAAATGGAAACACTGCATAGTGAAAGAAAGTCTAACATGTTTAAGATTAAAATCTGAATCCCTGATGCCCAGACTAATCTCTTCTCTGCTTACGAATCAGAATCATATAGATTTCCATTAATATTTATCTCCTTGAATCTGAAGGAAGAGGAAAATCTATTTTGTATCATTGCCAGTTTTGCTGCTCGCATCATGAATTTCCCTGAAGGATCACATCAGGTTCATGAGGTGCCAGCTTTCCTTAATAACTAAAGTATTAAATATATAGCGTGGCATGCAAAGCAGCACCCGTCTTAAAAGTGAGTTACTTCAAAATACAAGAATCGCAAATTCAACTAAAACTTCAAATAAAAGGTAAAGGACTGGAATAGTCCATATAAAATTTCAAACCCAGAAGTTTCTCTTGCTTAAATTACTTTCACACTCTAATTTAAACTCAGAAACATTATGTTGCTGTCACACTTCTTTGTTCTCCTAAAGTTAAAAAAAATATCTGTATATAGCTGACAAAAAATAAGAACCTGTCTGCCAGCAAGTTCTCTATTCATATCCAACATACTGTAGAGTCGATGTAGAACACATGGTCTTTAACCACTAAAAAGCCTTTCTTTACTGGCTTAACACAGCAGTATGTTTCTCCAGCATGTTTGCACTACCCCCCAGTACATGTCTTACATAAGCGTGAATTTCCTTGGTTGTTTAAGTCAAGTCATGCAGTATTTTCACATGCTTTGATGTTGTGCATATGAGAATTATCATCTACATTTTTGAGAACTGCAATTCCTTGTGCCTTCGGCATTGAATTTAATACTGCTTGACTGACATCGTTTTAATTTCCATCCAACAGAAATGCCAATAATGTCTATGCCAGAAATTTGACATATTTAGTTCTCTCCAATATGGAATGGATTGAGCAGCTAAAATGGAAAATTTGGGGTCCGTTTTTGAAAATTAATTCAGCATAAAAATCATCAATGATTTAGAATTGTGCATGAAGTATTTTGGTTTTCCTTATTTCCTTATCCAGAAAGATCTGTTTGCTTCGTATCAGATGAATTTCTAAATTGCAAGATGCAGTCAGTTGTTAGAACACAAAGTAAACAGTTTAAATTAATCCCGATGCGATTTCCTTAATTACAGATGAGACCCATTGGCCACGATGGTTATCATCCCACCTCTGTCGCTGAGTGGCTGGATTCCATTGAACTAGGTGACTACACGAAAGCCTTTCTAATTAATGGCTACACATCGATGGACCTGTTGAAAAAAATCTGGGAGGTTGAACTTATTAATGTAAGTTGGTCTCTTAAAGACATTTTAGCCTTTTAACCCTTGATAAATGAAATTCTTATGGTAGATGGGTAATCTTTTCTTTCTTTGTAAATATCTGGACATCCAACGTTTTACAGAGATGCCTTCGGTTTTAAATATACAGCTCTCCTGGTTCCAGTCAAGCTCCACTGTCTTTTGAAATTTTGATGTGAAGGGAACTAAAAGGGCTCTCAGGGTGTTTTGCGTTATCTAAGAAAACCTTCCAAGCATTTCTGAGTTTTCCATTTTAGGAAATATTGTCAGTTCAGGATGTGGACATGATAACAAATAGGCTCCCATGTTGATCTTTGTTCATATTCATTGTTAAAGATGAAAGTTATAATTTTTAGTTGTCTATCTCTATCACGTTTCCTTGTGTCTATTGCTTAATTGCATGTACAAACCCTATACTTAAAGAGACTGCCTTTGTTCTTATTATATCGGTTGCCGTAATATTGAAATTTTAGTTTCCACAGCTTATATCATCTAATCTTAAATTGTCTCTGTTTCATTCACATAGTTGGCATAGATTTTCTATAAAAACTGGCCAATGTATGTTGCCAAGTGTTTAAGTCCAAAGAGATCAACTAGATTGCATAAATATTTTTATTAATGTTACCTTTCTTATTTCATTTCTACTGCTATTTTATTTATAATGGCATAAAGGAATAGATGAAAAGACAATATATAATGATCATGTCTTTGCATTGTATTTGGCATCATGACCATTTCTTTTCAAAAGTGAGAAATCATTTAATCTTTTAGAGAATTTCTTAGATTTAGCTTCTATATTACAATAACTAAAAAAGTATTCATAAACTGAAAGATAAAGCAAATAAATTACTGCTAGTTCAAAAGTGCTCTGTTCTACTCTTTATGCCACTTTGTCTCCAAAAGTCGAGTCATACGTAATGCATGTCATTAATTATTTTAAGTGATGGTCATTAGTGGTAACTAATTATTCTTTGCTTTTAAATATCTGTTTTAAAAATAATTTCTAGAACATCTCATAAAAACTGTTCTTTAATCTAAAAATCACTTTAAATGGACAATTTCTTGGCTCTCCTAATTTGCCATCATCGACTCTTAACTTTCTGTGCTCGTCCCCTCACAAAAGCTATCGTTTTAGGAGAAACTTGCCGTCTTACTAAAAGCCTCTGATTAATTTTGTTCTTAGTCTGTATGACCATGGAAATAGCTGAAACTGTATTTCTTTTTGGTCGTATCAAGCAGATTTCAGTTCTCTGAGAACTTGACACTCATCTTATGGCTACTCTTGGCCATCGGTTAAAGGAGTACCTTCCATAAGTCAAACAAGCATGCTTCCAATTAAGTTGCATTCTAGTCAATGACATAACTTGACAAACATCTCTATGTAACATCTTCTGAATAATATCGCTCCCCATTGAAGAACAAATAGGAAAGATAGCACAAGAGTCACTCAGCTAACTGGTATTAGCAGCAATCTCTCATTGAAAAGAATCAATTCCAAATAGAACTCTGTTATAAAATGTCTGAAGCAAGTATCATTGAAGCAAGATCATATTCTCTCAAAATCCAAATGCTGGGACTAGTGTTTTGGATCCACACTTTTCTCAGTGCTGTGGACACCAACAGCCTAGAAGTTTATGTTCAGTCACTGTGGCCAGGCCATGTGGACAGCTACAATGACTACAAAGTCAGTGGTGCCCGGTTTCCTGCCAGGGTTCTGTGACTTATCCATCACCACCCAAAGGGCCAACCAGCCTTGAGCTGGGACAGAAGTATAGCTTTTTCCACCCATACTGGCTCTTTAAGGGTTTTCCCTTTAGCCATATTTGCTGTAATACAATCTGACTTCAATCTGGAGAACAGAGGTGGCTGTCACAAGCATTGTTATCAGACTTGAAAAACACAGTCACTATGTTTTAGACCTTGAGGCCAGATTCCTCTGTCCTGAAGTATAACATCTGCATCTAACACCAGCATGTTCCCTGTTTTGTTTTATATTATTGTTCTTAAACTGGTAGAACTTAAAGTTTCTTGTGACATCTTTATAGGCAAGTTCACTCTCTTGATGAGGAGGCTTTGCAAGTCATTTAACTCAGTAGATGTATTTATTATAAACAAAACCAATCTGTTTTTGTTTGGAAATCAAAGAACAAAGTGTTTGTGTCTATTAGAGCTGCTCTGAGCATAGTTCATTCGATAGTTTAGGGTTGTTGGGTTTTAAAAGGAGAGAAAGGCACAAATATGTGTGCCTTGTGGCTTATAAAGCTTTTGACTGGTCTCAAATTCAAGACTTTTATTTATCCCAACTAATGAGGACTATATCTAAATATAAGATAACATCTTGTATAACATATGGGCCCAGTAATTATATATTAGGTATCATAACTTCTTGTTTTCTAGCCTAAAGAGAATGTACAGTCACCTTGAGTTAGATCAAACCTTATTAGGGAAATTCACATCCTGAATCTTTGTAATGACTGGATAGTTTTAAGGAAACCAAATGTCTTCAATGACTTGTTTTATGTAAAGTGAAGAGAGAAGTTCAAGTGTAGGCTGTCTTTGATACAGAGGTCTGCTACTGGTGGGAAAGAGACTGGAAAATGAGGAGTCTGACTGCTGATATGATTATAGATAACTTCAGCATCATTAAATGTATTGATTAAGCCTCCACTTTCACATGTTATTATGCTTAATATTGGACAAATGATAATGCAGTCTAGTGAACACAATAAGTTTATTCGAAGTATTTTCATGATGAAATAAAAACTATATAACGTTGTAACTTAAAAAGTAACAAATATATTTGAAATTTTAAACTTTAAAAAAGTCTCCAAAGACCTTTTCTTCATAGAGATATTACCAAGAAATACCAACTAATGTTGGTATTGCCTTAGAAAAATAAGGTTATTTGAATAACCTAATAAAGCTTTTGGTCACAAAGCTACACAAGTGAAGGGGTGAGGGAGAGTAGTGGAAATCTCATATCTTAATATCAGCATCGTCAGCAGGGAAAATAAAGCATAGAGAAACTTTTAAGACAAAGGTATTGCCTATTTTACAGGCCTGTATGTGTCCAGACTTAGAGACTGATGTATATGCCAATAATTATTCCCTTTATTCCCTAACCTATGCTTTATATTTAGAAGCTGATGTTTTATCAATATCTCTGTTTTGTTTCTCTGTCTGCCACTACCTTTAATAGCATCATTAACAGCACTTTTGAACTGATATTTTGCTGTTAAAAATATAGATATGTTGGGAGAGATTGTCAGGCAAATTATTCCCTCTGCCGATGCTAGCTAGATGAAACTCTAGCTTGAATTATAGCCCTATACAAAGGCTTGGCAAGAGAATTAAAGACCAGTTAGCAGTGCATAAGTACCTGAATGTTTTTAAATCAGATTTTTTAGGCCTTGCATATGATAGCATCAGGTCTACACAACAGTTCATACTACATGAAAATTTTAGACAAAAGAGTTGTATATTCTCTGCATAAAATATGTATGGATAATTATTAAATTATCCATTTCTAGACAAAGAAGGTATTATACTTATGAAAAACAATGTTAATTTATTTTACCACTGTGTACCTACTAAGGGGATTTTGGTAAGACAAAATAAATTTGATCTCTGTCCAATTTATTTATGAATCTCGATGTAGAACATATTATTAATTTCTTCCCAGTGTATTTACCAAGGAAATAATTCTAGCTCAGGTTTATGATATTCTACAGTATTGATAATGATAAACATAGCCATTGAGTGAACAAAATGAAATTCAGGCTTCAGTGCATTCTTAAAACTCTGCTAACAAGTACAAGACTAGCTTTAAAAAATCTATCTGCAATGGTTGGTTGTGTTTTAAATATCCTTAGGTAGAAACAAATAAAATAACCACGAGTGTGATTTCCATGTGTCCCATGAAAATCATTTGGACTTATTTTGCAACTGTAAATTGATTAGCAAACCATTTGCTTCTTGCCTGATAGCTGCTAAAACTGTACTTGCATTACTCTTTTATTTAGGACTGTCAAATTTCTTTTATTTTCCTCTTGCAATGTTGTTGATTTAATTTCTACCTTTCCAAGGGAAATGTTGTGATAATCTAATCACTTGGAGATGTACCGAGAAATTTTCAAAGGAAACATTCTAATTTTGTGTTAAATCTGTAATAGCGTGACTTTATTTGCCTCAAATGCTAAAGAGACATTGGCCTCTCAGTATCAAATTTAGATTTATTATTTGCTTTGATGTTTTTATTTCATGATCAGCATTATAAACTCACACTCCTATCTCCTCTGCCCTCATTGCTATAATGGCAATTAAATTCACTTCCTAAAAGTCTTTTTTTGCATTGTTTATATGATTGTGTGAATGTGCATGCGTGTGTGTACGTATTGGATAAAGGCAAATGGGAACTTGTCCTCCCAATCAGCAAATCCACAAATTGCAAGGGAAGAGTGGGGAGGATGAATGTTATAATTCCATCTGCAAACCAATTATTTCCACACCACGGAAGCTACATCAGTCAACACTTCAAATGTTAAAAATTTTAATCAAAACCAAAGGCTTTAACTAAATAACTGGATATGAGTATTCAAGTGTAAAGCGAACTTCATAAATTACCTTTGGATTTAAGCATTTCATCGATACCCACATACATTCAGTGCAGCTAACTCTTCAGAAATCTGCAGGACAGCTAGACGCAGTGTCTGAGCTTCAGATTTTCTCAGGCGCATACTTGGCCTATGTTTTAGAAAAGACACGCCCTTTTTCCCTTCCTCATATGACATGGACAATCTTCTCCCAAGTAAATACTCACCTTCCAGTGATTTTTAGCCCTTTCACATATGGCCTGGAGGTTGGTGATTAATGAGAGCTGGCATTATTGATTCCACGACCTTTCGGCAAATTTTGCATATCTGCACCTATGATGTGGCTCTCAACCTTGGAGCCTTGACCTAAACTGAGAAAGAATTATACCACAATAAAATGTACTTAAACACTAAATCTTCACTGGAAAGAATATAGCTTTTCATTGCATTTAAAGTGAATTTGTACCCCTGTTGTGCCTCAGTGTCAGCATTGTGGAATAGTCACTATTAACATGTTGATATTGCAATTAGTAAAACATACGCACACAAAATGAAAGTAAACAAAGCATTTGGCCTAAAGAGAGAGAGACAGTCTTAATCACTCAGCAACAAGTGAAGAACTGAAACCCTCTGAATATAGCCATTTATGTGCAAAAAGGAAAATCATGTTCTGATTATCTAGAAATGTCTACCTTAAAAACATTATTTTAGTGGGCATCTATTTTTCCCTATACAGATTCCATTCACTCTTCTGCTGATTAATATTAAAACATTCAAATTTCCTCCAGAGAAGCCACTTCCACCTCTCCCCCATTCCATGCCTGAACATCTGAACTAGATCTAAGCCAAACTCAGCATTCCAGCCTTTTCACCCATCCCCACAGTTACAAAGTATTCCTCATCAGGATCATTATTCATTCTCCATGATTTGGGGGTCCAGTGCAAAGTGAAAATATGGGGCCCTTTGTTCAACAATTAGTACAGATTTTCAGTTAATGACATCAGAACATTAAAACCAAACACAGGACTATGTGCAACTGCATAGCTCACACATCCAAGAAGCCATCCCTGCTCTTCATGCCTTTGTGTATATCCATACTTCCTTCTATCCGAAAAATCTTCCTTTAACATTTTACAGTGTGGGGCTACTGGTAAAAAGACTGTATTTTGCCTTTATTTTTGAAAATATTTTTGCTGGGTATAGAATTCTAAAATAGCATTCTTTGTAGATGATGGTCGTCTTCTGCATTATTTCTGACAATAAATCTGCTGTTATCTTTTCTTTTTTGTTGTCGTTTTTTGTTAGTGTTGTTATTCCTCTGCATAACATATCTTTTTTTTTCCCTCTGGCAACATTTACAGTGTTCTCTTTATCACTGCTTTTGAGGAATTTGATTATGATGTGCCTTTGATGTTGTTTTCTTCGTGTTTCTTGTGTGTGAAGTTTTTTGAGCTTCATAGATGTAAGGTTTATAGTTTTCATCAACTTTGGAAAATTTCTGGTCATTATTTCTCTTTTTATGAGGGGGGGGATGTTCCATGAAATAGGTATATATTTTCTCTTCAACTTTTCAAAACTTTTATATAGAATGATAATATACATTAAAAACTCCATATATAAGTATGCAGATAGTGAATTTTCACAAAAAGAGGCACACTTATGTAACTACCACCCAGAACAAGACATAGAAAATTACCAGCTCCTTTATAGCTCCTTCCAGTCATTAGTCTTCCAATGCCCCCCATGGTAGCTACCATCCTTATGTCTAATAGCAGAGCTTAGTTTGCTTATTGTTGTATGGCATGTTCTTGAATGTAGCTTCTTTAATTTTTCATTGCATTGCATACAGCTGTAGGTCTGCTCATTCTTTCCCGTTGCTGTGTAATATCCTCAACTTCTTTTTAGAGTTTTATTGAGATATAACTCACATATCATAAAATTCACCCACTTATAATGTACAATTCAAACATTTTTAGTATATTCACAGTTATATAATCATCACCAAAATCATTTTTGTTGTAGTCAAAAGTATATAACATAAAATTTGCCATGCTAACCATTTTTAAGTGTCCAGTAATAGTAGTGTTAACAATATGCACATTATTGTGCAACAGATCTCTAGATATTTTTCATCTTACAAAACTAAAACTCTATATCCATTGAGCAATAACTCCCCTTTACCCGACTCCCCCCAGGCCCTGGCAGCCACCATCTACTTTCTGTTTCTAAAACCTTGACTATAGTTCAGTTGTAGTTTTCATCTCTAGCTGTCAGACTGGAGTCCTTTTTCTATTTTCCATGTCTCTATCTAATATGCTCAATCTTTTTCTCTATGATTTCTTGAACATATGGAATGCAGTTATAACAACTGTTTAATGCCCTTGCCTTCTAACATTTGTGTCAGTTTGGGGTCAGTTTTGATTGATTGATTTTTCTCCTCATTGTTCTTGGCATGCCTGGTGATTTTTATCGCATGCCAGACATGAATTTTACCTTGTTGGGTGCTAGATATTTTTTATTCCTATATATTTTCTTGAGCTTTGTTCTGGGATACAGAGAAGCTCCTTGGACACTCTTTGATCTTTTCATTTCTTGCTTTTAAGATTTGTTAGGCTATCATTTAGTCTATGGCTAATATTTCTACACGACTAAGGCAAGATGCTTCTGAGCATTCTAACAATGCTCTGTGACTTTCCAAGCTTTCCAATTTGAATAGTCTAAACTATTACCAACCCTGTTTGAATTCTGAGTACCATTCCCACTAATCTTTTGAGCTATTTTTTTTTAAATCTGGCCTCAAATAGTTTCCCCATATGCATGTGTTAATCGGCACTCTGTCCTCTCTAGTACACTGTCCAGAAAACTCTAGCTACTTTAGTCTCCCTAGACCCTCACCTCCATCTTCTCAATTCAGAGAGTCTTCCAGGCTTCCTGGGTTCCTCCTCCCTGCACAGGACCTGGAATTCTTTCAAGGTGATTAACTAGGGCAATTATAGGACTCACTTCATTTGTTTCTCATCTCTCAAGGATCAGTGTCCTTCCTTGCCTCATGTCCAAGGTCTTGAAAACCAGAGTTTCATATATTTTATCTAGATTTTTTTGTTGTGTCAGGTGGCGGGGTAAATCCAATCTCTGTTACTCTATCTTGACCAGAAGCCCAAGTCCATGCTTCTTATATTAACCCTTGTAGGCTAGGGCCCCACACCTAAACAATTGAATAAAAATCTTTGGTGGTGGCATCTGAATATTGGGAATTTTTTAAAAGCTCCTCTGGTAATTTTAGTGTGCATCCCGAGTTTTAAAAAATGCTGCTGTAATCAGTGGGGATCCATTAAAGGATTTTAACCAGGGGAATGACATAATCAGAAACAGTAGGCAGGGGCCAGAAGCCGACACACTTAAGAAGGAAGCGCTGACTGTGAGGGAAGAAGCAGCTGAGTCAGCCGATGTGCTACACAGCTATTTCTAGTCATGAATGTATTAGGTGTGACAGCAATAAAACCTGTATGCCTCCTTAGAACCTAAGGGTAGCCCCGAATTGGAAGTTAATATATATCGAGTTAATTTTCATCATTTTAACCCCACATATAAAGAAGAAGGTAAATTACAGTCAGTATTCAAAGGAAGGCAAGGATAGGTATAATACATTTCAGAAATGCTTTTCAATGGTGGCTACAATTGTTTGTTTGAACCTTGAAAGGTTAAGCCTTGGTTATGTGAAAAACTGACTTCCTGTTTATAAAATAAAGAGCAGAACATATGGTGTGTATCGGGCTTCGTACGCACCATCTCTTATTTCATTTTTATCTTGGAATCAGGTCACTTGATTTTGAATCTGATATCTGCCACTCAGTGTGTGACCTTTAAAAAGTCACCAACTCTGGGCCACAGTTTCTTATTTGTAAATAAAGAATAATAATATCTACCCTGCTGGTTTCATAGGTTTCCTGTGAGACTCAAAATCACATGAGAGCTTTTTTTATTGTCTATCCCTCTCTTTCCTCCTATTTTATTTTTCTGTTGCCTTTTTCTTTTTTTCCAGCTCTTCCCCAGATCCCTCTCCAAGAGTTAGAGGGGGAGCTAGCCAGCTCCCTTGGAGCATGCTTTCACAACTCAGCTGCCATTTGCTTCTCCCTCTCAGCACTCACCCTGATTAGAACACAGCCCTGATTATTGTGCAAACTCCAGCTTCTGCAAGTCACTGTCCCCATTCCCAACTTCCACCCGCTTTCTTTTATCTCGGCCTCTCGGCCTCCCAATTTGCCCAACAGGCATCAGCTTTCCTACCAGCTCTGTCAAAACCCTCACTGCCTAGTGCTGCTCAGAACCCTTCCACTCCCAGAGTGGGTGGATGTGAGAGGGAACGACTCTCAGCTTTGTGAAGAATATTCAAGATAAAGCTGCAGAGGGTCTCTCCACCACTCCTTTTTCTGACTATACTTGGATACAGAATTGCTAGTGTCTTTTCTCCCAACTACATAGCATTGACCTTTGACTCTCAGTCACCCAGTTCTTCCTATTCTTGAAGCAAAAACCAGAGCAGAGTGGTAACTCAGCAGTTACAGATATACTCATTCTCAATGTATCATCCATAAACTTAAACTTTTCTAGACTCTGTTCTAAAGGTTCAGCTTGATCTATAAGAGTGGGAATTTCAACAGCTTCTTGAAGTAGCCCAATATTTCTTTTTCATTGAAACCATTCCTTTTAAATATATAGTATCGTTAATTATAATAAAGTTAGTTAATTTTTTATTCTGTATTTTGCTCAGATTTCTAATATGGCATGAGGACTTTTGTTTCTTTAAGAACTGTTTCCTGGAGATATTTAGTGCAGAGCCTGTTGCTAAGGGAATCCATTTATGTTGCAGTTAAATAGATAAATGCAGTCAACTGACTCTGCTTCTAGGAGCTTTGAGGAGGTAAAATTCTAGTGGATTACTCTATAACGTAAAAATAAAAAGGAAAAGTTATCCATAAAATGTAAATACACTTTTCATGCTATTCTGATGGAGAAATGTTTCAGGTCTTCCTTGGGATAAGATCTGACATCATACTGAAAAGATGAGCCTCTACCTTCTTAGATGAAATGAAAGACAGAGTTCTTTTTATTAGAAAAAAAAAAACTATTAAGAATTTTGAAGCCTGACGTATGAGCTGCCATGGAAGAGGCTGTAATAAATAAAGACTCAGTAAATCATAAAAGTTAACATCATCACCAAAATGAGTATATAAGATTAATGTTAGAATCAGCCCATTATGAAAATAATTCAAAGCTGGAGAAGAGAGAGATCAAGTAGGTGATTTTGTATTTAGGATTTATATCTGCTTGAAAGATGTTTAAGGTTGATTTAGAGTTTAAGTTTACTACTTTATTAAAGAGATGTAGTATCTTAAATATCTGCAGTCTCAAACTATTCTGAACTCAAGAAAGGAGCTATTACCTGGAACCTCAGAAAGCACGGAAATTCTTTACTGTATAGACCTTATGCCTGGCACCCTGCCGCCACCTGGTGGCGATATACCTAAAGTACAAGACAAGTGACAATCATAAAACAATTTCTTAAACGCAGAAAACTAACTTCAAAATAGAAATTATTCCATGCCAGTTTCATATCGGTTCCTATTTTTAATATTAAAATGTGAGTTAGGGGAATTTTATTTTTGTAGACACCAGTCAAGCACCAAATTCCAACACCATGTACCTAAAACTGTTTAACAAAATGGGAAAAACTCTACTGTGCATTCTAGCAATTTAGATTAATTTGAAATCAATGCTCTTTTAAATATATATAAATATGGAACACGGGGTCTTTTTCTAATTAGGGAGTGAAGATGGGCAGGAGAAGGTGGAATGGAAGGACAAGTCGAATAAATAGTAAGCATTGACAGTAAAAGCTCAGAAGCTCTAAAGCAGCCTTCCAGGGTTTGACTCCCAACTCAATTATAGTTTTACCACCTTGGATGAGTCACTTAACCCTCTCTAAGCTTCCATTTCCTTGCCTCTAAATTTTGGATTAAATAAAATGATCTACTAAAGCCTTTTGTACAATGGTTTGCAAACAGAAGGCACTCAATTTTTTCTCTAATGGAAACAAAAAAGAGGGGCAGTTTCCAAGTTCCCGAGATTTATGGGAAGCGTTATCAGTTATCCAACGGCCTCAGCCATGCTGTGCCACAAACTGTCTGAAAATGCAGTGGCTTAAAGCAATAAGTATTTGTTTAGCTCATGAGTCTGTGGGTCAGTAATCTAGGCTGGGTTTGGTTGGAAATTTCTTCTGATCTCAGTTGGCTCCCTCACATCTGGCAGTTGGCTCTCGTCTGTTGTGATGGGAGAGTCAACTGATCTGATCTAGGATGGTCTCACCTGAGACCGCTGGGGTAGCTTGCCTGTGCTCCATGTGTCCCGTCCTCTAACACACTCTCCCGGGTATATCCTGTGGTGAAAAGAGGAGTGAAAATGTGCAATCACTTTCCCAAGCCTCTGCTTGCCTCCTATCTGCTAACTATTGCCCAAAGGAAGAAACTACATGACCAACTCAGAATCAAGGTGAGAGGGGAGGACATATTTCACCTCTTGATAGGAGGAGCTGAAAATTCACGTATAAATGGCTTGGATGCAGGTCAGGATGAAGAATTCAGGCCGTTAGCACAATCGATCCACCACAAAAGAGAAGTATTTATTAGAAAAAAAAGAAGAGAAAATTTTAGAATTTAAATGGTCTTATTGTTTCTAAGCTTCCAATCAGTATATGTGAAATCAAAACCATTTCAGAAAATCTAAAATGATTCGTGGTGCTAAAGTTGGGGGGGATGGGGAGTGGGGAGAAAAAAAGACTATCATAGGGTGCCATACTAGAGGGCTTAAATGTATGAAAAATTTGGGAACAAGAACCCCCAACCAACATTCAACAACTGGAAAACTTAGATAATAACTGAGATGATAAACATACTGCACGATAATGGACTTGCTAGATCTATAAAAAGCTAAAAAATTGTCCAATTAATTAACCATCAAACTAAATTATTTTAGAAAATAAAACATTACAGTATGTGTCTAATAGAGAATCGTTTTCATGCCTCGTTCAAATATTTGCTGCACACCCACTCTTTGTTCAGAGTGGGTATGCAGCAATTTTTTTTTTTCTAACGTAAATGTGGTTCTTTGGATTAGTTGACTCGTCTAGCAGGCACAGGGAATAATAGTAATAATCACAGTAATAGAAGTTTGAGTATCTCCTTCTCCATATTCCCCTTCATTAACTGTCAATCTTGCTCAAGATTTTGTCCTCAGATCTACTTTCCCCAATGCTATACTCTTAGACAACATCACCTCTGGAAAGACTTCAGCTGGCACCTTGAAGTAGATGGCTGCCAAGTACACGTGTAGGCCTTCATTCCTGAGGTCTAAGCACTCAGTTCTTACAACACTTCAAGTTTATTAATCACATTCTGGCTCTCCATGAAGAAGATACGCTATGAAGTCATGAAACTGTGACTGCTGGTGCTAGACTGGCAGGATTTACATCCTGGCTCAGCCTTTGTTATGATTGGTAACTGTCGTGAGTTCCATCAGGGCTTAGACAAAAGCATGCGCACGCACCTTCCTATATACAGAGAGCAAGACAGGCAGAGAGAGAGAGAGAGAGAGAGAACAGAGAGGTGGCTCTTTTACCACCTCCTGAATGCCAAAAATTAAATATCGACTACCCTTCAGAAAATGCCCATGCCCAGCCTACTTCATGCATTAATCCTTGGGGGCCCAGAGATGCAGGATGAGATAGAATGGTTCAAAGTAAGAAGGCCCCAGATCATCTTCCTTCCCCCACAATCCCCCCCAAACACAAAATAGTTAAACAGATCACCCTTCACACACACATTTCCTAGAGACTGGCTGCAGCAGAGAAGAGCAAGTTACAATGCAAATGCCACCTGAGAGAACTAAATCTATTAGTCATTCTCACTTACTGTGAAATGTGATCAGATAATTCAACTTCACCAAGAAAGTGCAGTGTTTAGGGCTTTAAATATAGAGAAGCGGGGAGGGGGTTTAGAACAAATTTACAGAGCAGCACCAGAGGGAAAGCAGACTTGGCTGGCAGAGCGGAAAAGCTGAACTTGGAGTGAGATGAGCCAAATTCAAGTTCTGGTTCCTAAGTGGACAAGATACTTAACCTTTATAGCAGCCCTTACATTTATTTTGGTTCATCCTTATCACCCCCACCCTTGCGAGACACAAAACTGCTTGAGGACCTAACCTCGAGGCTCAGCTGTATATTCACCCCCAATGCCCTTCACAAAGCAGGTTTTTGAAAATATTCACTGACTGAATTGCTGCCAGGAGAAGAGTGGGCGGGGGTGGGGGAGGGAATGATGCAGAGGAGCCACGGGAGGCGAGGTTGTCAGAGACAAATTTCACCTACTTGACAGTTGAGGATCTAGAAGAGGCAACCATTTGTGTGACCCACACTCCAATCCAGTGCCACCTTTGGGTGCTGCCCTCAGCTGGGGATGCCGGGCATGTTAGGTAAAGATGCTTAAGTTGAAAGGCAGATCATACTATGTAAGTTTTTGTAGGGCTTCAATGTGTCTAAAATGTGTATAACTGGGAATCTTACCTATGAAGAAGTACATGCAGTGGAGGAAGCCAGTGTAGCTGTAATAGCATGAGCAGGGGAAAGGCAGGTGGAAAATGAAGTCAGAGATAGCCACGGACAAGGTGGTGTGGGTCATGGAGAAGGATCAAATTATATTCCAAGTACTGGTAGAAGCCATGAGAGGTGTTTTGAGTAAGAGAGTGTGACATTGTCTGATTTACATTTTGAAGATTCACTTCCACTGCTATGGAAATAAAGGTGGGGGGAGGGGTGACAGGCATGGGGAAGGTGAAAATCTAGCTGGCAGACTCTCCCAGTAGTCAAGGCAAGAGATAATGGTGCCTCATACTAAAGTAATAGGGTAAAGAAGAGGAATCAGAATACGCAATGAAGACAGAGCTGATAAATTAGATATTGGTTGTAAGAGAAATGAGAAGAGTTGAGGATAAGTCAAAGGCCTGAGTTATTTCTTGAGATTGGGAATATTTGGGAGGAAAGTTTTGGGGAGAAATCAAGAGTTCTGTTGAACATGGTAAGTTTGAACTACCTATCACAAATATCTGGAAGCAATTTGTGTGTGTGTGTGTGTGTGTGTGTGTAAAACATTTCAGCTTCTTTTTGCATTTGAAATGAATATATATGATCTATGCCTGAAAAAAAACAAAGTGTGGCCAAAAGCATTTTTGCACTCTGAGCCCTATGTGAAGCTACACTTTTATGCAGAAGCTTTTTCTCTTTAGAACCTGATATTACAGCAGACACTCGGTCTGAGGTTTGGGGCCGAGAGGTGTACCCTTTTTCCATCAGAACACACCAGGCAGCATGTCCTCAGCTATTGACCTGCTATTTGTCAAGGAACTCGACTAAATCTTTAAGACAGTATCCTTGAGTAGAAATAGGAGAAAGACTATGAACACTAAAATAAAAATCAATACAAGCGGCACACACAGTGATTGACAACCTGCCCACAGCAGGTCTGTGAATTATTTCATAGCTTTCCAGCTGACTCTTTTCCCAGGCTGCCTTTTCACACTGATCTGAGAGCTCCTTGAAAGAAAAAAAACCTCAGGGCCTTTTGTCCTGACTTTTCAAAATCAGACATTAAAATGCAGTGACCTTCTTAAATTAACTTTTAAATATATGCCTTAGCAAAAATATCTTATTTTTCATTAAGACCATTTATTTCGCAATCATCTGCCTGTGCTTCGTGTTTATCTAAATACTTTGATGCCTTTGCCTAAATTCAGTTCACTAGCTAAGGGTATCAAGTTGCCCTAAGAATATTTTGTCCCATCTACCATAGGTGCAAGACACAATAGTGAGTTATAAGTTTTCAAGTGGACAGATCTTCGGTAATGTGTAAATGGGCCTGCATGAGACCCTGCGAATGTAATGGAATAAATGGGATCTAGTATTTGCATAGCCTTAGTCATCAAAGACAAAAACATCTGCTCTGTTCTACTGTATTTCATGGAATCTAAAATGCCATCTATTATAAGATGCACCATTATTTTCTGCATCCTTAAGAAAGAAAAAAAATGCAGCAAATTAAACTATGACATAGTGCTTTATGATGATTCTGTCCAAAACATAAACCCGACACAACAGACTCACAAGCTTTGACATTCCTTTCATTTAGAGGGCTTTGTCAATTTCTCCTGACTTTCTTGAGTTCCCTGGCATGTAATATGTAAATTTTTTCGTGTAGTATAGTAGCAAAGCATAATGTGACTTCATTTATTTATGGATATCTTCCTTTCTTCAGTCCCTTAAGGCACATGGTTACTGCTTTTAAAGAAAATACATAATAGCAGTCTCTTTTAAAATGAAGATGTTTGCTTCAAAAATATCAAGTTGCCCTCTTTTTTCTCTACTTATACCTAAGTACCAAGTAACTGTTTATATTAATACCAAAATATAGTGTAATCTTTTTAAACACAATTTAAGTGCTAGTTAAACTTACCTCGTGTGGTAGCAACATTACCTGTGAGCTTAATTGGCAATGTGAACAGCGATGACCAAATGTACATGCACAGGTGATGACAGTCATGTCACAGCAATTGTGAGGCACCACTGATTGTAAGATGCGTGACTAGTTCACAGATGGTAAAATGAAGGTAAAGGGTGTGTCTCGAAATCATTGAAATACAGTATAAGCAAGGTATTCTGGAAAGAGAGAATAAAAAGGAGTTTAGTTCTTGAATTAATATTTGCCTTTTGCTTAGGAAAAAAAAAAACTCCCATTCTTTTGCATTTCCACAGATATGAGATGATATTGTACTCAAATACCGAAAGAGACCTCAAATTCTGTCGCGAAGTGGCAGTGTGGATGAAGTCATTTCGGGAATCTGACTGTTTTGGTCGTGGTAGTTGTCAGGGGTTGACATCACTGACTTGTACTGCTGCAGTCCCTTATGTATCTCCGCTTTAAAATCGCTGCGCACGTCGTGAAGCTATCAAAACCACCCCCAGGGAATGGAGGTTCAGGCCCCACGTGACCGGAATACTCGCAGCAAGGCAACTGCAAAGCCGGCGTGGCACATCATTATAGCTGGAAGGGCAGAATTGCTGCGGTCAGTGTTGACAAGCTGTCTGTATCAGGACGGCCCTGAGCAGCTTACCCAGAGGGACCGCGGTCCTTTTCAGACCAGAACAGAGTGACCTGCAACCTGACCTTTCCAGAAGCCCAACCATTTGCTCATTATCAAATCCAGTGCCTTTTCCACTTCTTCCTGACATGCCCTTGCTCTGATTCCAGACTGGACATTGTCTGATTCTTTACAAACTCCAAATGTGTTCCAGCCTTAGGGCTATTGACATTGCTGTTCCCTCCGCCTGGATCACTGTATGCACATCTTTACCCTTCTCTTACTCATTATCTTAGCCCATATGTCACCTCCGGGGATCAAGTCCTTCTCTGACCCTCCCAAACTAAAGTAGTATTTTCTCCATCCTCCATCAGTTTCCATCATAATACCTGGAATGTATGTATGTATTTTTGTTTGCTTGTTGTTTGTTTATTTGTTTTTATAGCCCTGAAATATCCTCATTTATCTGTCTTCTGGTCAGTTTCCATCACTAGAACATAAGCTCACCTCTGTATCCCCAACTCCTGGAACACATAGTAGATGCTCAGTAAACATTTGATCAATGTCGAAGGAATAAACACAAATAGATTTTTATCTCACCAGTAGTTTTTTAAATATTTGGCTTAGTTCTTGTTCTCTTTCGGTTCTCTCCTTCTTGTCTTTCATTGACAAGATCTCACATTTATTTGACTTTATGACTCCCTAGATTACAGTGTTTGCTTCTCTTTTCCTAAAAGCTGACCCACAGATGCAGATTCTCGATCTATTCTGGTCTCTGCCCTGATCCTTTTTGTGTGCAGGGACTTCCTCTCTTCCTCTTTCTGCTTTGTGATGGCAGAGCTCTGGTGGCCTGTTACTGAAGCATCAGTGAATGTCTAAATGAGCAGCAGCAGAAGCAGTGTCTAGGGTGAGCTCTCACAAAGCAGCTGCTAATGGACAGATCCTGTCCCCAACCCCCACCATCATTCCCTTTCATACTTGCCAGTGTCAACTCAGCACCCAAGGTTCTTCCCAAATAACTGGAGGCTGGAAGAATTTCCAGTTTCCAGCACCTCAGCGGGGCGTACACAACTTTACTGCTAAACCGTTTTCTTCTAACAGGAACCACTACTAGTACTGATATTTTTAAAAACTTATCTCAATTTCACTCTGTGGAAGGGGGATCTAAGATATGTTAAAAGCTTTTGACTTGTAAAAGTTACAGGGATGATAGCCAAGCATAGGAGTCTTTTTTCGCTCTGATTATTACTAGCAATGTGTGTGTTTGAGCACGCAGAGAAGATAAAGCAATAATGATACAAATTACTTTTTAAATTAATTTTAGTTTTGCTCAGTTACCAGGAGGTAAATTCTCTACAGACATTTGGCTCTACCATCCTGGAGTATAAATGGCACATTATACTTGATATATTATCCACTGAGACTACTCAACTGCAGATCTTCACATAAGAAGTATGTCTAATATGGTCATGTATTTCCCACAAAGACTTACCCATTAGGAAGTATATAATGATTACTTGACTGAATAAGTGAATAGTATTGAAGAAGGCAATCATCAATAAAAATTTAGGTCAGTTTTTGATCTTCCCTATGCATAAAAATCACTTCAGGGACTTTTAAAAAGTATGGATTCCCAGGCTCAGGCCTAGACACTTGTATTCAACTGGTTGAAGTGAGGCCTAGTCTTACATTTTCTTAAAGGTCCCCTAGTGATTAGAATGTATAAGCAGGATTAAAAACAATTGATCTGGGTAGGAAGTAATTGATACCCTAAAAAATAATAATAATAATCCAGTGGAAGATTGTGGTTAATAAATCACAAGAAATGTTTTGTCTGGGATATTAAACCTTTTACTGTAAACATTTTACTGCATGAGTTACTTACCTATCTTAAGTCATCTATTTTACTTTAATATGAGAAATAAAGAATGGAATAGAATAAGAAAAATAACTTTGAACTTAAAATATGAAATCCAACACATATTTCAAGGAGCAGCCTTGAATCCTGATCCAATACAAGATTTAAATCATAAACATTTCTTCACTCAGGTTAAATAAATTCAAAGTTAAGCAGATTCAACAAAGAAAAATAAGACAAATGAAATGATATTTTAAGATAATTGTAGTGGGTCGAATGGTGGCATCCCCAAAACATACATCCACTTGACCTGGGAATATGACCTTATTTGAAAAAAGAGTCTTTGTGAATGTAGATAAGTCTTAAGATAAGTCTCAAGATCATCCTGGATTATCTGCATGGGCCCTTACAAGTGTTTTTCTAATAAGAAGCAAAGGTACAGACTAAAGAAAAGATATAGAGGAGAAGACCATGTGAAGACGAGGCGGAGATTAGAGTTACGCTGCCACCAGCCAAGAGACCACCTGGCGCCCCCAGAAGCTGGAGGAAGGAAAGAAGGATTCTCTCCTAGAGCCTGCCGAGGGAGCACAGCCCTGCCGACACTTTGATTTCAGACTTCTGGTCTCCAAAATTTCTGTCGGAAGCCGCCCAGCTTGTGGAAATTTGTATGGCAACCTAAAGAAAAGAATACCATAATATTCTTGAAATAGTAGCTATGGTATCTGATTTAAGTGTTCCAACCCAGAATTTGTTACAGGAACCACAAGTTGTAGTAGAACATCTGCTAAAGAGAGGCCATCCTCAGCCGACTGTAAATCATGATCCCCGTGGCGGGTGGCACGCAGCCTCTTCCCCTCCACCACATTGCTAGATTGAGGTAGAAATATGGGCTTTAAGGGAATTGGAGCCAGATGCAGAAAAAGTGCTCGTCTGACTGTGGACAGAATGAAAAATATTTAGGATTAAAGTTAGTAAGGAGTAACTGTTTCAGCCTTTGAACAATATCACAGGTAATCGAACTCTGTTTCATTGTTAAGGCAATGTTCTTATTTGTGGACTGAATCAGTGCAGATTGCTTTCAGCTTCGAGTAACTGACCAATAATGGTTTAAAGAAGACTGACATGTATTATGCCGGTCAGTGAGAGGCCCGGAAGTGGCACCTGCTAGTAGAGTCACTTAGAACCAAGGCCATTCTGTCTTTTTGCTTTGCTTTCTTTAGGATGATGGGCTTTTGTCCTCATGCCTTCATGTTTTTCACCTTATGATGGCAAAATGGCGACAGCAGTCCCAGGCAACACACCTGCATGCATGGGTGGAGGAAGGGGAAAGGGAACAATGACCGAGATATGTATTCTTTTCATCAGGAATTCAAAAGCTTTTTCAGAAACTTTTCAGCAGACTCATTTATACCGCAATGGCCAGACTGTGTGTATGTCAGTGCCCAACTTCAAGGAGATTGAGAAATGTGTCGTGGCTCTTTCCAGCCACCGTAGGGAAAGCAGGCCAGGGAGAAGAAACTGGAGTGAATTTTGCAACAGCTGGTAACGTCTGCCACAGAGCTATAGAAGCCCTTTTAGAAAACAGCGGGTCCTCTGGGAAGGCCTCATACTATTTATTAATAATGTGCGGTTGAATGAAAACTTCGCAAACCCTGCATTCCCGGGTACATGATATAGTACTAAAGAAGAAAGTAACAATTTTCTTTGATCGATTTGATTTGGGATTTTTCTAGAAGGTATAGACTGATTTCCAAACTTTTTCTATAACCCCATCACACTTAAAGTGATTCAGATCTTTTCTCCACATGGAGACCATTGGGCATTTTAGATTAACAACGCCAGAAAAAGAGTAAAATTTTGAAATTCTCTTTGAAAGTCAAAACAGAAAATTAATTAAAAAAGTAAAGAAAGAATACTTTAACCTGCGACCGATTTTGTTTCACCTTTGCTCTACTGATTTCGTTCCCTTCTTGGCCCTTCTTATGCACATGTGGGTGATCTAGGGTAGAGAGATACAGAAAGAGGCAAGCCAGAAAGTTGAGAGAAATGTTTATCTTCATTACGTGGTGACCTCAAAGTAACTCTTCTTTGAGTATGTATAACTGCAAGTCACCACACAAAGTTGGTGGAGGGGAGGGGGTCTGACTAGTTCAGTTCAGTAGTCATTCACCATCTACCTACTGTGTGCCAAGCGCTGTCCTGGGTGCTGGAGAGACTGGTGAGTAAGTCTCAGGTCGTGCCTTTGAAGTACTTACATTCTAGTGGGGAGGCGAAAAAGTAAACAATTACCATACAGTGTGGTATGGCAAGTGCCATGTTCGAGGTTTGCATAGGGACATGTATAGCAGAGACCTTAAAACAAGCCAAGGGCTGTGCATGGAATCAGGAATGTCTTCCTGGAGGAGGTGCACAGTACAAAGAAGGCGAAAGAATTTTGCTTTTTGGGGAGGAAGCTGCAGCTGGATTGGATGCTGAGATAGGAATTCAACTCTCCCAAGAGGACAGGAGAGGGAAAGGAGCTGGGGGAAGGTGCCAGAGCAGATAGAGGAGAAAGGGAAGACAGCGGACTGTTGGCCCCACGCACAACTACAAGGACCCAGAAATGGAACATCGGAAGCAGGATGTGCGGAAGTACCAACCGCTCCCACCATCACCATGGCCAAAGCAGCACGAGGCAACACAAGGCTCCAGCAGCCTCTTCCAGCCAGCCTTTGCCCACAGCCGGGGAGCTGAGGAGGCTGCCTGTGTGGTGACTGCAACCATAGACCATAGTGGTGCTCTTTGCAGTGGACCCAAGCTGGCAACCACAGTCATCACACCTCACAAAACAGAGGTGAGCCAAGAATTATGAGATCCAGGAGAAAAGCTCTCCTTTTGCATCTGAGGGAAGAAAATGTAAAGACTGAAAACAACTTACAGTTAATTCCCTGAATGTTTCCCGAGGCCGTGTCTAGAATAAATTCCCGTTTATACTTGACAAAGCCTGCGTGTATCTCAGATGGCTGTTTCTTCGTAATAGTCTAGTGAGATGGATATTATCACTTACATTTTACTACAGAGGAAGGGGAGGTGCAGGCGGCAGTGAGGAACCCATGCACATTTACACATTTAAACATGGGAGAGCCAGAACTCAGTCCCAGGTCTACCTGAATCCAAGGTCTCTTTCCATAGAGACACCAGCGTCCCTATAGTTAATCTTATTTTCAACTTAACTACATCGTATTTAAAGCTGCCTTCTCCCAGAACTTCGGTTAGATAGAAGCGTAACTCACACTTCTGGGTTTCCTGCCAAAGCCTCAAAGAGTATCCTTCTTATGCATTGCTAGGTTTCTGTTGGAAAGCCTTCCTCTGCTTGTGTTTTGGTCATCTACCTGCTGTAGACAATAACTGCCTTCCCCACCCCTTACCCTGACATGTACGTCACTGGACATTGTGCTACTGAAGGAGGGCATGAGAGAAAAGAAACTGGGTTCTCATGCACAGGCAGTTTACCTTCCAACCTACACAGGCTACCTTGTAAAGCTGCCACCTGGCACCAGTCCTGGCAACTCCCTCTGCATGATCACCAGCCCCCTCTTCTCCTTGGGGATCAAGTGGGTGGTAATGTCCTTCCTCAGTGCAAATAAAGTCAAGTACTGTATTTAATATACAGCCTGTGGCTCAAGATGGCAGCAAATAGAAAGAAAGGGTTGTTTTATGGGCTATTTCCCATGTCAACAACGGATCACTGTCTTGTGCAGTCTATACCTTGCTGGAGAAATGGGGATTTTCTTTTCCAATTCTTAGATAATCCCACCTTAGATGAGAAACAGCATGAATCAGTACATGGCCGCCTACTTTTATGTCATTTTTAATATATTTTAGTTAAGCCAGCAAAATGCTTAATTTCTTTTTTATTAAAAAATAATTATGCATATTTGCAAGTAAATTTGATTTATTAAACACAAGCAATAACTATAACTCCCACTTTGGATTTTCTCTGATTTTTTTTATTTTTTTCTGTCTGCTGCATGAAAATTTTTATTTTAATGAACTCGGTTGCAATCACCAGCACCCACAGTTCCTTTTAAAAATAAAATGCCACTTAACGTGTGTTAAAGGAATTATAAAAATCCCATGGGTACCTCTTCTAATTGTTCTTTCTTTAAAAATCAGTTGACATTTATATTGAAAAAAAGTATATAACGCACAGGAGTTAATGTCCTGACCATGAAAAGGGAGCCGTTTACCTCCTTCTGCGCTGCCTCGCACAATAAGCAATTTGGAGAATATAGGTAACTTTTTGCACATTTTTCAAATTCTGCTTTCCTTTTGTATGGGTATGGTTATTGCCTTCCTTGTCCTACAATCCTTTTTATTGGAGTAAAATAACCTCCATAGGTGACCATTTTGTGAAATTCAAGAAGGAAATAATGCAGTAGGAGAGGGCTTATTTATAATATCCAACTTAACGACAAATTCTTCTCTCTAACCTTTGGTCTCATCGTCTTCCTGTCATCTAGAGCCATAAACAGAATAACGCCCAGAGGATGTCTTAAGACTTGTATAACAGAAGCTAAATGGAAATAAATGTATAATACATACTTACATTTAAAAAACACACTGTCCTTTGAATCTATAACAGTTGTTATAAATGATGCTTCCCAAATATGTTTATTCCCTAAAGCAACACCTTGTTCTTCCCAGTGAGCAAAAACAATGCTTGAATTGTTAGTCATCCATGACCTTTGTCATTTCAAACAGTAGAAAATGAAATTCAGTCTAGAGAGTTAATGTTCAGCTTTCACAATTGAGGGAGGAATGGAAAAGTACGAGGACATAAATAACAATAATAAATTTTTACCAAACTTCTATTATGTACAAATTGCTCTTCTAATTGCTTTACATATATTAGTCATTTTTTAATTATTTAAGTAATCTACTTAGATAAGTATAGAAAATGACATTGGACACAGGGCTAAATCATTTTTTAAAATTTTTAATAAATATCAAGTCTAGATTTGTCTTTGTTGCTTCTGCAAAGAAGATTAACAATTTATCCTTGATTATTTTGCAAAATATTTGTGAAGTCAACAAATCATTTGTTGTATGCATATTCTAGAACAGCTATAGCAATAATTATAGCAATTCACAATTTCGAAGCACCTTGGAGATTATACAGTAAATTATGTCTTATGTAATCATATGCATTTCTAACAATACACTTTCAAGAAGACAAGATGAGTATTAATATTCTGCTTTGCATATGGAGAAACTGTGACTTAGAGAAGTGAAATAAATTGCCCAAAGCCGCTACAAGAAGTCCACACCAAGCCTGTCTGGTTCCACATTTCTGTGCTTTGCATCCTGTAGAAGTGAATCATAGTTCTTTGGCATAAATTTTCTATCTGTGTAGTTGAAAACTTCTTTGATCTAGTAGAATATTTTGCTTTGTTGAATAAAGCGGTCTAGTGTGCTGGACAGAGCCCTGGACCTTCAGCCCCCTGAGCAACGTAAAACCATTTAGCAAGTTCTTTGACCTTACTAGTTTGCTCATCTAGGAAATGAAGGGTCTTATTCTCCCTAAGAGTGAATAAGACTGCCCAAGTTTTTATCCAGTGACAGGGAAAAACTAGACCTGCTGAAAAAATTTAAAGTAATAGTTGGGGAGAAAAGTTGCCTTGTAATTACAACCATGAATCACACCTGTTAAATGTCCTGGTTTTATATCCATACACATGAGTCAACCACCTAATAAGAAGTAGAGTAAAACAAAATTAAATAATTTTTATTTATAATTGACGGAATAGTTGTACTTCAAGGTCATTGCTCTGTGGCACTATCTTTGTCTAGTCTTGTAAGTGCAGGAGTTTGGAATGTATGGAAACTCACTTCAAATCCTACTTAAAAACAGGCTTGATAATAAATTTTGGTATGAACTCTCTCAATGATTTCACCTCTTTTAAAATATGGTGACAGAAGGAGATTTGACTTGGAGTGGTGAGCACACAATGCAGTATACAGATGATATATTATTGAATTGTACACATCAAAGCTATGTAATTTTATTAACCAATGTCATCCCAATAGATTTAATTTAAAAAAAAATATTCAGTTCTGTAACCCAGTTCATCTTTCCCTTCCCTCAGTGCCAATTAATTGAGAGTTCTGATTAAGTGGGATTGAGTAATTGAGGTTTGACTATATTAGTGGTTCTTAACTCTGGCTATACATTAGAATCTCAATGCCAGGCTGCCCCCCAGAACAATTCAATCAAAATCTCTAGGGTAAGAGCTAGGCATTAATATTTTTTAATGTTCTCCTGGTGATACCAATGTACAGCCAAGATTGAGAACCAGAGCTAATTTTTTATTAACCAGAGAAGCATTAGTATAAAATTAGCTCCTTGTTTTCCTTCGAAGGTGTATGCTACCCTATGAAAATATTTAATGATTATCAAAATAAAAGTCATCGAAGACAATGAGATAAGCTTTGCAATCGTCATACTCAACTTAGATGAAAGTGAAAAATAATTCTATTCTATTCAGTGTTTATAGTACCAGTATTTCTGGTAGTGAAGGGAATCCATGGACATAGAATATAGTAACAGTTTAGTACTCAAAATAAATTATTACTTCAATAAAAAATATTGTATGCACTCAGCCATAAAAAAATGAAACCTTACCATTTGCAACTATATGGATAAACCTAGAAGGTATTATGCTGAGTGAAATAATGTTGAACATAATGAATTAGCAATTATGCTTCTGGTCAAGATGTTTTTTACTGTGCAATGAAGTAAAATACCAAAAGAAATCAATCATTATGTGGGAAATATGTCTTCAACATGTTTCTCATAATAAGACCCATGGAAAATTATATAGAAATGTACCTATTAAACATTTGAAGTACCTTTTGATTCTATTTTTAAATATGCAAATTGTTTTGATTATTTGATGTAATAAAAAAAAAAGCATGCTCAGGAGAGTCAAAACTGAACATGTAAATGACTCTTCAAGATATCTATGATTAAAGCCAAATGAAAAAAAAAAACCCAGATACACAAAGACCCAAACTTACAAATTTCTAAATTAGAGAGCAGTTATTCACGTTACAAAAAGGACTTTCTGCTTTACAAAAGGATTCGGCCTAGCATTTCTTTAACTACAAGCCAGATAGCTGTTTTACAACACACATTCTCCTAGATGCTCTAAATACACTGTAAGATCCTAGCTATTTTAAGGAGTCCTCTCATGAATCTTTTCATTATGCAAATCCGTGCCTCTAATTGATCTGTTTTGTAGATTGGTAAATTTTTTCCAGTAAAATCTGAATTTGCTTAAAGCATCCTGTACTATAGAAAAGGTCTGCATTTAACTTCTTGGTTGCAAAAACAATGGATTTCCCTGTCAGGTGATATAGCAGAGTAGTTAACCTGAAAAGGTCTATCAACCACGATTTGTATAATTTGCTTAAGAAACTCACCTGTTCACTTGAGAAGGAAAAATAACAGTATAGCTATATCAGGGGAGCCTGATAACAGTATAGCTATATCAGGTATCAGTACAGAATTTTCTCAAGGATCCTTCATAACAAATGCCCAGAAAAGTAATATATTGGCTATGGTTTTCTGGTGCATATAAGATCACCCTTCCTGAAAATGAAGATTTAATTGCCTTGAGGCCATTCATAAAATTTTACTTGAGAAATTTATTAAAGTAAACTGGTTGATAAGTAACAAATCTTCAATCGTGTAAAGCCTTGTGACCTCTTCACTCAGTAACTTTAAGATTTTTAATCTCGAGAACTACTAAAGAAGGTAGTCAGTGTCCCCTACAAATTTGAAGCTGTTTTCTTAAACTCCTACCTATCCACCCCCAATATCTAGCACAGTTCTTAGGACATGGAAAATGCTTAATAACTGTATAATAAACAGATTTTAACAATTAAGAAGTTATTATTTGTATGTACTCAGAATTAGGAAAGTAAAATTTCCTTGCCCAAATTCTCTAGTGGAATATGTCTGAGAACCCAGGAAAAATGACTGCGTTATTGTTAGGATTAGGGTTTGGGTGACCCCCACTTTACTTATCATAAACCCCAGGATGGCTATTTTGAACTGTTGAAAATTATCACTTTCCTTCACCTTTTCTGAGCCAGTATGTGCTTTTTTAGTTTGTTTGCACACTCGTTCGCTCCAGAAATAAAGCCTCCTGGTTTGAAGCTAAACAAAATTGTCCCCAAAGAATTCATTAAGGTAAACCAGCTGGAGAGGAAGAGAAAGGCCTCTGTAGGGCACTTTCTGGCAGGCCTGGTCCACTTGCTTCTAGGAACTGATGCTATCCTGCTACGTTACTGGGTCTCAACATTCTGAAGTGAGTTCTTAAATTACAGATGAATTTGTGCAAGAGATAGCTTCTAGGTGGTTATCTTTTTTACAGATTGATAAATATCATAGTATAATTCATGTAGATATAATCAGTGGTTCAAAAATACAACCAAATTGCAGGAAAATAAAATTAATTGAAATTAAGAAAAGATTAGAATAAAAACTTTGAAATCATTTTTGAGTTGCATCATAATCATATGATAGGCAATAACTAATAGAAATTGCAAATTTTTTGAAATAAACAGTTCTATTTACATTTTCATTAACAAAAATAGAATTCTGTCTTTCGGAGGAGTTCTCCATGGCTGGGAGGATATTACTTTCTGGGTCAAGATACTTCTAGGAGATAAAAGAAACATCGAATTAAAAATGTAAAGTCTTAGAAGCTGGAGTACTGAAACTATAACATCATGCAGAGTCCAGTCTGCCAAACAAGAACATTCCTGGAATGGAGCAGGGAAAAGAGCATGGAATCTGGCTTTACTATTTACCAGCTTTGTGTCCGCACACATTTCCAGTGCGTTTTGCTCTAATAGAAATCGTACACTATTATTGCTCTTGAGACTGTGCCTAATAAAGATTTCTGGTTTTAATTTAACCAGTAATTCTTTTGCATAGATGACTCAACTCTTAAGCAAAAAAAGAGTATTTAATTCTTTAAGAATCAAGGAGGGGTTAATTATATAACGATGGAATAATATGGAGGAGGAAATTTTGACTGGAAATTTTCCAACATCCTTCAATTCTCTTCACTTATTTCAAGTTCTCCTTAGCTTCCCCCAACTTTCCAGAGGCCAGGCCCACCCTGCTCCATGGCGTGACAGAGTTCTGCAGGACTAGGAGCCAGGGAAAGAAATCCTTAACCCCCGACCACAGGAGATACTGGGCTGGAGAACTACATGAAGTAAAAAGTATGTCCCCCTCTCCAAAACAGAGTTTCAATAGTTAAGGGAGAGTCATAGTTGGATGCTAAATCTGGGAAGGACCATAACTGAGGAAGTTAGTGGAATGTAGAACCAAGAGTTGAGAATCAGTTCCTCGTGCTGACCCATTCATGTGAACTGCAGCCTCTTTCCTATGTCCAGTCACTTCTCTCTGCTTGCTCATCCTTACCGAGATTGTAGTATTTGCAATCGATTCTACTGGGGCATTGCATTCAAAACTTTTATGTTGTTAAGTAGGGGGGTGGTAAAATATCCCCATATCTTTCTTTCTTAGTTCTTATAGCTGGTCTAACAAATAAACTAACACAAGACAGATGAACAGGAGAAAAAGTTTAATTTATACATAAAGAGAAGTAGACCTAAAGAAATAACCAAAGCAGGCAGCTTTTATACTTTTTAGTCGACAAAGCCATGAATTTGTGAAGAACTGACAAGACAAAGAAGTTTGAGCTTGGAGTACTAAATTAGTAAAGCAGTAGCAAGGTTTGTTTCTACAGGCTTCTCAGTCCTGAATTTCATCTCTGGTGCTAAGGGTGTCTCTCTACCTCCTGGTAGAGGGAGGGTACCTTTGACATGGGAGATTTATTTCTGGCTTTCTAGGGGATAAAGGAGGGTCAGCGTGTCCTTTTGCACTAGCTGTTTCTCAAGTAACTTTTAATTCAAAATAATCCATATACCACTTTGGCACATTTGGGGGCAGGCTGCCCTGGGCCCCCAGCAAGGTCCAGATAAGAAAAGAAGAATATTTAGATTTACTTCAATTTTTCCTTTACTTCCGAATTATCTAGATACCTATACCAAGTAAGGAGGTAACTGCAGTCTGAAGCGGCTAAACAAGTTGCATCGGATTATTTATTTTTCGTGGTGGCCTGAAGTCAGCACAGTAACTCCTCCTTCAGGAATGAACATTCGCATCAATCTTCGCCACATTTTTCACCTTTTTCTTAGGGCTCTGTCCTCGCCAGACATCATCTGTGATCGCACTAACAATATCCCCCTATCCAGGCAAGCTCCAGCACTCTGTGTAATACCTAGAGTCCACAGTGGCATAAATATTTTCTGCCACCATCTTTCCTGAAGCTAACTTTCATCTTCAACCCTGTCACCCTGAGCCTGAGAGCACAGGTGTGTTTCTGCTAGGGGCTCTTTCACTGGCAGTCTCTTCCTTCTTTGGTGATGAACATGGAGCGAGCTTGTCCTGCCTTCATTCCATATTCTCTCACATGAAATCTTGCAGAAATTCATTGATGTTTCTGGCATGTGAACAACACCCTACCCTAGTTTCTGTAATTTTTTTTTCCTTCTTTATATTTGGAGCATTTCGATAGCAATTTTTAGGAGGCTGATGTGAGTTTAGCATGTCTACTCAAATTATATTCTTGGACCAGTAATCAAACATTCAGAACCAGAAAGCTCAGATCCAAATGAAAGCAGGTTGAGCTCAAAGTGTGAGAAAGTCCCAGTGGCTGACTACAATGTTAGCCTGGTTGTAGGAGGCTTCCCAGGAGTGGGAAAATACAGTCCAAGACTGGAGCAGGTAGAAACACCACCAGAATTCTCAGGAAACCAACATTGTTTCCTATCTGCTAATATTCCAAATTCCTCTGCCTGTTAAAGCTCTCTTATTGACATTAAGATAATACTAATTTTTTATTCCTAAATTTTACTTTATATGAGTGTTGTGTGTAAAAAAGAAGGAAGGAAGTAGGAAACATCTTGACGCTTTCTTATCCTGAAGCTTTAATCAAAGTTTATTATTACAATAGAATGTAAAGAACTTTTTTTTTTTTTAAATCTGAGAACTGGTGCCTACGGAGCAAAGCTGGGCAAAAGGGATGGTAAGTATCTCACATTACAAACATAGCACCTACCAGATACCTTCTTCAGAGCTAACTAAGAAGTAGAAAAACTCGACCTACTATATCAATGCCCCTCTTGCTGCCTCTCAACTCACATGCCAGTAAGGAACCCACCAGGCAGGAAAATGCGGCCAATAGAGGTACAGCTGATAAGGAGGCTGCAGTAGCTGAGTGGGGATGAACGCATTTCAATCAGAGCCATATCTCTCATGTGAAGGACCCCAAAGAACCCACACGTGTCCCTGAGAGAGCTGACACCTGGATGTTACAGGTGTGACTGCAGAGAAGCAGCAAAAGCAATGGAAAATGCAAAGACTTCTTAACTCAATTCATCCTCTCTCCCAACCTCCAAAATACGAGGAACTGGGTCTTGCAGGAGGAGGAAGGAGGTAGTCTAGAACCAAAGCAGCCTGGTACCACACTCCAAAGTGAAAGGGTTGCCCCTACGCACCCCCACATCAGGCCCCTGAGTCACAAGTCCAGCTATCAGTAGAGCAGTGGGGAATTTTTAACTGGATATCAGGTTATAGTAGCAAACTGGACTGGACAGAACTTTCAATGACTGTAAGCGCCTTCCCAAGATGTCAATAAAAGTCGGCCATCTAGGAGAGATGGGAGATTTGACATAATAGAGTTAGGACCAGTGACTAGCAAGAAAAATGTACTTCTAGCTTGCAACTTACCATGGTCAGACTTTTCAATATACAGGTTATATAAGTGTAAAAAAATCTGCTGCCATCGTCATGAAAAGTCTAACGGACCTAGCTAGTATTCGCTTGAATCCTCATATCTGTTTCCATAGAGACATCACTTCTGCCTACGTATTTTCTAACTCACCAGGTCTATGGTTCTCAGGTACTGTGGTACCAGATTAAACAATACAATTCTTTCATAACTAATTCCTGATCATCGTCCTTTAAAAACGGCCGGTGGGTAGGTAGGCAGCTCCAGCTCCAACATTGTATCCCTAAGGTGACTATATATTAAAGAATGGGGCTTATTTGGAGAAAAACAAAAACAGTGGAGCAAAAGCAAGAGAAATCTCTAATGTATTTTTATGCTTTATAATATTACTTCAGTATTTCAGATTTTAATTGCAGAACCTGTCAGGTTCATGTAGTTTTCGGCAAAGTGATTGAGAAATGGCATAGCTTAATCACTAAGAATTTATGTGGCCTCTGGACTTTGCTTGCCTGATTGATGAACAGTTAAAGGTGAGTGATTTTAACTCAGCACCTCAGTTTCTTTGAATAAATAATGAAGGCAAGAGTAATGTTTATACTAAATGACAGAGGAGTAAGCAAAATGGAACACTTTAAATGTTTAGAACAGTCCCTGGCACATGAGAACACAATATTAGCTTTATTGTATTAACTAATATCATTTTCATCATGATTATCAAAATCTACAGGTGAATCTCAAAGTATATTTGAGATTTTTAGCCTCCACTCATTTCTGAGATTTCAGAGGCAGTTTGAAGTTGGGCCTACATATGGAAGGAGTTGCAACAAAAGAGAAGAGACCTCTTTCTGATCATGAGTCCCTGAACTATTAAATAGGACTGTTGCCCTTTAACTTACTTTGCCCTTGGCATTGCACACAGTGCAGCCCACATACAGATGGGCCCCAGATAAATGTTTACAGGAGTTGGGGGAAGAGGGAGTGAACCTCTTGGACATGCCCACCTGTGGGGCTCTACTCTTATTCTAATACGAAATCAAGTCTGAGTTAATTTACCCTGAGCAGTATTGTGGTTAGCTATGAATTCTTCATGGGTAGGGACTGTATCACTTTGGCTAGTGTCAGGCACTCAATAAATATGTGTGGAATGAATGAACCAGTTCGTTTCTCAAAATGCTGGTGCTGTAGGATGGAGTGAGGACACAAGGCTTCAGCTGGCTTCATCTTAAGCCAAGTTAAGGGGATAAAGCTATGGTCAAAGCACCATGAGTTTGAAGATTTGTGCTCTGTCTTTCTCCCACAGCCCCCATGTAGTCTTGTCTTAATGTGTTTCTGAATTGTAATATGACACAAGCTACAAAGTCTGACCTAGAAGACTACATGACCCATGCCACAACTACGGGGCTTTGTTTGGCTGCGGTAGAAGAGATGCTAATTTCTATTTATTCGGGCATTAAAAGAAGACTTTCAGCATCATTGTTCATCCCAGCTATCTGTTTATTCCCATGAAGAGTTACTATTCCAAACCCTTCAGCTGTACTGAATGGGCTCACTGCTCAGAATGCCATCAGCATATGTTTTGTGTCACATGTGCTTTGAGTGGTGTGGTGTATGTATGCGTGCGCATCCCATAAGTATTAAAGTTTTGTTTTATGAGTCTCAACTTTATAGAGCCCAAGGGCAAATGTGCATCCCTAAACAGGAATGCAAGTCCATTCACTATTCGAAAGGGATCTTGTTTTCTATTTATTAACCACATTCAAAAATTCACACAAAATTTAAGCCAAAGTAATCCAGAGGAAGAAGTTAAATTGAGGAAAGAGGACAAGACAGAAAAAAGAGCTAGATTTGCGGCATTCGTGTTAAATTGTGATGCAAATAATGTTCAGAAACATGGCCAGCAAAGTTAATCCTTCCTGTGGAGGCTTCCACTTTATAATCCCATCACTAAGCCTTTTATACGTTTCAAATTCCCATTGCTTTCTGCACATGTTTTTAGGAAGGATTACAAATGCACTGAGCAGGCTCAGGTGAAGCAGATGCAAAGGAACTGTACGTGTGGGGTGATTGTGACGTGATAGCCCGGCTATCACACTGGGCCAAGACAGGAAAGCGATGCTCTTATAAATGCTCTCCAGTCCCAGGGCCTGGGCACAGAGTGGAGCAGTCACAGCCTCCGTCTAGCATTCACTTCCTGTTTATGAACAGCTGGGTCGGTGGGAAACCTCGGCGATACACGCCGAGTAGGCGGCATCCGCTGTTTGTCTACAGGGTCTCCTTTTCATTTTCTCATTTGTGACAGTAAGAGGCTCTTGATGACAACGGAATATTTTACTCTGTGGGAAATCTGTTCCTTTTGCTTCTGCTTCTGCCCCCACTGGATGTTCTTATCTGCTCTTTGTGAGGAGGGCATAGGCAATTATAGAGCAATACATCTTCACCCACATAATTTCAGGCAAATATTGTAAAAGGCATGCAGATGGCACTGGGGAAAAAAAAAACCTTCTGTTGCTTCTATCTCTTTAGTTTAAAAGAAGAGATAGCAATTTCTTTTTTAGTAAATAACCTAACAGTTCATTCATTTATTCATTGAGCCAACAAATGTTTATTCAGTGTCTACTTGATGCTGGTCTGCGTGGGCTATACATTTATACTTAGCACCAACACACCAACCATCCACCATAGGAGATTTTTCATGGCCCATCTCAGCCCACACAGCATCCACCTGGCTTCTCTTTAGCCTCCCTTCATTTCCCTCCTCATTCTCATCTCTCTCCTTTTTCTCATTTTTCTCAAGAGGAAGAACTGAATCATCCTATTGCTACTGAATTCAAGCCATATTCTTTGGGTCTGAACTTCTACCCTACTCATTCACTCATTCAGTCAACATTTATTGAGAGCCTATCATCGAAATAGTAATACAAACAACACTTTTCTTTTATATAGTGCTTACTTTGTCCTCTTTATATATACTATCTCATTTAATATTTATGACCATCCTATAAGGAAGATATTGCTATAAGCCCCATCTTCAAATGAAGATGTTGAAACAGTAACTTGCTCAAAGTCACACAACTGTTATAATGGGCATGATTTTCTCCAAAAGTAACAGAAAGCCCAACTTACAGTGACTGAAACAAATAGACATTTCTCTCATATAACAATAAACTGGGAGTTTATTTGTTCCTAGTGTTTGTTCCAGGGCTCAACAATGTCAGAGCTAGCCAGCATCTCTGAGAACCGCCTGACTTTTTCCTTCACAAGCATACAATGGCTGCCCTGTATCCAGGCATTATGTCCACATTTATGTTAAGAAGAAAGAGTAATGTCATTTGCTTTTGTCCCTTTCAGCAGGAAGTCAAAGCCTTCCCAGAATCCCTTGCCACTTTCTACTCACCTCTCATTGACCATGTCTGTATCATATGGCCACTCCTAGCAGCAAGAGAGACTAGGGCAGTGAAATTCAAGTGTTTTTTTGTTTTTTATTTTTATTTTATTTATTTATTTATTTATTTATTTATTTATTTATTTATTTATTTATCAAGGTTGTATAATGGAAGGCAGAAGGCAAAGGGGATCTTGGATGTTTGTTAGGTCATCCAGTTGGCAGTTTATATGCCATGGGTATTAAGGGGTCGAAGCAGCTTGGGAACCTAGGAGGTCTGTGCTCCAGAGCATGCAGCTTTAATCATCAGGCTCTCCTGCACAACGCTGGTGCTGGTTACTCCGTGGTGAGTAAAAGAGACAAGGTCCTGCCTACATGGATCCATGAAACAAAGAAGCACACAGATGAATTTATAATTGCAAGTTCCTAGAAGTACTGAGATAGAATAACAGGCTTTTCAAAGGATTAAGAACAGCTAACGACCTCTTATTGTTATTTTCATTGACCCTGAGAAGTCCAGGAACCTGTCGTGGGAAATGAAACTCTTTATATACAAGCTCTTCACCTTGACTTGTCTAAAGTCCTATACTCTATACTCCATTTTATTATTATGTGCATCATCTTTTTCTGCCTTGCCAATTTTTTCTTCATTTTCTGCTCTCCTCTCCGTTCCTCTTTCTTTTCACTTCTTCTACTCATATATTTCTTAGCATTTTACTGGATACCCCTACAAGAAGAGGAATTGAGCTTTATTCCTGTGAACTGAAATTTTTCTTATCCTATCTTCTAAAGAGTTAGGAAGAGATCATCACTCTAATAAAAATCACAGTGTCCACCTAACCTCCTTCACACTGTAGGAGGAAGAGAACCAAATGGGTATTTTTAGGACACTGGAAAAGCAACAGTTTCAGCCACTGCAAATTTCTTCTGATGGCTGCCAGCCCCAGCCATGCAGCCTTGGGATAGCCCAGCCCAGCCACATGTTCTTCACAGGTGGTACCTGGCTGAAAAGCACCGACCTTATAGCCGGAAGCCTACCTTCTGCTAAGCAGTTAAACTACCCTCTCACAGGTTAGAATAGTATCAAATTTTCCACTCCCCTTAGATCTCGGTGTTTTTTTTTTCTTTTGATACATAATAAATCATGATACTTAATTAACCTTTGACTCAGCATTACTAAAATTTGGCATTTTATAACCTTTTGCACTTCATCAAAGCATCTCTTCCCAGAGTTTTTGTTATTTCTCTGACCCATCATCCCAAACTCCAGTATAATATATGAAACATCTGTCACCACCACCACCAAGTAGAGACCCAGCTGGCTCAGTCATGAGATACAGAATGGCCAGGGCACACTGTAGCCATATGAGCTACTTCGCTCCAAAAACAAAATTGATTATAAACTCCAGTTTGTGTAACCACAGATTTATATAAAAGTCAAGCTGCTAGCGTGATCACTTGGCTGTGCGCTGTAAAGGTCTCTATCCTTGCTTACCAAAAGGATGACTCTGCCATGAATGCAGATGAATTTCTGCAGTTTACCTTGCTCGGTGACTTTCACAGAAAATTTAAAGCGCCATCTATCTCCGTCTATCTCAGCAGCCAAATGTTTAACTCTGTGCTTCTAAATGCAGCAGTGTGCTAGTTGGTGAGTGTTTGGTAGGTAGGGACTTCTCTTTAAATATTCAGGGACAGCTTTGTCTGCTAAAGATTAACAATTACTATTTCTGTTATAAGCCACAAAGAGATCATAACCAGTCATTTCATTTTAGGGCTTCTCTTAGCTATTACAATGTAGCGACACTAAAGCATAAAGATTATGCAGTAACTGAAAATTCCACTAGGTGGTTCTGGTGTTCTTCTAACCAGAAGCAAGTCCATGCTAAAGCTCTTACTCCATCCACCACTTTATATTTCAAAGGGAAAGAGATATATAAAAGTGAAAATGTTTTGTTGTTATTCAATATTTGTTCGAGACTACAGGTGAATAGATTAGGTTTTGTAGTGGTTGATTAGAGACTAAACTTCTCTAGAATGTTAAGGATTTTAGGGGGGAAGGGGGTCTCTTTTTTACACAGACACATGGAGACTACATTTTAATCTTTAACCTTATTTTTATGGTTAATAAAAAGTATTAATTTATGTACTGGTGCTCTGATGACATATCTACCACCATTTACTCACCATTCATTTGGCAGTCTCTCAAATTAAGACGCAAGCTTCCAAAGAATGGAATATATTGTCATGTATACACCTTTCTTTCAACTCGAAACAATACGATTCTCATTTTTAACATTCTTAGTGCTTGTTTTCATTATTATTTTCAGTAACCTTATCTAAGCATGATCCAGGTGTAAAGTTGCTCTTAGAATCCTTATTAGAAGATCTTCTCTTATGTTTTAGAATATAATAGTGTATAAACTAAGTTTTAAAATATGCTTAAATCATCCTGTCTCCAAAAATCATCTCAAATTCTTAATCCTCTGTCATTTCCCTTTCACTCCTCCAGTTCCAGTGTCTTTCTAGTTTATGGTTATGATTATCGTGAAATGTCAGATGTCCTCTCCCAAAGCAGCCTGGGTAAATTCCCACGATACCAGACTCTAGGCTGAAGTCCCAAAAGGAGAGATGACAGCTGTTTATTTCCTGTCACACTAGAAAAGTGGCACAAGGACAGGCTGCACGTAAAACACCAGACAAATACACATTTGACCTTGAGAAAGTTCCAAACCGGAAGAACGGCCAAGGAGCTATGCAGGAACGTTATCAGAGGAAGTTAAAATAATAGATATTTTTCATTTTAAAAGAAAAATGTGGCCAAGCCTCAAATGAATGAAAACTCCAAAAACTTTGATATGAACCTTTTAACAAGAGAAGTTAGGAAAATTTAAATATCAAAAGATTGAACAAGAATGTAATTGTCTGAGATAGTAGAGAAAATAAACACTGGCATATTCTAAATGTTTGTTGGTTACTTACTATGCCACTTAAATGTTTTCAAGCTGTGTCTAGCAGGAAAATTGTAATTCTTAAAATCTGGTCTTATTTTCAATGGCAAGTAATAATTTTTGTTTCAATTAATTCAAACAATGCAGAAATGTATGAATATGAAGTGAAAGAATCTTCTTGCCATTTTCTTACGCCCTTCTCTGTGTCCAATGCCAGTCCCTAGAGAAAGAGGTAACTTCTCTTAAAAAGTAGTTTAGTATATATATATAGCCTTCTAATAATTTTAAATGTCTATTAACATATAATGAATGATATGTGGTACATTTTTGATATAGTGGTTATATGTTGGGGTACATTTTTAGCATGTTTCTGGTATTTTTATTTTTAAAAAACAATGGAGATATACTATGTATATTGTTCTAGTCCTTGCACTTACACGATTAATTTTTTTAACCAGTGTGCCATTATTGTGTTAATTTTCTCTAATATACATTCCTTTTAAAAATTTTTCACTTAAAAAAGCTGTACATAATTAATGTTATACAACGTGATGAGTTTGAGGATAATTCTATACCCATGAAACTATCACCAGAATCTATGCCATAAACTTGGGCACCATATTTAAAAGTTTCTTCACACTTTCTTATTTACTATTTATTTTTATTATTATTATTATTATTATTATTCTGTGATAAGAACACATCATATAAGATCTACCCTCTTACCAAAAATTTAAGTATAAAATAGAATATTGTTAACTACAGGCCTATGCTGTACAATAGAACTCTAGGACTTACTCATCTGTACAACTGAAACTTGGTACCCTTTTGCTAAACCTCTTGCTTGCCTCTCGCCCAACCCTTTGGCAACCACCATTCCACTCTGCTGCTTATGAGTTTGACTATTTTAAACTCATCATATATGTGATACGCAGTATTTGTTCTTTTGTGTCTGGCTTATTTCCCTTAGCATAATATCCTACAGGTTTATCTGTATTGTTGCAAATAGCAGGATTACTTTCCTTTTTAAGGCTGAATAATATTCACTGTGTGTATATACATTTTCTTTCTCTGTTTCTCTGTGGTTGAACATTGAGGTTGCTTCCATGTCTTGGCTATTGTGAATAATACTGCAATGAACATGGAAGTAAAGATATCTCTTTGAGATTCTAATTTTAATTCCTTTGGATATATACCCAGGAGTAGGATTCCTGGATCATGTAATAATTCTATTTTTAATTTTTTGAGGAATCTCATGCTTTTTTATGGCTGCACCAATTTACAGTCTCACCAGCAGTGTGCAAGTGTTCTCTTTTCTCCACATCGTCAGCAACATTTATTATCTTTGGGGTTTTTTTAATAAAAGCCATCCTGAAAGATGTGAGGTAATATTTCATTGTGGTTTTGATTTGCATTTACCTGATGATCAGCGGTATTGATCACCTTTTTGTATTTTTTTGGCCATCTGCATATCTTCTCTGGAGAAATTACTATTAGTTCTTTTGCCTATTTTTTCATTAGGTTATTTGGTGGTTTTTTGCTACTGAGTTATAGGAGTTCCTTATATATTTTGGACATGAGCTTTTATCAGATATATGGTTTGCTAATTTTTCCCATTCGTGGGTTGCCTCTTCATTTTGTTGATTATTTCCATTGCAGGGCAGAAAGTTTGCAGTTTAATGTAATCCTACTTGCCTATTTTTGCTTTTTGGCACCTGTTCTTTTAGCGTCATATCTAAGAAATTATCGCCAAGATCAATATTATGAAGCTTTTACCCTATATTTTCTTCCAGGAGTTTTACAGTTTCCTATCTTATGTTTAAGTCTTTAATATGTTTTGAGTCTTTTTTGTGTATGGTGTAAGATAAGGGTCCAATTTTATTCTTTTGCATGTGAATATTCAGTTTCTCAACACCATTTATTAAAGAGACAATCTTTTCCCCATTGTGTATTCTTGGCCCCCTGTCGAAGAGCAGTCGATGGTTATTTGCATGGGCTTATTTCTGGGCTCTCTACTCTCTTCCCTTGGTTTGTATTCCTGTTTTATGCCCATACCATACTGTTTTGATTACTGTGGTTTGTATTATATTTTGAAATCAGTAAGTATGAGGTCTTCAGCTTTGTTGTTCTTGTTCCAAATTGTTTTGGCTATTCAGGGTCTTTCATGGTTCCATGTGAATTTTAGGATTATTTTTTTCTATTTCTGTAAAAAAAATGCCATTGATATTTGATAGGAATTGCAATGAATCTATACATTGCTCTGGGTAGTATGGACATTAACAACATTAATTCTTCCAATCCATGAACTCGGGATGTCTTTCTATCTATTTATATCTGCTTTAGTTTTTTTGACCAGTGTTTTATAGTTTTCAGTGTACAGTCTTTCACCTCCTTGGTTAAATTTATTCCTAAGCATTTTATTCATTTTAATCTTTTGTAAATGGTGTTATTTTCTTAATTTCCTTTTTGGATAAGTCATTGCTAATATATAGAAATGCAACTGATTTTTGTATGTTGTTTCATATCCTGCAACTTTATCAGATTTATTTATTAGTGCTAATGGTTTGGGGTTGTGTGCATGCGTGTGTGTGTGTGTGTGTGTGTGTGTGTGGAGTCTTTAAGGTTTTCTACATATAATTATGTCATCTTCAAACACAGATAATTTTACTTACTCTGATCCAATGTGGATGCCTTTTACTTCGTTTTCTTGCCATTGGGATTTGGCATTACTCTAGCTAAGACTTCCAATACTATGTTGAATAGAAGTGACAAGAATGGACATTCTTGCATTGTTCCAGATATTAAAGGAGACGCTTTTAGTTTTTCATCATTGTTCGCTGTGAGCTTTTTATATATGGCTTTTATTATGTTGAGGTAAGTCCCTTTTCTACCTAATTTGTTGAGAGTTTTTATCATGAAAGTGTGTTGAATTTTTTCAAATGCTTTTTCTGCACCTATTGAGACAATCATATGATTTTTATCCTTCATGCCGTGGTATCTCACATTAATTAATTTGTGACTGTTGAACCATTCTTAAAACCTCAAATCTCAAGAATAAATCCCACTTGGTCATGGTGTATGATCCTTTTAATTTGCTGTTGAATTTGGTTTACCAATCTAAAAAAAAAAAATGTATCTATATCCAGCAGAGTTATTGGCCTGTTGTTCTTTTCTTGTGGTATCTTTGTTTGCTTTTGATATCAGGATGATGCTGGCCTCATAAAATGAATTTGAAAGTGGTTCTGCTTCTATTTTTTTAAAGAATTAAAGAAGGATTAGTATTCATCTTTAAATGTTTGATAGAATTTACACACTTAATTTTTAATAAACATCTGTCCAATTGGTAAATCTATAACCTTACTAAAGTTATGACCAAAGTAGCCCAGTCTTAAAGTGGTATAATAGGCAAATAAACAATACATAGCAACCAAACAGTAATTCCAAAATATCTCAGCCTCTTTACTTAAGTTATCAAACACTTCGAAGAGTGTTCCTCATTCACACAGTATTTCTTAACATCCCCTTTCTGAATGAGTCTGAAGAAAACTTGAAGACCTGAGAAGGGGAAGAAAGTAATTTGGCAGACTCTTTAGCGGGTTTAATGAGAAGAGCTAGGAACACTTAGACTCTAATATTTTTGTCCTGCCATATACATCAGATTGGAAATTTTAATCTGTACAGTAAAAGCAAATTCTTTTGTCCTATTATAGCTAGAGACACTCAAAGTTCTTGTATAGCCTCCAATTGACACTCAGAGTTCCTTCATGATGTGACAGTAAACTGTAAATGTTTCTTCCATTTGATCTTGTTTCCTAAAGCCTTCTTACACCTAGAAATCATTCTATAGGATTGAAAAAAAAATCAAGTCCTAATATCTAATTTTTACCTTTAAAAGCTGCTCTTTGTGATAATTTGAAATAACAGTCATAATACTTTTTATATAAAAAGTATTTAATAATTGAAAAATAATATATTTCAATATTTGACCATTTCAAATAACATTCCTATGAATAGGACTAAAATGAATATACTAGACCTCCATTAGGAAGATTAAATATCATTTTGTATATAATTAGCAATGTATTTATTTCACAGGAAAATTAATGAAGTAAAATTAATGTTAATCAGATTTTTAAACAGAGTCAAAAATATTCTATAATTCACAGCTTTATCCGGCACAATATTCATCACTTTGCTTTCAGCACTTAGCCAAAGAAATGACTCCTTAATTACCAAAATATATCATAAGTGAAGAATAAAATTTTTCCTATAGCTTGCTGTTTTCTTGGCATGTTTTGGAAAGCCACTGTGTTCATCTGCTCATAAGGAAACAAAGAACTCATTCAATTAAGTTCCAAGCAGCAAGAAAAACCTATGAGGGGCTAATAAATATTTGAAAAGGTGAGTGCAAAGGAAGAGCCATCAGTAGAGGGTTGTTTCGAGAAAGAAAGCAACTGCAAAGAACCAGCCTTTTCTATTACTCATCAATAACTCCCAAGGGTGATGACAAACAAATCAAAAGACCTCAGAAACGATGTTCCTCGCATGTTTTGAAGATATGAGGAAATGAAATAAACACTTAAAAATAACTTCTTGTGTACAAATAAATTAGGCCTAAGTCCTAAAAACAGGTCAAAGAGAGACATTTCCTCATAGACTTACGAAGATTTTGTAGATGAAGTAGAAACTTCAGAGACTATTCGAGAGAAGGGGGAAAAAAGACAAGAACAAAACAAACGAGGCCCTTGATCATGGAGCTTTCATTCCAGTAAATAGAAACAGACCAAAAGCAGATAAACAAATAGATGAGATAATTTCAGATAGGGATAAGCATTCTGAATAAAATTTAAAAGGCTAGTGGACGATAGTAGGAGTGGAATACTATTTCAGTTTGTGTCATCAAGAAAATTCTAAGGAGAGTAACATTTAATATGAGTTTTTTCTTTTTTAAAAAAAATTTTTCAATTACAGTTGATGTACAATATCATATTAGTTTCAGGCATGCAACATAGTGATTAGACATTTACATAACTTACAAAGTGATCAGTTCTGAATGATAACGAAGGAGCCAGTCTTGCCAAGATTTGGAGGCAGAGCATTTTAGGCAGAGAGCAAAACAAATGTAAAGACCCTGAGATAGGAACAAGCATGACATTTTGGGGAATAGAAAGGTTAATTTGGCTAGAGTGTGAGGGAGAGACGTACAGAGTGGTGGTTAGGAGCCAGATCATATAGGTAGGTCTTGTCCATCAGTTTAAGACCATCTGTCTTATAACTTACCCCTGGCCCATACTCCGCAACTTCTGTGGCCTGATTTGATTATGTCATCTTTTTCTCACTTCATATGCACTATCTTCTGTTGTTATCTCTTTACATATATATATTCTATTTTCCCAACAAAATTATAAGTTTTCTAACAGTAATATATGACGTTATCTACAGATCTCACAATGCTTTGTTTATAAGTTTTGTTTATGTGTGTGTATGTGTATATGTGAATATACTCTGTAGATAGTATATACTAGTGGTTTTTAATTTAAGCTCTAGAACCAAACTGCCTAGTATCAAATCCTGGGTTTTATTTCTTACTAGCTATGTTACTTTGGCAGGTTAATTTCCCAGTGATTTGGTCTTCTCGTCAGTAAATGGGAGGACTAACTATACCTGCCTCATAGGCTGATTGTGAGAATTAAATAGGTCGACAGATTGTATAGCATTTAGAACATTTAAAGGTGAAAGATACAATGTCTGAGATGAAAACTATACCAGCAATGAACCAGCAATGAACTATGAACCAGCAATTCAATTTCTATGTGCATAGCCTGACTAAGTCTTGTATATAATGCTCCAAGAACTTGTACAAGAATTTTCATGGCAATATAAAACTGAAATTCCAAGTCTATCAACAGGAAAATAGATATGTTGTGTATATTCATACAAAAGAATTTATAGAGCAATATGAATGAACCTCAGGAACATAATATGAAAAAAAATTACAAAAGAGTATATACAAATGATTCCATTTATATAGTTTCTTACATTTGAAAATATGCAAAATCTAACAATATATATTTAGAGCATATGTTGACAAAACTATCAAGAAAAGCAAAAAGATAATAAAAACAAAACTCAAGAGAGTAGTTACCTCAGAAAGGGAAGGGGATGGGATCAAAAAGGGCACACATCAGAGATAATGTCCTTTTTCTTACATTGGTGGTGCTTTTTCTACTTAAAGGACAGTGGGCAGAGCAGAAAGCATTGGCATCACCTAGGGTTTTGTTAGAAATGCAGAAACAGGCCCACCTCAGGCTACCTCAATTAGAATCTGCATTTTAACAAAATCTCATGTGATTTGTTTCCACATTAAAGTTTGAGAATCACTACTTTTAAATTTACATATATTTTGTAAGAGTTCTTTGTATTTAATGGATATTTAATAAAAACTACTTTATTGATTCATGTTTGATATCACATTCCCATTATCTCAGTGTCTAAATCTTTGAAATATCCAATTTCTTTTTTCTTATAATTACCCCATACAATTCTCTATCAAAAATTAATGCAATAGCACCTGCAACAAATTACTGTACCTAAAGCCCAGTTTAGTTCTCTCCATGAAGGAGCTGTTTAATTAGTGGTTGATAACGGATGATTAACTGGCATTTCATATCAAATGCCCCTTTGGAGTATTCATTTCAATATCAGAAAATTGAAGTAGCCTCTTTTAACAAGAGACAAAGATTATCAAAATCAACTTGCTTAAGTAATATTCCATTTGACATTAACTGGACAAGAGTTTTCTTTAAGAATTGTGATATAGTCATTTACACTCTCATAGTTTCTGTAGGAATTCTTTGGTCTAAGAGTGTTTAAAATAGACTTGGGATAATGCTTTTGGCCATAATGGAGTATTAAGATCTGTGCTTAACCTCCCATTAGAAACTGGACAAAATATATGAAGTAACTATTTTCAGATATTGGACTGCAGGCAGCATAGGATTACAATATCTGAGAGAAGGGAAATAAATAAAGTAATTTCTACAATTCCTCCAGATTTCTGCTTGGGGGCAATTTATGGACTATGTACAAAGGGAAGAGTAACCCAAAAGAGCTTGGCTTCCTTGCCTTCCTTGCTGACTCAGAAGACAGAAATCAGTTTGGGGAGGCTGGGACTAGAAGTTGCAGAGCAGAGATCTAGAAAGTAAAGTGCTGTGTGGAAAAAAAAAGTTCCAAAAATCTGCCTAGTACATGCTGAATAATAGGCCATGCATGAGTAAATTCCATGAGCCAGACAAAATAAAACCAGAGATTTGTAAGAAGAACAATTCCCAGAACTTGTACAGAGTGGGAAGACATTGGATCTCTGAGCAGTCAGTATGATTACCTGGGATATTAAGTAGAGACCCCCAAAGGATCACACCTTAATGGTAGAGACGAGAAGACTACTCTAGACCCACTTTAGCAGAGCTTTAAAGGGATTTAGAATAATTAAACTGACTAACAAACAATTTAGCTGCCTGCCAAGATAAAAATCAACATTTTTAAGGAAGTCAAAATTCAGACGAACAACAATGTAGCATTTTTAATCTTCAGCATCCTATCAAAAAACTATTAGACAATCCAAAAGACAAAGAAATGTGAAAATTATCACCAGGATAAAAAAAATCATTTCATAGAGACAGACTCAGAAATGACAGAGATGATGGGACTAGCAGACATAGACATAGAATCACTAGGTACAATACTTAAAAGAAAACATAAACATGAGGACAGAAATAAATGATATATTTAAAAGCCCAAATGAAATTTCTAGAGATGAAAAGATGTAATATCTGACATTTTACTGTATGGAATTAAGAGCAGGTTAGACACTGCAAAAGAAAAAAGTCCATGACCTCGAAGACGTGGCAATAGAATCATCCAGAATGAAATGTATAGAGAAAAGAGTGGTGAAAAAATTAACAGTACCTCAGTGACCTGTGGCATATCAAGCAGACTAACATATGTGTATTTTTTTCCAATTATATATATGTTAAAAAATGAGGATGAGATATTTGACTAAATAATGGCCATCAAATCTTCTAAATTTGATATGAGAACTATAAACCCAGATCCGACAAACCCCAAGCAGGATAAACATACACACAATACATACACACACCCCACACCAAGGCACAGCATAATCAAACCGCTAAAACTCTAAAAGCATCCAGAGGGGGGCAAAAAAAAACACGTTGTATTTAGAGGAATAAAGATTAAATATTCTGCAGGTTTCTTGTCATAAACTATCCAAACCACAAGACAATGGAACAAACACCTTTAAAATTTTGAAAAAAAAAAAAAAAAACCTGTCAATTTAGATGCTATATCAAAGAAATATATCCTTCAAAAATAAGAGTGAGATAAAACTTTTTTAGGCAAACAAAATCTGAGATAATTTATTTCTAGCACACCTACACTTTTAGAAATGTTAAAGGATGTTCTTTTAGAAAGAAAATGATACCAGGCAGATAATCAAATCTACATGAAGAAATGAAAAGTCTTGAAAATGGTGAACAAATGGGTAAATATGAAATACTTTTTCTGATTTTAAAATTTTACTAAAAACATACTTAACTGTTTAAAGCAAAAATAATAACAATGTATCATGAAGTTTAACATACATAGAAGTGAAATGTATGATATTTGAATGAAAAATGAGAGATGGAATCATACTGTCATAAGGGTCATACGTTATGCATTAAGTGGCATTTTATTTGAAGATAGACTGTAAATTAAAAATGCATAAAATTTCAAATGCATAAATCTTAGGCCAAGAACTAAAAATAAATAAACAAAACAAAATAGTATACATAATAAGCTAACAGTGGAAATAAAATGGAATGCTAAAACAATTACTCCATTTATCCAAAATAAAACAGAAACTCAGCGAGAATGGAACAAGAATAGATGAAATAAATAGAAAACAAATAGGAAGATAATCGATTTAAATTCAACTATATCAATAATTACATTAAATAAAATTAAAAGACAAAAATGGCATTAAAAATGTTTAAAAACAGTACCCAACTATACGTTGTCTATTAAAAAGAATCTACATTAAATATAAAGACATAGATACAACAAAACAAAACAAATTGGTCTATACTTTCCCCAGTATGGGAATTTAAGTTCTTTATAGGTATTTGATTTTTCTCCTATATGCTATAATGTGTCCCATTTTGATGAATTCATCAATTATAACTGTATTTTGAATATTATTGAATCTATCTCAATCTCTCAATTATCAGTCACCCAATTCTTTCTTAAGCTACCAATAATGTCTATTGACTATATGTACATAAACCATAAACTGGTATTTGAATTTTAAGGTGATATGAACACTTAATTGCTATACTTAGATTCTCCAATTTCTACTGACCTACAGTATTCATCAAAAATGGTATCTTACTTTCCTCAAAGCATAAGAGATTTTTGTCTTTTTATGGCAGCCATTTTTTGGTATCATATATGACTGTTTCACTAATTATAGGCCAGCCTTTTTTTTAATTTTGATTTCTAAATATGGAATCAGAGTTTGATGATCACATTTTGTAGAGTTTCCTTTAAATATGTGGCATTTAAACACACTGAAAGTGAAGCTTGCATTTTCATGTTTACATATGAATGGATAAATGCCTTCAGTTCTTCACAACTAAATTTAAACTTTTTGGAATCTTTGCCTTTAGAATGTGCTAATCATATACCACAAAATGGCGCTGACTTCTACAGAAAATAACTCAGCCAAGGATACTGCGTTCCGTCTTTGCAGTGAAATGCAAATTTCTCAAAAGATTGAAAAAGATTTTCTTAATCAAATAATTTTAAGTTTTACATTTAGGGCAAAGAAAGCATACTGAAAATATTTTGAGATCCTGGAATTTTCAAATATTAGAACTGATAATTTTCATTCACTTTAAACTTTTGCCTCTCAGAATTTTATTGTTCAACAGTGAATACATACCATGAATAGCCAGTGATGCTGTCTCTTTTGCTTACATTATTTAGTTCCATTGTGTTATCACTAGCTAAAGATGCTCATACATGCTGAAATGCTTCCATCGATCAGTTGAGAAATGTCAATATTTCCATTCAATTTCTTTGTTCATTTCCTTACTATCCAACCTTGTCTTGACTTTGAAGCCATTGTATACCTGACGTGAAAAGATAATTAGCTATTCGTAGTTCTAATAGCTAATTACTTTAAGGCAAAACAAAAAATAAATTTAAAAAGTTTTAAATCTCAACTACAAATAAACAACTTTTCTAATTGAGAACATTTATCAATTCAATCTGCTGTTTATCAAAATGAATGATTTAATACAAGACTTTCCATGCTTTCATTTTGATAATAAATATTTTCCTGAGCATGTGCATCTGTTTGCTAGTAATATTTTGTGGCACTTACATAAAGTACACTCTCCAGTCTTTATTTATCTGAAATGTGTCTGCTGGACCCTGAGGTTTGTTTGTTTGTTTATTTGTTTTAATATAAGACTTTGTCACAGTGGCCTCTCCTCTCCCAACACCTACAGTTTGGTGGGTATATCCAATCAGTATCTTCATAATTAAAGAAAAAAAAGAGCACCTAACCAGGTTCAATTTTAGTCTATTTTATACATGCTTCACTTTGATTCAAAATCTCCTGCCTACACAAGATCCTTAAGTTAAATATCTCTCACCAGAAAGGTTAATCTAGGCACTATCTCTTTGTTGCATCTTCTGAAACCAAATGAAAAAAAAAAAATCAAGGATACTCGAGTAACTATTTTCCCAAGGACCTCCGGAAGTATCTAGACTGGACTCAGCATGCCCACTCTTAGTAACTACACTTCTGGGGCGTCCCTATCTGAATTCACTTCTGCCCAGCCACAACCCCACCCCCCACTCAGGTCCTCCAGTCTGCTGCTTTAGGAATAAGTTCCTCAGCTTGAGTTAAACACCAGTCAATAGTGTAATATATATATATAACATGTCACTAACATGATCTGAATATCAGGTACATGGAGCACATCAAATACATTTCCTTCTTTTTTTTCTTTATAGCTTCAATTATTTTTCACTTCTGGCACACAGAAGTTGGCTAATCTATATCATTTTAAAAGTATCCACCCTTCGTTTATTTGCATAAAAAAGTAATTTCCAACAACATGCTTTGGAAGCTGCTTAAATTACTCAGTATGACCCCAGAGTGAACATGGTTTGGTGGACAAATGAAGATTCCCCATCATTTCATTCTACTTGCCTCAGTTTGCAGACACTAGATAGCCTGGTCCTTCTCTGCACACCCTGCTCTCTGTGTTCCAACCACACTGGCCTTTTTGCTATTCTGCAAATCACATCCAACTCTCCCTCACCACAAGTTCATGTTCACTTTTGCCTCAGTCTGAAATTTTCTTTCTCCAGATAGTCAGTCGTATGGCTGATTTTTTCACTTCATTCAGGTCTCTACTCAAATACTATCTTCTCAGAGAGGCACCCCTGACCACTAAAAACAAAAATTGTACCCCCCATTACTTTCTACCCCTTCATAGTACTTTTCACTATATTATATGTTAGTGTCTGTGTTTATTACCTGTCTCCCCCACTAGAAAGTAAACTCCAAGCGTAGATACTATATTTTATGCAACATTATACCACTGCCTGGCATATAGTAGTCACTCAGAAAGCATTTGGTGAATTGAAAACAGGAAAGAAAGGAGGCAGGAAGGCGAGAAAGCAGGAAGGAACTCAGGGGGAGGGAGAGGGGAAATGATTATCCAGGTTCAGAGTGGAAGGTTATCTTCAGTTCCTATCACAGCTCTGCCAGGGTGACTGTTGGTTTGCACTCCTTGGCTGTCTGATTTACTCTATCTGACATCAGCCTATGAAGCCTGCCTAGACCTCCAGCCCTCATGAATTCTCAGGTGTCTAGTCCCTGTGGAATATACTCTGTGGCTTCTGTGCCATCTTCCCACCATCTCTATAGGGAAACAACTTCATGATTCTCCTAAGGAAAAGTTGGCATTTTTATACCGTGTGTACTAATTCTCCTTTGATTCAGCCACTCCAGAGCTACTACACTAGGCATAGGCCTTGGGAGACAAGGTGAGGATAATGGTAGCTAACAAATATTATTCATTATGGGGCAAGCACTAAACTAAGCACTTGGATCATTTATTCAACCCTATAAAGTACTGTTATCTTCATATTACAGTTGAATAAACTGAGAGCCAGAGAGGTTGGGTAACTTTCCCCAATCATCCAGCCAGATGGTGTCACTCTAAGGCCCATGTTCTTAATGGTTACTCAAACCGATGTAACAAAAACACCACTGAGCTGGGGCTTAAAAACAAAGATGCTTGTCCTTGCTCTGTGACCTTAAACAATTTTCTTTACTTTTCTGCATTAAGAACTCATAGTTAAGGTATACTCTTCTCACCTTTAAAATCAAGAGATGGACTACATAATCTATGAAGGCTCTCCAACTCTGACATTCTATAAGTACCTGCCCCAAGAAAGGTACAGGTGGAAATACCTTAAAAGGTCATTTTTGTGTACATTCCACAGTGCTCACATCACCTGCTGTGGCTCCTATCATCTGGTATGGCAACATGACAGAATGAAAAAGACATGATCTGGGTTCAAATCCCAGCTTTGCCATGTCTCAACTCTGTGACATCGGGTAACTAACTTGACCCCACTGAACATTTTGTTTATTTCTTTGCTTTTTGTTTTGTCTACAAATCTAATACGACTCAACTTACAGGAATTTCCCAAGGATTTAAAGAGATAAAGTACGTAAATATGACTGGTAAATATTAACTACCCAATAAAAGTTCATTTTCCTCTTACTTTTCCTCTATACAAGCATTGGATGTTTTACACAGATGTCCATGTTACCAGACAAAAAAAAATGGATGCCAAGAAATGTTTAGGTCTATGTTAAACTATTATTCGTGACCATACATTTGCTTTATAAAATAAAACAAGAAAATCCAGGTTCCCGCATAATTTTGGAATAGCATTGCACACTCACAGTTTTCACCTGTTCTCCGAAAATACTTAGAATGACCTTAGACTTCATTAGGATCACCAGAGGAGATCATGAGGAGTATATAGGCTTCATTGTAGGAGCAGATGATGCTAAGAGATACCCATATCAAGCTAATACCAGCCTTCCTATTACATAGCATTAAAGGTGTTTCTTGGCAAGTCCAGACTTATCTTTATAATATTGTCTTTAGTACTTGCTTTGATCTTCTTCTGGCTGTGATAGAAAGTGGACTCAGAAACCCGGGGTTTGCATCTCAGCTTTACCACTCAGTAGCTGTGTGCAGTCAGGCAATATTATCAACTTGCTAACTTCTCTGAGCCTCTGTTTCCTTATCTGATAAATGAAGATCATGATACAGTCGACCTTACCATGTTGTTATGAGTCTTAAATGAAATAAGTATGGGCCTGACACAGAGTATCCACTTGATGAACACTGCTTGAATCTGACACAGGAACAAAGATGATATCATTCATTCTCCAGCCCAACTGAATAAACACATCTTAAAACCATAAAAGGTTTTGAGAAAATGTCAAAGTCAATGAATAAGATTATTATTTCAAGGTAAGCAAACCTAATTGTCGGAGCAATGCAATGAAACAGCTCATCCCTGAGTCACGTCTCTGTTCCTAACTACCAGGAAATCACCTGAGAGAGCCAAGCAAGCCTCCTCTTTGTTAAGCTGTGAGACCATTCCTCTTCTGGAAATGAGCAATACCTGGATCTCCTCTGTTCCATGATGGCCCGTTCCTTCACTTTTTGTTCAGGCAGAGGGACAACCATAACTAACATAGGACCATGACACCTGCTGGATCCTAACAGAATAGGAGTTCTGTATATCTAGGCATAAATGTTCCAAGAGTAAATTCTGTTTATAAAGCCTAGAAGACTCACACAGCCCTTCATTTTATTGTTAGGTGAGCCTAGTTCTCCATTCCCTGTCAAAACTATGTCATAAGCTTACCCCAGATTCACTGAAACCCCCTTACTCCATATTTATCCAAACTTACCAAAGTTTATAGCCTCTCTTTCCCAAATTTTGGAGTTGGTTTTGTAGTCACAATGACAAACATATTTTGAATTTGATCATTCCTTCATCAGACAAAGAGGAATTTCTAGGGTGGCTTTTTCTTCTTGGTTATTTGTCTTTTTTGTTGTTGCTTTAACAAATATTTTCTGAGTGTCTACTCTACGCAAAGCACTTCCACATCTACTACCTTGTTTAATTATGGCAAGACAATAGTTGTTAGGAACATGAGCTTTAGAGACAGAAATATTTAGATTCAAGTTCGAGTTCCACTGCTAAGTCTAGAGATTTGTCATATCATCCTCATTTCATGAAAAGAAAAGCAAAGCTAAGAGAAATTTTAGAGTGTAATTAAGGTCACCCAACCGCAAGGGGAAGACTTGAAGTGTCAGCCCAAACCTGCCTGACTAAAGCTTCTGTTTATCATGACTTCTTAATTACTCTCACAGTGCGGAGATTCTTGTCACACACCCTGGTTCTGAAATTTGGTGGCGGGAGCGGGGGAGGTGAAGAGGAGGAGGTGGGTCATGCCTTCCTTTGTAAATATTAAGAAATCTGTGGACTCTCTCTCCATAAACCACATATAATTTCAGGAGTTAACAGATTCTTTGAAACCCAACCTCTGGAGGCCCATGGACTTTAGATTTAAAATGTTGCTACTAAGCTGTGGCAGTTGTCATAGTATGTCCAGAAGTGATGTCTTCTCAGTAATGGTTAACTTTTCAGGAAGCGGTGACATGGCTCATAGAAAGTAATCAATTTGTAGTCATTCTGTATATACTTGTTGAGCATCCACTCTCAGCCAGGCACTGTTAGAGTCACAGAGCATATAGCAGAATGAAACAGATGAAAATATTTGCATCTCCCAGGAGCTTACATCCTAATTGGTGTATTTTTTTATATACTCACTCCCCACCTACAACAGCAGTTCACAAATTTCCTACCTCTTATATTAAAACCTGAATACATCTTTGCCCTACGGTAGTGTAGAGATTCAATTTTTAAAAATCAGTAAAGTTAACCTGAAGGAATTTACCTCAGCATACTAAAGCCTACATATCAAAAGCTCACAGCTAACATCATAGTCAATGGGGAGAAAAATGAAAGCTTTACCTCTAAGATCTGAAACAAGGCGAGATGCCCATTCTTGCCATTTCTATTCAACATAGTACTAGCCAGATCAAGAAAAAGAAATAAAAGGCATCCAAATCAGAAAGGAAGAAGTAAGATTATCTCTGCAGATGACATGATCTTATATGTAGAAAACCTTAAAGAATCGACACACATTAAAAAAAATTAGAACTAATAAATGAATTCAACAAAACCACAGGGTACAAATCAACATATAAAAATCAATTGCATTCCTATACTGAAAACAAGTAATCCAAAAAAGGAAATTAAGAAAACAATCCCATTTATAAAAACAATCCCATTTACATTATTTATTCAAAAAATAAAAATAAGATACGAAAGAATAAACTTAACCAAGAAGGTGACTTATACACTAAAAACTATAAAAACACTGATCAAAGAAATTAAAGCAAATACAAATAAATGGGAAGACATCACATGTTTATGGATTGGAATAATTAGTGTTGTTAAAATGTTTGTAGTACCTAAAATAGTACCTAAAGTCATCTTTTTATAGGGATTCAATGCAATCCCTATAAAAATCCCAATGGCATTTTTTACAGAAATAGAAAAAACAATTCTAAAATTCATATGGAACCACAAATTTGAGCCAAAACAATTTTGAGCCAGAACAAAGTTAAAGGATTCACATGTCCTAATTTCAAAAGATAATACAAAGCTACAGTAATCAAAACAGTATAGTGTGGATATAAAAACAGACAGAATTCAATGGAACAAATAGAGAGCCCAGAAATAAACCCACACAAATATTGTCAACTGATCTTTGGCAAGGATGCCAAGAATGAACAATGGGGAAATGATAGTGTCTTCAATAAATTGTCTTGAGAAACTGGTATCCACATAAAAAAGAATGAATTTGGACTCCTATACCATACACGAAAATCAACTCATGGATTAAAGACTTAAATGTAAGACCTGAAAACATAAAAATTCTAGAACAAAACACAGGGAGAGGTTTCTTGACATTTGTCTTGGCAATGATTTCTTGAATATGACAACAAAAGTAAAAATAAACAAGTGGGATTATATCAAACTAAAAATCTGCACAGCAAAGAAAAAAAATCAACAAAGCAAAACAACCTATGAAATGGAAGAAAATATTTGCAAACTATATATCTGAAAAAGGTTAATATTCAAAATATATAAGGAACTCCCACAACCTAACAGATTAAAAAAAAAATTTTTAAATGAGCTAAGAACTTGAATAGACATTTCTCCAAAGAAGATGTACAGCTAGCCAGCAGATACATGAAAATATGCTTGATATCACTAACTGCCTCGGAAATGCAAATCAAAACTCACATCTGTCAGAATGGCTGTTATTTTTAAAAAAGAAAAGACAAGTGTTGGTGAGAATATGGAGAAATTGGAACCCTTGTATACTATTTTTGGGAATGCAAAATGATGTAGCTGCTATGGAAAACAGCATGGAGGTTCCTCAAAAAATTAAGAATAAAACTATCATATGACCCAGCAATCCTCCTTCTCGATATATATCCAGTCAGGATTTCAAAGAGTTGGTAGCACATCCATGTTCATTGCAGCCCAATTTACAATAGACAAGATGTGGACATAGATAACCTCTATGTCCATCAACAGAAGTTATAGAGAAAATGTAGTATATACGTACAGTGGAATATTATTCAGCCTTAAAAAGAAGACAGTTCTGCCATTTGCAATATCAGAGATGAGCCTGGAGGACATGATGCCAAGTGGAAGAAGCCACACACAAAAGGAAAAAAATATTCCATGATACCACTTATATGATGACTCTAAGATAGTCCAATTTATAGAAGCAAAAAGTAGAACAGTGATTGCCAGAGGCTAAGGGAAGGGAAAACAGGGAGGTTATTAGTCAAAGGGTACAAAGTTTCAGTTATATGAGATCTACTGTCCAGTATAGTGCCTGTAGTTAACAATACTATATTGTATACTTAAGAATTTGCTAAGAAGGTAGATCTTATGTTAAGTATTTTTATTACAAAATAATAATAATAATAAAGAAGGTGGAAGGACACTTAGAGGTGATGGATACATTTATGGCATAGCTGGTGATGGTTTCACAGAAGTACACTTATCTCCAGACTCATCGAATTGTATACACTAAATATGTATAGCTTTTTGTTTGTCAATAATACCTCAGTAAAGTGGTTTAATAGAAAAAAAATTAAGTTGACACACATTTGAAGGGGTGGAAGTTAGTAGTCCATAATTTTGCTTAAGATTGTACTAGAAGTATACTGATGTCATTTATATTTTCATTCATCTAGTCATTGAACAGATATTGACTGAGGGCCTACTATGTGCCAGAAACTCTGCCAGCTCAAAGCAGGCTGATATTGGCATGCCTGAATGGCCCCTTCTGTGAAATAGTCGTTTGTATAAATAAAAGGAAATTTAACAGCATTCTAGAGAATATCGTTAAGTGTGAGAAGAGGTGTCATGGAGAAAAGAAAGACCAGAGTAAAAGCATGAAAATATAACGAACAAATAAACAAACATATATACATACATACGTAAAAGAATTAAAGAAAAATAGAATGAGAAAGAGAGAGAGAGAGAAGGAGGGAGGGAGGAACGAACGAACGAACGAACGAACTTGCATGAAGAAATGAAAAAATGTAAATATGTATTGAAAAGAGTTGTTACTAGTCTTGAAAGCGAAACTCCATTAGAGAAACAGACAGTAATCGAACATAACATTAACTGGATTGAACAGAGTACTGGGATGAATAAATAATACCTGAGAAAGTTTCAGAGGCTGGAATGGGACCGAACAAAAGAAGAGATGTAAAGAGCAGAAGGTCTGAATACCAATTTAAATTGCTAGTTACATGTTTATGTGAATGACTCATTGTTTCTTATTTTCTTTCCCCAAATCTCATATTTTGTAAATCCAGAAAAGCTGGCTATATAGTTAGGTAGAATGAGCCTGGGTCATTGAGTAGCCTCAGTTTGATAACAAGTACACTGAGTAGGATTCCATTTCTCTCTCCGAGCCCAGTGAAGTCTATCTTATAAAGTATTAGAAGCATGTCTCTGAACAATAATTTCCAGAAATGCATTTCACAGCCTTAATTCCAATGAAATTAGTAATTAATTTACAGCCCCAGAAAGTTTACTAAACACTTTCTCTTAAACGTAATTTGTGTTTAAAATAATGCTCCCATGTGGTATTTGTTTTCTCATAAAGCGAACTTAAAAGTAAGCAAAAAAGATATTTCTGTTCCACAGAATCAATTATCTGGGATTTGGTTGAGGTTCTTTACTTATTTATATAATGTGATTCATCAATAGTGGTTCATTTGGTTTATTTTTGTTATTGATTTGTAAAGGCAGTATTTTTGTAGAGAGTATAAGAGGAAAAAGATCATTAAAATAAACAACAAAAAATGTAAAGTATTAAATTTAAAGTACATGCAAAGTATTTGGCCCTTGTTTGATAATTAAACTCAATGTTTCAGCTTAAATTTCATCATGTCCATTTACCAGGAGATGACACCAATAGTCTGTGCAGTTTTCATCCCTCTTGCTTGGCTGTGACACCTGGCCCTCCTCCCAGTCCTGTGCAGATCACTTTAATATTTCAGTTCATCTGGGTAGTCTCTGTCATTTTCTACTTGAGGAAACTAAAGGCCAGAAAAGCTCAGTGACTTCCCTGCATTCCCGTTTAAATCAGCAACAGAGTCAGGTTACAATACAATTCACAGCACAGCCTTCACCATCTGGGCGGCAGCAGTTCAGATTTTCAGCTTTGTTCCAGGTTTATTCACTAGGGCAGGAGAGTGTGGGTGCTGCTGGAGAATGTTCTGGGGGCTGGATGTGACTGTGAGAAAACCAACGCATCATTAGAACGTGTTCTTATGCAGTTCTCATCTCGTACTGAAAACTTAGTACAAGGGACATTATTCAGTTTTATTAACGTATCGGCGCTCTGCCCCACTCCCACTCCCACCACCAAAAAAATAAATAAATAAACAACACACATTGCAAAGCAAAGTTTAGTTTTAATGACTTTCTTTTCTTTTTATTTTTAGGTTATTCTTTCCTGGTCTGGGAAGCCCTTGCCCTCCCCACGCCCCTCTCTCCTAAGTATCAGGGCCAACTGTCCTTCATGGTGGTCACACAGCTTCCCACTGTTAGTCTCCGCATTTTATTTAAAATCATATGACCCAGTCAGAACCAAGAGGTCTTTGATTCCTTCCTAAGAGCTTTGAGAGAGATAAATCCCCTCTCCCTTCTCTAAGACTGTATGAGAATGAGATACGTATATTTTCAATTCTTTTCTATCAGTACAAAAGGGAACCTCGGTGACTTCTAACCTGAGCCATTTCGGCCTAACCGCCTTCCTGATTTTCTTGTCTGACATGACTTATCTAGGACATTGGTTCTCAAATTTGAGTGAGTTTCTTAAAACACAGATTACTGAGTCCCATCCCCAGAGTTTTTTGATTTAGTAGGTTTGAGGTGGGGCCTTGGAATTTGCATTTCTACAAATGCCCTGAGGATACTGGTGTGGAGACTATACTTTAAGAACTACTGACCTAAAGCAAGGGTTTTTACCTCTGGCTACTTCAGAATTATCTGGGGAGCTTTCTTAAAAAGACCAAGGCTAGATTTCAGACCCAGAGACACTCATGGAGTTAGTGTATAGGTAAGAGATGGACAATATCATTTTTTTTGACTCTCCAGGTGATTCTTTCAACTGTGCTCCGAACCCCATGAGACACTGTTAAGTGTCAGGGTCCCATTTTGAATCAGCTTCTCTCCTTGTTGAATGTCTTTGGGATGCAGCTGGAACTGGCACTTCCTATGCCTTCCCCCACAAGCTCTCTGGTTCCACCTCTTGTTTTCCCACAAATATCCTTTGAATAGCTTTTAGTGCCCACCCCGCCTCTAGTCTGTAGATGATAGTTTGGTGATGCCCTACAATGTCTTTCAGATGAGGCCCAGCTACTAACATAGGAAAACAAATCAGCACTCCCAGGCTGGTACGACATTTGCTATTAACCAATCTCCAACCTGGACAGCTGTCCAGGCGTTTTGATAAACAGTACATAACTTAGGTGATCAATTTAGAGTCTTCATTTCAACCCTTGAAAGTGCCTCATGGTTTTTGATTCAACTAATGCAGCTGTTAGGGAATATCACACAGCTCAATAGTTAGATTTTTACAACCAAACAGATTCCCATTTCCTTTTCTCAGGTTCTTTCAAGGATGAGATGAAGTGAAACCTCTTCTAGCACAAGGAATTCTACTCTTTAAACTTCCTTGGCCCAAGGCCTCTAATGTCGCCACTTTAACATTTACTAAATATTATCCTGGGTTTTTTTTTTTCCTTTCCATTTTTGTGTCTCGTAGCTGTGTCACAAGTCTTAGAAAAGTTATCTTACATTCTTATTCTCAGTGGCCTGAAGAAAAAGGAGCGCGGATATTCATTTCATGTGTGTAACCTGAAGGGCAAAACATTATTAGGAAGACAGTAATAATATCCTCATTGTCGCCCGGTCATTGCTGTGTTGTAAATGATGCTCAGACTAGACTCAAAAGCATAGTGAGTCAGAGTCATTTCAACTAACAGATCACATTCGCGACCAATTAAATTCATGGTGGAAAAACGGCCTGCATCTGACTTTTGCTCAACAATAAAAGTAACTGACATTTGCGATATGGTGAGCACAATGTTGGGTGTTTTATATATATTGCCTCAGTTAATTCTCCCAACAGAGAGGATGCATGTATACATGTGTGAATGTATACATGTGTGAATATCCATCTGGTACAAATTAGGAGACTGAAGTTCAGAGAGCAAAACATCTTGCCCAAGGTTAAGAGGTATAGTCAGTATTTGAACCTAAGCAACATTGTAATGGAAGTCCTTGAAGTCAGGATCACTACTGTATTCCCAGCACCTGGAACAATGCCTGTCACTTGGGTACTCAGTAAATATCTTTTGAGTGACAGAATGAATAAATGAATCTGACTCCTGTTATCCAGTAGGTGCTCCTGCCCGAATGACTGTCCTTGGAGCAGATGTCTAAATCTTGGCTAAGGGACTGTGGGAAGAGACACATGCCACCCAGCCTTGACCAGATAAGAGGCAGGATCACCCTATCTTTAGCTTGGCATGTGTCTGAGACACAAACAGAAATCCGTGGCTTGACTTCCTGAACAGAGATGGAGCAGAGGCAGGGAAGAACTTTGCAATCTCGGTAGTAAGTTCAAGTCCTCAGTGTTGAGTTCTGGCTATGTCCATACCCTGGCATTTAATCTGTCTCTTATCCACAACCAGTAAAATCGCTAACCTGCAGTAATAGAGACTGAGAACCATGAAAATGTTTATAACAAGGAAATTTCATACTTCAAATCAATAGGAATCTAATTTAAAGCTTCAGAATCAACACTTCTTTGTTGTCTATTTGCTACATACTATCCCTTCCCATATCATTAAAGGTGCAATTTTTGTTATAGTATAAGCATAGGAGTCACTAAGCCATTATAATTATTAAACAAGGCACTCATAATCATCACCTAATCATAAGTCTTCATAATCAGGATAGTCCTCTTACTCAATGTGATTTTAATTTATAAGGTGGCTCATTGATATGTCTAAATGTTGTGGCAAATTAATAAATAATCAGCTACATGTAGATGTAACTATATTTTAAGTAATAACAGAGTAGGCATCACTAAATAAATTAAACAGTGACTGTGCTAGTTCTATGCAGCGAATTATGTCCTTCATAAATTATTTAAAACATTTATAGCTTACAAATGTAGTCATATGATTTTATAACTCTGATTGACAATCACTGATGAAATATTATTTTTCAATGTTCAGTACAATAGAAAAGGAAAAGATGAATCTGGTTAGAATGTTGAGATGTGTGTATCTGTGTGCACATGTGTGGGCACATACGTGTGATCAAACATGCCAGCAGTTATCATGGAAGGTTAACTCTACTGTACTGATTTGGGGTCTGTGACTTCGTGTTATTTTTTTAAAAGCTCAGCAATGGTAATCAGAATGTTGACTGTCTAATCACGCTAGACATGAGGGAGAAAGTATCAGATGTCCAGTTTTATAGCTTCCTTATAAGCTACAATGCCATGTGCAGCTTATGAGTAAGTTAAAGGAAAGAGAACCAAAAGGTGTTTTCTTTTGGTCTTTTTTCCTAAAACTTTTGGTTTTAGTGCTGTTATGTATTCATAAAATATAGATATTTCCCAGTGGAGCTTTCTAAAATCATCTAAATGTATGCATGTGTGAATATCCATAGAGAGATAAGGAAATGGAGAGACAGAGAGAGAAAAAGAGGAGAAGAGATATAGATAGAGTTTGTGACCAGAATTTCAAGAATTTCTCAGCCTGAGGAGAATGCTCACTAACATGCTGAAACACCCCCTAGGTGCTGGGTACAGACCACTGAGAAAGGTTGTTATTTTTCTTTGTACTCACCCTTATTACCCACTCCTTTCTCCCACCCCTGCCTATTTACGTGTGCTTAATCCCTATGTATTGTGTTCCCCAAGCCATGTACCTCCTCTAGGAACTGCAAACAAGGGCAGATCAGCAAGTATGGGCAGGTGTATAGAAGGCAATCATTCCACCATCTTTCTGGGATGGCTTAAAAGGGAGTCATTAACCCCCATCTTTATCAGTCCCCCACCAAGCTACTTCAAATATATGTATGTTAATCTAAATAAAAATTATGAGCTTGCTATGCAGATTTTAGCTTTAAGACAAGTTCCCCAGCACCCCTACCCTACAATAAGGTCAGCACCTCTAAGGCCCCACCATAAATATTCTGGAGCAGCCATTGTATGTATAATCCAGTGTATTTGAATTCACTCACTCTGTAGCAAGTTAACAATTACCCCATTTGTGAAGTCTAAGGACAAGGGAGAAATCCAGAAAAAGGAGGCTTTTCTACCTCCTGGGATCAAAGAGAAAATCCTATTCCTTAAACTGTAATCTCCTACTATAGAATATAATATTCTGAAATGAACCCAGAATGTATGTAGCTATATCCTTGCTTCTAGAGCTATTAAGTTATTCAATAATACCTTTTGAGGGAGAAAACGTTTTTAAAAGAGAGAAGGTTAAGAAAAGTTCTAATACAAGGATATGACGTGAGCTGAATCTTAAAAAGGTGAGTTGGTGTTCTCTAAACGGCAGTGGGGTGGAGAGAGGGGAAGGCAGTGGTAAATTCAAGACAGAAGGATCAGAGAGCAAAGGCATGGAAATTGAGAAAGTGTGGTTTCGTGAGAGCAGGAACTAAGTCTGCCTCATCCAGCATTGTATCCTCAGAGTTTAGCATAGTGCTTATAACATAAGAAGCACTCCATTTATGTTTAAAATTTAAATAAGTAAATCAATTAACTACAGGTAGTTCAATATGGCTAATGGATGGAAGTGGTGTGTGCATGTGTGTAGAGCAGTAAATCTAAAAGATAAGCAGGGCCAGATCATGATGGTCCATGTAGACCAAGCTCTACCACTGATTTTAAGCAAGTAATATGGACACGATTGCATTTTAGAAAATCATTCTGGGTCCTATGTGAAGAATAGGTTAGAGACTGGGAAACCAAGCAGGAAAAAAATGACATATAATGCAGGTAAAACATGATAAGAATACAATTAAAAAAAAAAGAAATGTAGCATTGAAGATAGAAGGGAGAGATGAATACAAGAGATGGCAAGGAAGTAAGGCTGATAAGATTTGGTGACCAATAGACATAGGGAGGAGGAAATGGAAAGAATGAAGTGTGATTCCCACTTGCTTGTCTGGTGGTGCCCTTCGCCACATTCACAAAGAGGCAGACCAGGTTTGCAAGAAAGAGAATGAGATTCATTTTAGACATGTCGAGGGCCTAAGGGAACATTCAAGGGGAGATGACAAGCAGATGGTCAGATCTCTAGGTCTGGAATTCAGGCAGGACTGGTCTTGATCAGAAAGGTCAAACTTCCAATGCCACTTCCCAAAATGCTTTGCATTATGAGGAAGTAGTTAGAGGAATATGTTGATTTATCTTGGAGGGAGTTGAACACTTAATTAAAAACTTGCTTGTTCATTCTTTCCACAAATATCCAACTGCCTCCTCAAATCTTCACTTGTCTAAGACCTGTCAAACTCAACACGGCTAAAACTAAGTTCCTAATCTTCCTTAAAAAACTTTTCCGCCCAAAGCCTTCCCCCCATCTCATTTGATAACAATTACATCTATCTAATTGCTCAGCCAAAAATCTTGAATGCCTGGGTCCTGAATGCCTCTCGGTCTCTCAGACTCCAAATTTGATTACCAGCAAATGTGCCACTTCTACCCTCAGAATACATCCAGAGTCTGACCACTTTTTCCCTCTTCCGCTGCTGCCTCTCTGAATCAAGCCACCATCATCTCTTGTCTGTATTACTGCAGTGGCCTCCTAATTGGTGTCCTGCCTCCACCCTGTATCCCCCTTCAGGCTTGTCTCGAGATAGCAGCCAGAGAGATCCTATTAAAATGTAGGATCTGATTTGATCTCTCCTATATTCTCCCCCAAGCTCCTTGTATTCCAAACCCAAGAAACTTTTGCTGTTCTCTGTTCGTTCCAAAACATGCCCATCTCGTGGCTTTTGCTCTTGCTGTTCCACTCTCAGGGATGCTGTTCCCCCATGTAGCTACATAATTCACCTCCTTCAGTTTCTTTCATAAATCTCACCTTCTCAAAGGAGGTCTTCTCTGACTCCTTATTTAAAAGTATAGTTCCTCGACACCCCAACACCCTTCCCTAGTGTTTTTTTCTACAGTACATATTGTGATCTAACTATATATTTTACTTTTTGTTTATTGTCGTTTTTGCTCCCCTAAAATGCAAGTTCCATGAAGAGATTTTTGTTTTGACGATTTCTCCCCAGCATATATAATAAATCACACTAGAATAAAATATTCTATTCTATAGATAGAATATCTTAATATTCTATCTTGATCACTCAATGAATACCAGAGAGAAAGGAGGAAGGGAAAGGAAAGGAAAGGGAAGATAAGGCTGAAACTCCATGTGCTGAGCATTATCAATTATGTACGGAATTATAAAATCATGACCCTACCCTTTATGCAAAGTTAAATAATAATACAAGTACGTGCAGGGGTATATAACACTGTTGTACTCTTTGGGCTTTTGTGAATCTAGGCTACTGGAAGAATATAGTGACACTATCTGTTCTCAGATTCCCCTTTGCTTCCTTGATGGACAGCATTTGCCACAATGCAGACATTTCTCGACTAAGCTCAGAAAATCCTCATATGTTTTTCAGACACAAAATGAAATTGTGAAATAACGTGTACCATCGAGCTGCATAAACACCACTTCGTTCTATAGTCATTTACCTTATCATTCCTTTTTTGTTTGATGAACTTGTTAGAGAACACTTTGTAACGTGATTATTGAAACATTTATGGTTGAAAAACTTCTTTTCATTTGAGGCGTTAGGTCATTGTCATTTGAGTGTAATATACTCTTCACCTAAGATTCTTGCATTCCTTCCCTGTTTCTACTTTCAGCTTTTGTATTTCTCATCTTTAGCCCTTAAAAATTAAAATACCGTAGCAATGGAGGGAAAATAATGAAGCAGAGATCTCTGGTTTGGAGAGCCTCTTCAGTCTCCCTGTTATATAGAGTATGGTGGTAAATACACACTGGCTGACAATAGTAAGAAACATCCAGTAGAGCGCTAGGTTTAATCTCTCTAATTCATTCATATAACAAGTTATTGATCCACCTATTTATTAATTCGAATCAACTAACATTTGCTGATCTACATTGTGATGGGTGAGGTGCTATTAATGAAAATGTGACTAAGACACAGTCTCTGCCCTCAAGGAGCTCCCTGTCTAGGTGGTAAGAAAGGCTTACATATAGCTGTAATGCAAGGAGCAAGGTGTTTTAATGAGGGAGAGCCCAAGGAGCTGCAGGAACATGAAGAGATCACCACATAAGAGACTTGTCACTGCTTTCTTTGCCAACTTCAGGTGGAATCAATTGACCTTCTTTTCAATGAAAGAACAACCGAGGCTTGTATTCAATTTCTAGGAGTCTTAGGGATTTTTTCCCTCTTAATAGGAAAATTAAGGGAAAGACACTAAAGTTTATTTACTAAGTGACTACTTTGCCATAAAATTGTTTGAGAGGGATGCAAAAGCAATAGTACAGGCTTCTAAACTTCAAGGATTTTGAAGAATGCTGATAAGTATATAAATCAATGCATGATTAAGTATTATCTAGAGTCTAAGTGGAGTAGACTAGATGCCTCAACTTTCATGAATCATTTCAGGCATCTCACTAAAATGCTGATTTGGATTCAGCAGGTCTGTGGTTTGGCCCTGGATCCTAGTTTTCTAACCAGCTCCCAGGTGGTACCAATGCTGCTGATCATTTGACAACACTCTGAGTGGCAAAGGTATAGATAATGAAGGGCCAAAGAACTTCAGAGATGTGGATTTAAATATTCAGAAAAAGCCACATCAGAAAGATGAGACATGAGTTGGGCTTTGAAGAATGAGAAGTATCTAAAGAGGTTGACTGGAAAAAGAAATAAATAAACTGGAGACCAAACTGAGGCAGTGGAAGATACATTCGGGGAAAGTGAACAGAAGCATTTTCCTGGGGCAAAAATTACTATAGAGAAGCATAGTATGTATTATACAGTATAGATGAAATGATCTATTGGGTCATGTTGTTAGAAATTTGGTATGCCAGGATGAAGATGATAGATTTTATCCAATCAAATGGACACCAGTGGAATTGGGGGTGGGGTGGAGAAATAACATCTTTCCATTTATATTTTAGAAACATTAATCAGGCAAAGTTTATTAATTACAGTGGTAATTTAAAGATGAGGTAACAGATTCCCTAGATTAAAATGCGGTGACAGAAATAGAAAGAAAAGAATGTATGTGAGGTGAAGGGCTGTGAAGAAAGATGCAATTCTTGCCAAAAAGGCTCGAGAGTCTCAAATGGGCATGACAGACATTTTGAAGGAAGGCTTGATAAGACATAATGGATAAACTATGAAGAATGAAGAAGTTAAAGCCGACAATGATTTTAAACTTGAATAATTAGAGTGGTGATGGGAAAATGTTGATCCATAAGGGGGTAAGTTTGGTCAGAGAGCAGATTTAGACATCAGGTATTTAAAGAGATGTCAGAGCCCCAAGTGGAAACTTCTGGCAAACCATAAGAGATGTGAGGTGGAGATCAGGGAAGGGGTCACCACAACAAGATGTTAGAAAAATCAGCGAAGTGGCAAAAATTTAAACCATGAGATGGGGATAGGTCACTGAAGGAGATACTGGAGTGGTCCAGAGGCAGAAGGCTAATGACTAGACTTACAGGCATGTCCTTATTTAGAGAACAAAATAATACAGATGAGCCAGCAATGTCAAAATATACCCATAGAAGATAAATTTTCTGAATAGTCCATTATGCATACTGTTTACAGTAAACCAAACTTTTTGACCCATAGGATTGCCTTTCTTAATTGGCTTTAGCAGTGTATGAACATATTTGTATTTCATTCTTAGCACAGTCAATGCAATGCTTTGCTTTGTCCTCACGAAGCCTGGATTCCAGCCTCAGTATTATCTCTGCCTGTTCTGTGGCCTTGGATGACTCCTTTTACCAAACCTCACCTCAGTATAATCACAGCCAAAAGGCAATAAAATGACTACGCTACTACAAGCCTCACATGTGTTATAAAAAACAAAATCTCATAAATATTTTTTAAAGTATAAATTTTAATGAAGTCATCAGTCTCCTTTTCTAATTCAGCAAGAATAAATGCAATTTATATGCAGTCCTCAAGCTACTGTCCAACTAACTGAGATTACCAAAAGGCAGACAGAATTATTTTTCTAAATTAATATAGCCAAATCTAGGTTTTTAAACATATTCAGCAGATTTCGTTAAGGGCTTGTGGTGTGCTAAGTACTGTGACACAGGCAGCATGCCAGATACAGAGCTAAAATCAACACAGGCCCTGCTATGAAAGGACTTAGAATCTAGCAAGGAAGAAGAGAAACACAAGTCATGAATAATAAAACACGAATCAATATGTAACAAATGCCATAGACCCATACGAACCAAGTGCAACTGACGTGCAGAGAAGGAGAAATTTCTGGCTACGGGATAGACAGGAGGAAGGCCTTGAATGAGGGTAAAACTGTGACAGATGGAGAGGAAAGGGAAGGCATGCTGTGTAGGCCCAGAGGGAAGAGGGCACAGACAGGGCTTGGGCAATGGCAAGGAGCACGGTCAGCTTGGAACATGGAACAATTAGGGGAGCAGCAGGAGACAGTCAGATTGTAAAGGGCACAGATGCCAGGCCAAGAAATCAGGTTTGTTCTGTGGACAGTGGAACACAACAAGGGCAACAAAGGACCCACAGAAGCAAAGTAACACAATCGGAGCTCTACTTCAGATGGGTCAGCAAAGAGGTAGGCTTGAAGGCAGAAATGGAGGCAGTAGAATTTTGGTGATATGGATGAATTTTTTTTTTTTTAATTTGCTCATTAAAAGAGAGGAGAGCAGTATTCTATGAAAAACCGTCACTGGCATATCTTTCCAAAGGAAATTAATTTCAATGGAAACATGGAAGTGTACCCCGCTCTTTTCCAAATCATCCTATTTCATAGTTGAATGCAAAGTTCCAAAATAGAAGAGTGGTGTGCTGTCTGCTGAAGCCAGGAAAACTGGCCGTGGCGGGAAGCAATGTGCCTGCGCCAGTGGGGCGTGGCAGAAAGGAGATGGGTAGAACAGCTGAAGTGATGGCTCTGAATTCCTTGGAGACCATAAGTTCCTTTGAGACTTTTTACATAGCTCATATACATGTGAAATTCTTCATTCAATTTCAGGGGGTTCATTGACCCCCTGAGCTCTACCCATTGAGCCCCAGAGACTCAAATTAAGAACCTCTGAGCTGGACAAAATTAAGAACGCTTCAGAAGTACTATAAGAAGTAGCACATATAAACCCACAATTACAGAAGGCAGGATTACCTACCTCAGATGTTTCCAATGAGAATCCTGACAGAATTACCTGAGGGTTATTCCCAGACTTTCTGGAGACGAGACTCAAAAATAGGAATTTTTAATTAACCGAGGTCATTGTGATAAGAAAGTAGGTTTTGAAACCTCTAAATTAGTTTTTTGGGGACCACAGCTAGACCCCTTGCTAGGCAGATGTGACACTCTGCTGTTACTGAAGATATTAGTCCATGCTTGTTTATACCTTAGCCTTCCAGAATATTATGTTATTCTGTTCCTGATGAAGTAGAAAGAGATCCTTCAATATGTCGTTATGGGGCTGAACTCTTAAGGAGTTACTACTTAAACCTGACCTCAAGGTCTTAATGCATCTTCATTCACTACTCTGACTTCGTCCCTCACTCAACATGGTCGCCATGACCTCTTGAAAGACAAACATTCCCTCCTTCAGCCTTTCACAATCTCAACCTTTCCCACTTTACTTGTAGATATAGTTATTAGTTCCATCATCATCATTATGGCATTTGACTTTTCAGGGCTTGGTCCTAATCCCAGTGTTCTAGAGGCTATCTTTTGAGAATGAGGCATACTGGGGCTCCTACTGGATGTCCTCCTGCAATTCAAGGGGAGACTCATTCAGATAGCACCACAGATCAGAAAATCAGTAGATTTCCTTAACTGACCCTTGTCCTCCATACTATTTCCTGACCTTTATTCTCCTGCCATTTCTCTGTCTCTGGAATTAGCTAAAAGCTAAAGGACAATAGAATAAGGAGGCAGTCATTTCATTCATGCCTCTGATGTCTGGTGTTTCTGGTTATTTCAGGACGAGAACCTATGGTAGAGTCAAGCTCTTACTCACCTACAGGCAACCTAAGGCAGTCTCCTTTTCCACAGAGATGTAGACAGCATCTTTCCTTTTTCAGTTTCTTCCTCCTCTAATACTCTCCACACCCCAACAGCCAAATTGAGCCACTTTGGACCACTGAGGCGCAATACCTCAAAGCATTAAAATCGAAAATCCATGCATTAAGCAAATTCTCTGGCTTCCTACCTCATTTTTGAGGGTTTTTGTTTGTTTGTTTTTGTTTTTTTTTTAACAGTTGCCTAGTCAGGCCTGGTTTGCTGAGAATAAAAGGATGGAGGTGGCTGCACAGACGTAGGAAATGGCAAATAGCATCATCATATGTTCCCGAACACTTTAGATTTCCAAACCACCTTAAAAGTAACTCATGCTCACATCTCCCCCTTTAAAGGTAGTCCATGCTTGCTCACACCTCAGCCTTTCAGAATATTATCTATTATTCTGTTCCTGATGTAGTAGAAAGAGGAAAAAGAGGAAGGATGGGAAGTCACGCAGACCAGATGGTTACTTACCGTGTGTTCTTGGGCCTGTTGCTTAATCTCCCAAGAGCCTCTCTTTTTTCCCCCCTCAAAACATAGGGGAATGTATTTAAAGATAAACAGCAGGAGACCTAACCATTACAACCAGGTAGAAAGACAGAGAGAATAGAGATAATGTCAAATTACAATTGAAGTGCAGGTGGAAATTACAGCAGTAAAAGCAATATCAGCACAAGAGGCTAACAGCAAGTTCTCTGATGTGAGACAAAATGTCATTTCCAAAGGTGTTTAATAATTGTGCTTCTGCCAGAAGATTTGTAATTACAAACATGAATAATCCTCGACATATATCATTTCTAAAGATAGAGGCTGTAATTCTGTTCCAGATGAAGAGCTAAAGAATATTTCACACTGGTTGGTAAGTGACAAGGCAGTAACAACCAGACAATTAGGATGATGCATCAGCAAAATTGGAGTGGAAACATCCCATACACGGATGCTGAATCCATCAACGAGGAAGGGACGCTACCATTACACACAGCTATGAAAGGCTCCTGATAAAGGGAAACCATATTGCACAAAGATGAAGGACAAGGATATTACTGCACAGAGCAGAACAGTCATCACTTCCATCCTACCTGAGTAATGAAGGATAATTTTATTTTTACAAGGCAGCCAAAAAAAAATGTATTTTTAAGTGGAGGAGACGGTTGATGTAAAATATAAATCCTCAATATAGAATTACTGGTTTGCATGTGAAAAAGCGTGATGGAGTTAGCGGAGATTCATCAAGACCTGCTCCAACCACGTGGTCCGCTCACAATGGGGGAGCAGTGGGGTGGATGAGAGGAGGCAAACCCAGTGTCTGTGCCTCACAGTTGACCAAATAAGACAGACAGGCAAACAGGAGGGGGTAGGGGGAAAGATTTGTTCAAGACAGAGAAGCTGGAAAACTGAACATTCTGAAAGCATCTCAATTGATTTTGCCGGTGGTGATGCTCAGAATTCAGTAGCACGTGAGTTTCACGTTAGCCTTGCTCAGGAGCTCTGCGAGTGTCAGTGTGAGCTGCAGAGAAGCTCTGCTCCAGTGTGACCGTCTCACACCATCCCCGCCGATCCTTAGTCAAGCAGTAAATACATTTAGGAATGAATGCAAAACAAATTTGTTATTGATTCTGGTTTCACTCGAGACCAAATATAACAAATGTTCCATATTCTTAGAGTTTGTTGATGGGAGAAAGGTGGCTGGAATGTGGAATGCTGCTGGTTCTGTTCATTTTTATTTGTTAAGTGTGTGATACGGGGCAGCATGGGGACATGTGGGACATGGAATCTGCTGTGTTTTGCCTTCTGCGTAAACCACACAGGAAAGCTTATCACTCCTGATTTCCAGTCAATGATCGTTCTTCCCTGGACTGGCTAGAGTCTATCTCTGTGCCTGTTGAAAAAAAGCAGTGGGGGAAAGGAATGCCTTCTCTAATCAAATTAGAAAGAAAAATAAAATTCCTGAGAGAGGAATGATTAAGAAGAAAAGTTTTAAACACAATTCGTGTGCACAATTTTAGGCAAACGGTGAGGAGATTATAACAGGATCATATCTATTCAGACTGTGAGCGGAACTTCATGGAAATAACTTATGAGCAGTGAGATTCTTACACATAAACTCCCACACGACTGATACTATGGACATCTTAATCTCTTAAATCTATATAACAAAAGCAGAACCCTGACTTTTTTAACTTGAAAATTATTTCACTGTGTGGTTTGATTCTTCAGATAGTTATTCTTTTTTCTTCCTTGTTCAGGGGCCAGGATCGTGGGAGATCAGAATTGGGATGGGAACACAGCTTTCGAAATGACTACTGTATTTTCTAGATTGCATGTATACATAGTTGTAGTAGGCAGAATAATGGCCCCAAAGATGTCTATGTTTTAATCCTCAGAACCTGTGAGCGTGTTAGGTAACATGGCAAAGATAAATTAAGGTTGCTGATGGAATTAAGGTGGCTAAACAGTTGACTTTAAATAAGGAGATTATTTTGGATTATCCTGGCGGGCCCAATGTAATCACAAGGGCCCTTAAAAATGGAAGACACTCTCTGACGAGGGAACAGAGAGATGGCAGCATGAGAGCTCAGCCTGATGTTGGTGGCTTTAAACATGAAAAGATGGCTATGAGCCAAGGAAATTGGGTAGCCTCTAAAGATGGAAAAGGCAAGGAAATGGCTTCCCCAAGAGCCTCCAGAATGGAATGTGCCTTGCTGACACCTTGATCTTGGCCCAGTGAGATCTGTGTCAGACTTCTGATGTACATAACTGTAAGATAATAAATTTGTATCGTTTTAAGTCATTAATTTTGTAGTAATTTGTACAGCCGCCATAGAAAACTAATACAGCTATCATTTTATAAAATCACACGTTGCACATAGAAAGCTACTGAAATAGCCTTGAATTTGGAACATTCTCAGATGCCTAAGGAAACAGATTAAAGGCTGAACAAGATCCAGTCCAATCCGCCTTATCAAACCAGAGCACATTTCAGGAATTGAGCTCCGCTATCTGTTTATGGACACTTCAAGAAATAGCAGTATATTCCCCAGTAATCACAAACCAGAAGACTGCTGAACAGAATGTACAATTGTAAGAATATAAAAGGAAACAAGAATTTGATTTGCTTTTTCATACAGAGGCAGAGTCTTATTTCTATAGTCTCTATTTGCCTGAATTTAAGAAATCTTGGCCCCTTTTTTTTAAGACTATGAAATTTTCTCATTTGAACTCTTCAACGTTTTTAGATGAGGTTTGAGTGTTTCATATTTAAAGATGACAACTGACAAGAATAACTATCTGCTGGGGCGCTTGATGCACAATCGTTCCATCTACATTGAACAAAAATTTATTCAACCCCCGCGATGTTTGCAAACCACTGGGCTAGGCAAGGGAATGCAGTAGAGGGCAAGCTACTTTCTGGCCTTGCTTCGTCAGAGCTTAAAGTCTAGTTGCGAATGCAGACACATACGAAGGTCATTACAGCACAGTGTGAGAAGTGCTGTAACAGAGGAAGGACACTTTGCTGAGGGGCACCTAACCCAGATTTGGCAGAGAGTAGGGGGAAGAAATAGCTAAAGGCAAAGATTTCCAGAGAAAGCAGTCCCTGTCGCACTGCCTTCATCAGGCAGCTGAGTGACATTTGCAAAACTGGGTCTCGTTCTTTTTCTGTCTACAGTCACCCTGCTCCTGACTGTAGAATGGTATGTTGACCATTCAAAAACATCTCGTAAGGAGAAATTCAAAGCATCCTTCAAAATAATGGTACAATATATTTTTTAGATTACCATACAGGTATAGTTAGGGCTTTTTCTTTTTAAACATACGAATCTGCCTCTGTATGAAAAACCAAATCAAATTCTTGTTTCCTTTTATATTCTTACAATTGTACATTCTGTTCAGCAGTCTTCTGGTTTGTGATTACTGGCCAAATAAACTTTTACTACCTTTTCTCTATATATCCTGTCTATCACATTTGGCTAATTCCTAATATAAGAAAAATAATAAAAGTTCATATTTGAAATTTGGAAAATTGTGGAAAATCATAAAGAAAAAGTGTTTCTCAACATAATCCTACTACCCCGAAGGCATCTTTGCACTCAGTTTTTTTTTTTTAACACATACAGTCAATCCTCGCTTTTTACAGATTTCATATTTGCGAATTCAGTGACTTATTAAAACTTAATTGTAACCCCAGAATCAATACTTACAACACTTTCCTGGTCACTAATGGACATGCACATGCAGAGCAGTAAAAAATCTGAGTCACCGAAAGACACATTCCCGCCTCAGGTTGAACACGGCAATGCCTTTGCATTTCAGCTCTCACAGTGCAAACAAATATCCTTTTTTCAACCTACTTAGTGCCACATTTTTTATATTTTTGTGCATTTTTGGTGATTTCATTGTTTAAAATGACTTCCAATTACAGTGCTGAAGTACCATCCAGCATTCCTCGCAAAGGCTGTGACGAGCTTATGGAGAAAATACAAGTGTTAGATAAGCTTCATTCAGACATGAGTTACGGTGCTGTTGGCTGTGCATTCAGTGCTAATGAGTCAACAATGTATATTAAATAAGGAGTCTTTAAATAGAAACACACGTAAAATAAGGTTATATATTTATCAGTTGACAAAAATGTGACCAAAGGCTGTGTTTTCCCTAAGAGCAATGAATCTAAATTCGGTAATAGAGTGTTCCTAGCGATTTTATAGAACATAACTACTGCATATAGTCAGAATCTACTGTATTTTCTTTATGCCAAAAAAGAAAAAAAGAAATCACGCCATATTTTAATTTTTGTACCCTATTTTTTTATTTAACCTTACATTCTAAACATTTTTCAATGTGATTAAATATTTTTAAATGTTTTTGATGATGTAATCAACCAAATAGATCGCTCGATTTATTTTTTTCTTTTTCCTAGATGTTAGGTTATTTCCAAAGATCATTTTTATATATATATTCTTATGTTTTTCATTCATTCATACATTCATTTATTCAACAAGTATTTATCGAGTGCCAACTATATTTCAGGCTTCGTGCTTAAAACTACAAAATTAAACAGGATGAACTCCAATCTCTGACCTCCTGAAGTTTATAATCAACTGAGAGGGACAGATAATACACAAGTATTTGCACAAATGATTTGTTATAATGGTAATAAGTGCTAGTAGGGACACGTAAGGAAACTACAAAAACACATGTGAGAGTGTGACCTTGATGACAAAGGAGTTCCCTGATGAAGTGATATTTTCAGCTGAGCCCTGAAAGAACTCAGGATCAGCACACACTAGACTCCTAAATGAGGGGTAAAGGAAAGGGCTTTTTCTTCTCTCTTACTCTCTTTCTCCTCACCCTCCCCACAGCAGAAGCCAAACTGTGCATCAGTGGGCTGTGTGTGACCACAGAGTCAGGCTCCTATCTGGCTGCCTGTTTACACTCGGTACCACCCTCCGTGCCACCCCCACCACAGAGGGAGCAAAGACAGGAGTAAAGAGGCCATCAGGGTAGGCTAAGGTCTCCTGTCAAGATATGATACAGTAGCTAGCAACCAGCAGACCCCACAGGACTGGCTGGCAGAAGAGAGGGGTCAAGTGTAACTGCAGGCCTGCCCAGGATGGGGCCTGGACTCAACTGGGATTAGGCAAACAGGTGTGCTGCAGCTTCACACTGGCTGGGACCACCACAAACACAACCAAATCCCGCTCCCCCATGCCCTTTCCCCCAACATAGCAGCTGCTCAAAATCATCCATCCTATTCTTTCAAATATCAGATTCAGAGTTCAAATGGCTATTTAGGGATTTCAGTTACAATGTGTGAACAAGTGGGTAATATTCAAGCCAAGAACCAATTAAAAATCTTAGTTGACTTTGTTCAATGCCTTAAGGCCAGCATTACTTTAAGAGGTTAGAGTGTCTATTTTGCCAGGGAATCTTTGAAACTATTTTCTTTGAGGGTATTCCTCCAAGAAATGTGTACACAGAACTCGAGACAATTTGGACATCAAGCTTAATTATTTGGGGGTTATTGGGGAAGTATTAGTCTGAATTATATCAAGCAGAATTTTAAAAGAAATATAATTTATACTTTCTAAATTAACACCAAGACTAACTGCTAATTAGCCACCGCCACTAGAGGTCCCACCTGCCCAGCTTCAATGAACAGATAAGTCTCTTTTGTAATTAGTCCCTGAGTGGTATGATTTGTAATACATGCCACTTAAGTGCTTGGAAATACTTATTCTCATAAAAAGATTAACTTCAGTGATCTTTAGCACATCACAAATTTACTTAACAAATCCTTTCTTAACACAAAAGAAACTTCAGCTGGTTATAGGGTAAATTATTATCAGTTCCAAAGTAGAGATGCTCAAATTACCATGGAGTGTAAACGTTAATTTTTATCCAGAAGGCCTTGATGTCCAGGATGCAAATTAACAATGGCTTATTCACCAGCTATATACCGCGATTCTCTAAAACCTACACTATTGACAACATATGCACCAATTCTAGTAAGGTTTCTCAAAAACATCCTTATAGAAACTTCAAATGACATACACTCTGAGCTAGTATTAGCTGATGCTCACCTGAAATTTTCACCCAGAGATGCAGTTTGAAGCTAATTTGACACCTCACTTAGTTTTCTTACAATCCCAGTGTGAAAAAGAAAAGGAGAAGAAACAAGGTGTAAGTTGCAAAATCAGGATCAGACTTAATAAACTTTTGTCTTTTTATTCTCTGTGTAGTGGAATTGAGATACACTCCTTTCCAGAGAATTTCAGATAGTGCCAGCCCACCCTGACTATAATAGTAATAAAAATAAAAACTCCTTACCGATGTATCATCCTTTGCAGTTCTCAGAGTGCTTTCCTATGAGCTGTCTTGTTAAAACTCAACACAGTTTAATGCCATTAACCCCCATCACCTTCTCGCCAAGGCCTTTTTTATTTTGTTATAATCAGCAAGCACATTTTCACCTTGCCCAACCTTTATGCTCCATGATTGACGACACAAAAAGTTCATCTTCTGCTCTGCCTTTTTCAATATCTTTAGCCATTCCTTTCAAGAAACTGTTCCGGTTTCTGTGACATGATCTATCTTAGTGAATCCATGCTGCAGAGTCTTACATGCTCGCATTTTCATCCAACTGACTCAGTAGTTTAGTCCCAATAAATAACTGCAGTTTGTGTGTTTTCCCACTGAAGATGGATTCTGATCTTACAAAGTGCCCTTCCAAATACTCTTTTACAGCTGCAGTTGTATTTTTAGGGGAAGCATTCACTCTGTCTCAGGTTCACTCAGGCACCGTCCTTGGTCTATCCATAATACTCAGAGCAGTGGTTCTCAGCCGGGGCTGTACATGAAAAGCACCTGGGAGCTTTTAAAAAGCACAGATGCCTGGACCTCATCCCCCACCAACTGAATTGAAATTCTTGTGAGTAGGGCCTGGGCATCGGTATTTTTGTTAACTCCTAGGTGACATGTGTAGTCAGGGCTGAGAACCAGTGCCTACAGGTGTCAATTAGAATTGTTTTACTCATATCGCTTGATCAAGATTTTTAAGAAAGATACTCCGCTGAAATCCATCAGAATTTAAAAATGTTAATTATAATGACTCTTTGCATTTGCCTGGAGATTTTTAAAACTTTATGGTATTACTCTCACAACTCATTGCTATTTGCATAATTAATATTTATGAAACACTTTCAGAAGATAAACTAGGTGTTAGAACAAATAAAGATAAAGAAGATAAGTTCTTTGCCCTTCAACACATACAAACTAGTAAATGAAGTCAAACATACTTCCAGACAAGCTGCAGATCCCACATCTAAAGTCCAATGGGAATCTAAGGCAGAAGTCATCTGGTATACCTGTGACATTCAGGAAAGGAGTCATCCAGGAGGCAACTCCTTTGCTAAGTCTTTAAAGATGAGTAAGGGGTCTTCAAGTGGAAGTTGGGGTGCTTAAAAAGATTTCAGGAATTTCAGGCAGAGGGAATAGTATAAGCAAATACAATGAAGCTATGTAACACTGGCATGTTGGTTAATTAGGCAGAAGGAGAGGCGGGGGGAAGAAATGAGGCTAGAGAGTTCACAGGGGACTTCAATTCTATACCGAAGAATTTGAACTTTATCCTGGAGGCCACTGGGCCTCCAACATTTTTTATCACATACCCTATTAATTAAAAATTTTAACACAACTTCCAACATTTGCTTTGATTGTTTATAATTTATCAAAATGTGATGCTATGTTAATATATTATAAAACATATGCAAAAGATAGCAACTTTTAAAGGACAAGATTAAAAATTACTATAAATGGAAGTTCTGATATTATCCTCTCTCACTCCAACAAATCACCTTGCATATCCCCAGAGTATGTATACCCTACTTGGGGACCACTGCAACGGACATGGAGACGCAGTGAAGGACTTAATCTATACTTCACAGAATCTATGAGGTCAGTAGGGCCAAAGTAGGAAAACTAAGCCCTAGAGGTATGGAGTGACTTGTCAAGGTCATACAGCTAGTTATAGCACAGAAAGGACGGAGACTCACACCAAGATCCAGGCCATGTTCTGCCTGCTACCTCACATCTGCTACCCTGAGCTGTACTCACCATACTTTCCCGTGAAGTTAAGAAGCTTCGGACAAGATATAACTGTGTTCAACTACGTAATTCTTCCTTGTCTTATCAGAATATGAGAGAAATTCTGACAAAGGGACCACAGAACATCACAGGGATGATATTGAATTAGGATCACTGTATTGAAATCTAAGAGAGAAGTCGTTTATCTGAAATGAAGGAGGAATAGGAGGGTCCTAGTTAACAGAGAGCTCACATGTACATGGTAGCACGAACTATCAATTTTTAAAGAAGGCAATATGACATGGTAGATGGAGAGAGCACAGCTTTGGGGTCAGGGAACCTGAGTTTGAGTCCTGACTCTTATGCCACTTAATATACCTGGCATAAACTCAGGCAACTTGCTTAAGCTTACTCACCAGTGAATTGGGCTGGATAATTTCTACACCATAAAACTGATGTGAATACTAAATATTCTCCCAATAGATGTTCTTTTCCCTCCTGTTCCTCAATAAATAGAATATCACAAATTATGCTAATCATCACTAAAATTGGACTGAAGATTAAATTTAATTTCATCCTTTCTGTATCATACAGAAGGTATTTCAGGAACTTCTATTAAATTTTCATTGTAAATTATATGCTTGCTTCTTGTTGGAAAAGTGTTAACAACTCGTTTTTTCTACACATATTAATAACTCTCATTTGTTGAAGGCTTACTTGGTGCCTAGGATTTTATTAGCTAGTATATATACAATATTTCATTTAATTTTCACATCATTTGCAGCAAATATCATTTTCTTTATTTTATAAATGAAGTTAATTGGCAGAGGGCCCATAACTAGAATCCAGTCCTATTTATTATATTAGGTTAAAGGGTTATGAATCTCATTTTATAAACTCTTTCACAGAACACTAGCTTCTTGAGGTATAAGTATTCATTCAGAGACAAAACTGTTTGCCATAGCTGCAACTGAGAAGTTTGAAAAAACACCTTAGTATTATTAAAGATTCTGTGAAGCCCTTCAAAAAGGAAATCAATTTATTTTTCTTTAACCCAAATTTTTCAAATGTATTTGACCATAGAAACCTTTTTGGTTTCCAGAAAGAATTATTAACATCACCCAGGAACAAACATTCACGAATCACTAGTTTGGGAAATGTTTATCTAAAGAAACTATACAACTACTTCCATTTGATGTGTTACTCGGTATTATCAGAAAGCCAAAGACAGATGCAATATTGTTTGTCTAATCATTTGGAAGATTTAATAGCTGTAGAACAGGGAAGATTATATGGCTCTTTTCTATAGCAACAATGTCACACAAATAATCCCTTAGTCTTCAGAGCTTGCCATTCATCAAACATGGTCCCTTTAACAAACATAAAATTTGTTTTGGAAACACAAAACTTAAGGTATTATGGTTCTGAGCATCCTGGAATTATGCCATCCTATTCAGGGTGAGCTTTTTAGAACAGAAGGAATGACTGTACTGCATAGCAAACAACTCACGAGAGAAAACATTTCTTACACAAGTGGCTATGACTAAGGAAATCTTGCTCCTTATAAAAGATTCTCAGTGGTGGAGCTGCCGGGCTGATTGATGAGTGCTGCCTACCAGAGTAGAGAAATTGCAAAGAGATGCTGCACACAAGACCAGGAGGAGTGCACTGTGCTCACCTGCAATTCCCCCAAGACCCCCTGCCTGGGTCCGGAGGCTGTAGGAGAGGAACATGACAACTGAGAGAATGCAGAGAGAGCTGGAAGGGGATTATAGCCATTGAGGTTGGTGCATTTTCCCCACTATTGGACAGAGCTCTGTCAGGCAGCCGCTAAACACCACAACATATAGAGCTTGTTAAAATCAGATGCATGGGTGTGTCCCATCTTAGTAATCCACAGACGGCTTTGAGAATGTATGGTCAAGGGCATCAGTTTCTTTCAGGGGTTGGGATGTGGGGGACGAGGAAAGTGCTTCCTTAGGTTTTTCTTAAGGAAATGGAACTTTCGTTTGGAATACTGTGAGAAGTCAATCAGGAAATAGAGAGGTTAAGCTTGAGGGGGCAAATGCAGTGTTGAAGGGCAGTATTAATTGAGAAAGAAGTTGTGAATGACTTTTCCTTCCTATCACATACAAAAGTGTCTAGGAAATATTTGACGACACAATGACCTGAGCTTAGTCCTTTATTTTTCCCCCAGAGGCAAAAAACATGGTCGTAACAGGATATAAACGTAAAGTTAAAAACAGCAATACTGGGTGTTCTAGCTCAGATTTTTAAGGGTTAACCTATCTTTGAAGTACACAGAGCCACTATCTGATGACAATATAGTAACCCCAAATATAATCCTAATAGAAAAAGGAGCGAGCAGTAGAAATCGTCACTTTGTATTTACCCAGAACCTCAGATTTAGTTATTTTTGCCTCTCCCCTATTCTCATCTAAAGAATTCATTTTCTTTTAATACTAAATAAATTTCCAGATCATAAAAATATGATTTTCTCCCTTTGGCCAATGACCAGAGGGGCTGAAGTTCCTCTAATTTTAAAGTTCTACTTTAGTTATGTTCAAAATAGCCTAAGTTTGAATAATATTGTTGATTGGACTCTAAAGTATAACAGGGGATGTTAAACTTTACAGAGCATTTATCAACAATTCAAGTCACAGTGTCCATGATGGACAGAATCAGGTTGATTTCACTTCCCAGGGTAGGAGAGTAGCCTAACAACTCGATTATCCTCAGGCTATTGCTCCCAGTACCTTAAAAGCCACATCTGAAATGTCCTTTTCTGTTACTGTCATTTTCTGCCAGAGGTACCAGCATGGTAATCTCTGAATTGTTTCACTAGTAAAAAAGAAGAAGAAGAAGAAGGAACAGGAGGAGAAGGAGGAGGAGGAGGAGGAGGAAGAGGGAGGAGGAGGAGGAGGAGGAGGAGGAAGAGGAGGAGGAGGAGGAAGCAGAAGTGGAAGAGGAAGAGGAAAAGGCAAAAACCACAAGCGCCCAATTTTTATTATAGCTTTATTGACATATAATTCACATACCATCAAATTCATTTGTAAGAGGTACAGTTCACTAGTTTTTAGTGTATTCACAGAACTGTGCAACCATCACCATTATTAATTTTAGAACATTATACTGTCCCAAAAAGAAACCCCAAACCCATTAGCAGTCGCTCTTGATTCCTCTTTCTCCCCATCCCCCATACTAGACATTTCTTATAAATAGAATAATAGAATATGTAGTCTTTTTTATTGTTTTTTTTCTTTAGCATAATGTTTTCAAGGTTCATCCAAGTTTATCATGTATAAGTGTTTCATTCTTTTTTATTGACAAATTTTTATTCCACTTGTATAGATATACCACATTTTATTTATTCATTCATCAGTTGATGGACATTTAGTTATTATTACTTTTTGGCTATTATGAATAATGCTGCTAGAAATTTTAATGTACAAATTTTTGTAAAGACATATGTCTTCAGTTCTCTTGGGTATATGCTAAGGAGTACAATTGCTGGATTACATGGTAAATCTAAGTTTAATTTTTTGAAGAACTGCCAAACTATTTTCCAAAGAGACTGCACCATTTTACAATCCCACTATAAATGTACAAGGGTTAGAATTTCTCTACAACTTTGTCAACAGTTGTGATTGTCTGTCTTTTTTATTTTAGTCATCTTAATAGGTGCAAAGTAGTAGTTCATTGTGGTTTTGATTTTTATTTCCCTAATCACTAGTGAATTGAGCATCTTTCATCTTGTGTTTATTAGTCATTTGTATATCTTCTTTGTAGATATACAAATATATTTTACTTATACATTTTTGAATAGAGTCTCTTACCAGATATATGATTTGAAAATATTCTCTCCATTTATGCAAATTTTTCACTTTTTCGATGATGTCCTTTGAAGCTAATGGTTTGATGAAATTTCAATGAAGTCCAATTATGTTTTTCTTTTGTCACTCATGCTTTTGATGTCATATCTAAGAAGTCGCAGCCTAATTCAAGGTCACAAAGATTTATTCCTTTGTTGTTGTTTTTTTAAGAGTTTTATAGTGTTAGCTCTTTCATTTAGGCCTATGATTAATTTTGAATTAATTTTTGTATATTTTATGAAGTCCAATTTTATTCTTTTGAATATGGATATTCAGTTGTCTCAGAACCATTTGTTGAAGAATCTCTTTTTCTCTCAATTAATTGTCTTGGAACCCTTATCAAAAATCAATAGACAAGAGTTTATTTCTGGCTCTCCATTTTATTTTATCAATCTATATTTCTATCTTTATGTCAATACAACACTATAGCTTTGTAGTAAGTTTTGAAACTAGAAAGTGTGAATTCTTCCAACTTTGTTCTTCTTATTCAAGTTTTTTTTTTTTTACTTTTCTTGGTCCTTAGAATTTCCATGTGAATTTTAGAATCAGCTAGTGAATTTCTACAAATAAAAGCAGCTGAGATTTTGGTAGAGATTAAACTGAATCTGTTGATCAGTTTGGGAAGTATTGTCATCTTAACAATATTAAGTCTTCTGATACACGAACATGAGTGGTCTTTCCATTTATTTAGGTCTTCTTTAATTTCTTTCAATAATGTTTTGTAGTTTTCAATGTACAAGTATTTCATTTCTATAAAATTTCAAGAAATTTCAAAAATTTCTTGCCTAATTATTTTGTTCTTCATGATGCTGTTATATAAAAAATTTTTCCTTAACTTCATTTCTGAATTGGTCATTGTAAATATATAGAAATACACTAACCTTTGTATATTTATCTTATGTCAAGCAATCTTGCTGAACTTGTTGATTAGTTCTAATAACTTGTATGTATGTGTATTACTTAGGATTTTCTATCTACAGTATAACATAATTTGCAGAGATTGTTTTACTTTTTCTTTTTTAATGTGGGTGCATTTTATTTCTTTTTCTTGCCTAATTGCCCTGTGTAGAACCTCCAGTACAATGCTAAATAGAAGTGACAAGAGCAGACATCCTTGTCTTGTTTTTGATCTTAGAGATAAAGCATGCAGTCTTTTACCACCAAGTATAATTTTAGCTGTGTAGTTTTTGTATATTGCTGGCCTTTATCTAGTTGAGGAAGTGTCCTTTTTTCCTAGTTTATTGAATAATTTTATCATGAAAGAGTATTGGGCTGTGCCAAATGTTTTTTCTGCATCTATTGAAATAATAATGTGTTTTTGTTCTTTAGTCTATTACTGTAATGTAATACATTACATTACATTGACTGATGTTTGTATGTTAAACAGTGTTGCATTCCTAGGACACATTCTACTTGTTCATAGTGTAGAATTCTCTTAATATGTTGCTGGATTGTTTGCTAGTGTTTTCTTGAGAATTTTTGCATCTATGTAAGAGATACTGGTCTATAATTTTCTTGCAATATCTTTGTCACATTTTGGTATTGGAGTAATAATGGCCTCATAGAAACAGTCTAGAAGTATTTCCTCCACTTCTTTTATTGGAAGAGCTTATGAGGACTAATGTTAATTCTCTTGGAAGAATTGGTAGAATTCATCAGTGAAGCCATTTTGACCAGGGCTTTTCTTTGTGGGTAGTTTATTATTATTATTATTATTATTATTATTATTATTATTACTAATCTAATTTCTATACCTCTTATGTTCATATTTTCCATTTTTCTTGAGTCCATTTCAATAGTTTGTGCCTTTCTAAGAATTTGTTCACTTCGTCTAGATTGTCAACCTTGTTGGTATACAATGTTCATAGAATTTTATTATAATGGTTCTTATTTCTGTAGGGTCTTTCTGTAGGGTCTTTCATTCGTAATTTGATAATTTCGGTCTTCTCTTTTTCTAGGTCAGTCTAGATAAATATGTCAATTTTCCTGATATTTTCAAAGAATGTACTTTTAATTTTGTTGATTTTTCTCTATTGCTTTACTATTCTCCATGTTATTTATTTCTACTTTATTATCTATTATTTCCTTTCTTCTTCTTCTTGCTTTGGGTTCAGTTTGCTCTTCTTTTTCCAGTGTATTAAGGTAGAAGATTAGGATATTGATTTTACATTTTTCTTCTTTTTTGATATAGTCATTTATAGCTATGAATTTCCCTCTAATAACTGTTTTAGCTATATCCTATAAGCTTTCGTATGATGTATCTTCATTTTCATTATCTCTGCTTACACAAAGGTGAGGATTAGGGCCTTCTCAGGTCTTCCCTGGGCATGTACACAGCCCTGCACGTATGCATTTCCTTCTAGATTACCAGGACATATTGGAGCTCTTCAGAGTCCCCTATGGATATATCATTCTCCAGGGTATTTTTCTATACATTTTTGGTCATTTTCTATTTAGCCTTAACTAGTATCACTGCTTCTGACAGCTGCTCTATTAAACAGTTGCTGCTGATTGTTTCAAGAAATTCCCTGTGTGTGTGGTATTTATTATACTAAGTATAATAACAGATTGATGGGAGGAATCAATTCAGTGCAAGAAGTCTGAGAAAGAGATAATATAAGAGCTGAGCATGACTACTGAGCTCTAATTTGCCACAGAGAGAAGGAAAGCAGGCATCCAAGCAAAGAAGGCATCTCTAGAGCTCATAAAATGTTGAGACCTGGTAGTACAGGGTGACTAATGCCCAGGAAGAAGTCATGGCTAGAAAAAGAGCATGAAGTAAGACAATGAGGGACTTTGGCTAAAGGAGGCCTTGGATAAGGAATACCAAAAAGTTTAAACTTTAATTCTTTAAGTAATAAAAATCATAGAAAGTTCTTAAGTAGAGAAATCATTCAATAATTTATTCAACATATTTGTGTTAGGCACTATTCTAGGCATTGGGGATGTAGCAATAAACAAGACAATAGTCCTGACCTCATAGAACTTATATTCTTAGGGGAAGCAATACAATGCAAAAAAATATTAAATATATTATATTGATTTAGGTTGGGATAACTACTATGAATTAAAGTAAAAAAAGGCAATGGAGGATTAGAGAGAGCTCTGGAGCCAGGAGTAGGAAGCAGCTGTGTAGAGGTAGCCAGGGAAGCCATTTCTGAGATGGGGAGAGTTAATTCCGGAAAGACAAGCAAGACATCCAAAGATTTGAGGAGCAGCAAATCCAGGGAGGAGCAATGTAAAGTTTGAATACTCTGAGGCAAGAATGGAATTGGGTGTTTCAAAGAAACACAAGAATGGTTGGGAGTAAAATAAGGGAGAGAATAAGAGATGAGATGTAACAAAGAAGCATGGGTCAGGTATTGGCCTTGAGGACAAAGATAAAAAGTTTTATTTTTATTGTAAGTTAGGGTAAGGAAAGGGTAAGCAGGGATTTAGGCAGGGAAGTGACATGACCTGACTTATGTTTTTAAAAGATCACTGATTGCCCCTGTGAAAATGGACAGTAGAGATACAAGAGTAGAAGAAAGAGAACTAATTTATTTGTGATATTACGGTGGCCTAGATGAGGTGATCTCAGTGGTGCTGGTGAAATGTGCTTGTATTTAAGATATATTTTAAAAGCGAAGCAACAGAACTTGCTGAGGGATTATTAGGAGAAAGAAAAAAGGTGAAGACTGATTTCTGGGTTGTTAGCTTAATCAACCAAGTGAATGGTGGCACCAATAATGGAGAAGGGGGAAAAAGCAGAGGAAAAATCAGGGGTTTGGTCTGGGGCATATTAAATCTGAGATGTCTGTTAGCTCTGTTAGTACAAATGTCAAGTGGGCAGTTGGATATATGAGTCTAGTGCTTAGGAGAGAATTCAGAACTGGGTATAAAAATTTGAAATTCACCAGCTTAGAGAAGGGATTTCATGAGCCACCTTGAGAATGTTCACTATAGTGAAAAAAGTTTGTCATTTACAAATAAAATATCAAGATTAAATTACATTTTAAACATCATTTTTATGTAGCCTGAAAATAGATTTTTATTTCTCCTTTTATATACCAAATCTCACTGTCAGTATTTTCTGCTGCTTCATTATAAACCAGTTAGCTTCATATTGTTACTGTTAGCAGTAATAGCCATTAAATTCCTCCTCAAGGCAAGCAGTAGATACAGAACTGTTTAAGAAATGTTCTCTTTCTGTTCTTATGCTGAAAGCTTATCAGCAGTGAAGTTGTACATTATGCCATTCTGCTATAGTTCATTATTCTTAACAAAGAAAGTGTCGCTTGTATTTAATAGAACCATATTTTGTGTGCTATAGGTCACTTTGGTTTGGAAAATTGTTAAGTAACCTCTTCTTTGAATTCTTGTCCCATCTGGACTTTGAATATTAAATTTTTTGGAATAGGCTCAGCATTTGCATTATCAAATAATGTACTCTGCCTTCCTACTCGTTGAACTATGGAAATTAGTCTGCAATATTATTTGATAATCTGTTTCAAAACACTGTCTCAGTCAGGGGGGATAATTTCCCTATGTGATGAAGGCTATTTAATGAATTGATTAAGAAATGAAAGGAACCAGCTTCAATTATGAATTCCCTTCCAAAAGTCCTGAAAACCTCATTACAGAAGGAAATTCTCTTCCAATACCACTAGACATACTAAGATTTAGCAGAGGGATTGCATGACCTCAGAATAAAACTAACTATACCAATTCCACATTTGTGTCCCTAAGGCAATGCCTTTGGGTTGGTAGTGTATAAGAAAGAACAAGGTAAAATTGGCCTATGGGGAACAAAATATAAAAGAGAGAGACCGGGTCGCTTGAGAGAAGCTATTTGGGTTTCCTGAAGTCAAATTCACCAAAAAAAAAAAAATTTTTGGAGCTAGTATGTATGTTCAAAAGTAAACACAGCCTTTTTGTATAGAAGGGAATAGAACGAGAAAGAGAAATAGTGCCCCATGAGGGAAAAAAAAAATTGTGTTATCTACTTTATTGAGCAGAGAAATAAATGACAATGAAAAAATTCCACTCTTTTTAGACACTGGAAGGTTACTCTTTGGTAATGTGTGGAAAATAGCAACATGGAGGCAACATTGGTGCTTTTAGTCTTGAAATTATGTTGCAGACCTTTCTGTGAAGTTAGGGGCTGCGGGTAATCTCAACACAGCAGTGGTGGCTCCATGCTTTAATGAGAGCACTGCTGCCTTCTTTTCTCCTGTCGTGGGGGAAAAATGGGGGAAAAAAGTAGAGTCTAGGCGTAAGTGCCAGCATCTAAGTCTGGGGCCCACCATGTCCAAGTTTCCACTTGCTTTCTCATGTTTGTGTGTTTCTTGCAGCCCAGGTGGGAATTGAACAAGAAGGCAAAGCATAAAACTATTTTTAATGAATGCAGAAGTTCATGACTTCTTTGGTGTCCCCCAGAGACAGAGAAAAAAAAAAGGAGAAAGGAGGCATTAGAAGAAAATAAATGGCTTTGATAAAAGTAGGGAATGTGAAAAATGAGGAAAGGCTATTACTTAGAGACTGAATGATAACCCTATCAGGCTCTACTTCCTCTTGATGCTGATAGAAAGTCCTGTGTTTCTCCTATTGTCAAAGGTAGGTGTGAGGGTTTTATTTCCCCCATCATATATGGATCAGTGGTTCGGAGCTGTGATGAAGCAATCAGCAACTGCTTTGTCAGTTACTCAAAGAGTGGTTTCTACACATTCTGTCTGCTTTTATAGTGTGCCTACTCTATTCAGGCAAAAAATATGTTTTTGGCATTGGTCTGTGAGTTACAGAACAAAAACTATTTTGTTCTGGGAAACTAAGCCTTTAAAAAATGTTGAATTTATTGATTAAAGTTGTTTTACTTTAGTCAACAGGTAAACCAAAGCCTCCCTTCACATACCAGTAGATCGTATTGTAGTATCAAAGCTCTTCTTGGACTCTGAGGAGCAAAACTCTCAGGGAATCTACTTTTATGTACAATAAGAATCGACATGTTTTTCCAGGAATTTCTAAGAAAATTTTATTTTTACACAAAGTCCACAAATAACTCAGAACTTAAATGTGCATGTAACGTGCATGTTCAGATCTCAAAAGAGTTACATCAATTTAATTCCTTTTCTTAGGCAGTGACATAGTTACACCTACCTGTCCAACAAAGTAATTAGAATCAATGTACAGGAGTGGGAATTTATGTTGTCAAAGGAAAGCCTGCAATGAGCACAAGTTATGAACCAGGGGTCCAAAAATTCTCACTAAAATCTGTATAGATTCCATTATATTCAGAGTGCTACAGCAATAAAAGGTTAAAGTTATAATAAAAAAAAATAAGAGCAAGATATATATTTTTTAAAGTTGCACAAAGATATCTCTTGGGATAGGAAATTATTAAATATTAACATCACAAAATAAAGTTACAGAAAACTCTAAATAATGAAAAATACAGTTCTCAAGCAGAGATGCCGCTGGAGGGTAGATACAGCAGCACTAAGCAATTGCAGAGTAATTCTGAGTGTGTGAAAGAAAAGGACTAATTGAGCCACTGTTTCTTTGTTGATAACATAGAGTAATAAAAATTGCAAGAGCGGATAGCCCTCATATTTGCTTGAGGTTATAGAAGGAAAATATTTTTGCTCTGCAGATATTTCTTTCTTTAAATTCATCATGAAAGGTATAGAAATTTAGCTCAGATCATGGAATTTATTAAAATCTACGGCTTTCAACTCACTGAAAGAAAGGTTTTCATACTAAATGTCAAAAAAAAAATCCTTCAAGTTAATCCTTAAAGTTATCTGTATAAATGAAAATATTCTTCATTTACAATCACTTTCTTCAAATTAATTTCTTCAGTGAACGTGTTCATTAAATAGACTCAACCAAAGCGTACCAAAGCAGACAAATGGGTCACAGCAGGGGGCCACCTAGTAACCAACCCTTCTGAGTAAGCCCCATCCCACCTGCTTCTTGTGTCGGAGGGTAGAAGATGTAGGCAGCTACAGTGGGAGTCAGGTGATGTTCCTTCTATAATGAAAAGGCCCCTAAACATCAAATATTTGCTGTAAAACCTCATTAGAACTCAGCAATAATTGATGGAGTTTATAGAAAACAGACTGAGCTGCTTGATAGAATAGGACAACATTATACTGTGACTATTAAGAGGACTCCCAAAGTGAAAAAACAGTGGCAAAAGCAAAGAGGAAGATCACGGGATGCCTTCAAGAGATGTGAGATGACTCAATACCATAGAAAAATCACTGCAGGCCTCCTCCATTAGGTAACTCTACAGTTATATGAGACTCCGAGTTTGTCGGGGGCAAGAACTATATTATCTCAGGATTTGCGATATATCACATGATATACCACACAATGGCATGTGGTATAAGCTCTGACATTTGGTAAGTACTACCTAAAATTGAAAGAATGGTGGGAAAGAAGAAAGAAAGGAAGAACAGAGGAAGGGAATTTTAAAAAGAAAGAAAGAGAAGACTGAATGAGAGGGGAAAAAAGAAAGAAATCATTTTAACAAGACCCAGTAATTATTTTTTGTCTCTCTGGAATAGCCAAGTATATTATATATATACTGGATCTTGTTTGAAAATTGAAGTTTATATTAACTTGCCGCCATCCAAGCTTCTCCCAGCAGATGAAATTGTTCTATAACTCTTGTAGAATTTAATTTACTTAGCACTTAGTAAAGCAGCAGATTTTCAGGTAGGAGGTAGGCACTGAGATTGACGGCTTGAAGATACGCCTCTAAAAAGAGTTCATTGCAGGTCATCCAACTGTTTCTGGCTGCAAGCAGTTGATGAGGTAAGTGGACCAGGGTTCATTACGTGTTCTGTGTGCTTAGTAGTTCTTGTGGCTTTTTGGAGTAGATACACTCCACGCTCATCATCAAACAACAGCCCCTACAGCTGGCAGAGTTTTCTCCAGAGCTAGAAGCCCAGCCTTTGACACACATCTGAAAATGCTTTCGTCAAATAATCCAATCAGTGTGGTTTTATTCCTCTGTTCTTCAGGATGTGAAACTTGTAAGGAAGCTAAACTAGAATCAGTAGATATAGACATGATGTATCTCACTACGTTTTTCAGTTTGCATCACTACAGCTTTCATTCATCTACCTAGCACTTGGGCCAAATTAGCACATATGTTAAAAGTTATTGTAAGGAGATCACGGACCACAGAGCACCAAATAGGAAGAAACAGACTTAGTATAAGCAAAACTTAGAGGCAAAGAGGATGCTATTAAATCTCTAGCCCTATCCCTGAGAATAGCACCCATCCAGGAAATGTGGATTGCTTTGGATAGTTTAGATAGATTGACTTGAAGGCAAGAGATTGAAGATTACAGAAGTGAGTTTCAATCAGGCTCCACTATGGATTAGCTGTGTTATCTTGAAAGAGTTCCTTGGCTCCCCGAGATTTAGTCACCTCATCCGTGAAATAGTAGTAATAATAGAAATACTCATTTAATAAGTATTAACTGTGCACATATTTAAAAAGCATCTTACTATGTCAACTTTACAAAAATAAGAACTTGGTTTTGGTCTCTGTATATCTTCAGTGCCTAGAACAGTGTCTGGTACACGGAGAGGCCTCAAAAAATATTGTTGAATGATATTAGGAAAAACAGCCTTCCTGGGTTTAAAATCCAGCTCCTCTACCAGCTGTGTGACCTCAGGGCAAGTTATTCTACCTCTCTATACCACAGTTTTCTCATCCATGAAATGGGATGCTGGTAATAGAATCTACTTCATTGGGTTGCGTGAGAATTAAATAAGATACCACATATAAACTATTTAAAAGAGTATCTGACACTATGCTCAAAAATGCCAGTTGTTTTAAAATAATAACTATTATTAATGAAAGATTATATATAAATTATTAGTTATTATTCATTAATAACAGTGTTGTTGTTGTTATCCAGCTACTGGACTAGGTACGGAGGACATAAAGATAAAAAAGACATCTCCACTGTCCTCAATGAATTTGCTTACTGGGGGATCCAGCTAGTGAGCAAAACTGTCAATGATAATACAGATACAATATCAGTGCAACAGCGGGTGATGGAAGTAAACGAGGTGCTTCACAACACAATTTGTGGAATCACTGACTACCCCTTGAGAAACTGGTGATGTGTCCTAGAGTCAGTTTCTAAAACTAAATCCTCCCCACCTACTGGAAAAGGAGCCTGTTTGTGGTCATCAGAAATCATTGTCTGCTAGAATTTCCAGGTGAGTCACAGGAGATGTGTACCAACACTGCTCCCTTTCTCTTCCTTGATTCCACCTCCTGCGATTCTTACTTTATGATATCAGGTAAAGTGTAGAAGACCTGCTTGGCAGGATGCCTTCTTTCTTCTGTAGACCAAGTTCTAAAACAGGGGCTTTCAAACTGTTCTAATGAGCCCGGTGTTCTACAGACATCCCTTGGGCATGACACGCTCTAAGTCACAGGAAAACCAGACTTAGAATGATCTCCAGAACCTATTCTCTGCACTAGCCATAAATGTAAAAATATGCGTATGATTTCTTTGGGGAAAAAAGAGCTTTCCACAGTGTAAGTTAATAATAATTTTTAAAAGTTTATATCCACTGCCTTAGAGATTTTTCTGAAAGAATCTTATTAGAGAGAACAAGATTCCCTGCTCCCAGGAAAGGCAAATGCCTGACAAAAGGAGATTTCAACAGGCTTCTAAACAAGGCATTTTCTCCCCGGCATATTGCCCAGCTTACCGTGGAGAATTGAGCAAGATATTTCTCGTTAATGCAATATTGGAGGAAACATGGTCCAGTGAATAAAATAATCAAATTTAGTGAATGGTGAACTATTACAAGTCCTCTTGAAGTATAGATTCATAATTTTTTTACTTGATTTCAAAGCGGATTGCATATTCCAAAGAGTCAACATAAGTTCACACACACAAGTTGTAGTTATAATTTCATCTATATTAAGGAAAAAAACACGATCAATCCAGAGAGTCTACTCCATTTGTATCGTTTTGCATGTCCAGGCTATTTTTTTTATATATCTTTGAATGTTTGGAAAGTCGTTAAGTAATGAAGGACACCGGGAATTTACCCTCGTCTCTCAACAACAAGCAAAATGCGGTACCAAATCTGGAATACTCCAAAAGCCTATCAAATTTAAATAGTTAGAAACATAGAAATACATTGTATTAATAAAAACTATTTAACAAAAATACTTCCATTACATTTTATTTGATTTACTAATACTTAGGTTAACATTACTATCCCTCAGATTAGTCTGATAATATAAGCATGTACAAGCAAAGAAAAGTTACACGTTGAATGTGTAACATATACTTATTTGACATTTTACATATAGCTGACCCTTTAGTGTGCAGTCGTTTGCTGAATTGATGAATAAATCCTTACTCTAACTCAGCTCTTTCTTGTAGTTGAAGAAAAAGTTTTGGGGAGATTGCCTAAAGTTCCAGTCCCATAAGAGCCAGGACTGAAACTGTCCGCTCAGATGCCTATCCAATACAGCAGAGTCATTGTTATAATAATTATTGTATTGCCAATCTGTTGTGGCTGAGTTGCATCCCCAAAAGTTCCTGCGCTGTAATCCTAACCCCCAGTACCTCGGAATGGGACCTTATTTGGTGACAGCGTCTTAACAGGTGTAATCAAGTTAAAACATGGTGATTGAGCTGGGCCTTACTCCAGTATGACTGGTGTCCTCATAAAAAGGGGACGTTTAGAAACAGACATACACAGAGGGAGACTATCAGGTGAAGATGAAGGCAGAGTCTCACTCATCAAGCCAATTTACCACTTTCTCTGTGAAGAGATCAGGAGGGCAGCAGGGAGGAGCAGTGGGGGGTGTCACCAAGCCCAGAACGCAGCTGCCCTGTCAGGAAAGAGTCCTTTATAGGGAGATTTGAAACACGGTTCGTACCATCTCAGCCTGTATACCATAGACCCACTGCCTGTATATACTCACATCAAAATAATATCACAGCGAACTCCGAGAGCTGCTCTGTTTCTTTCCTTTCTTCATTTTACTTAGAAGGGCAGGGCCCGTGATTTGTTTAATTTGGTAACCCCAGCACCTATTATGATGCCTGGCACTCAATGAGTGTTTCTTGAATGATTGAATTATTATAAGAATAAATGGAAATAATGAGAGTCAAGCACCTACCGTGATGCATGGCATGAAGTTGCTGCTCATTCTCTCCCTCCTCCCCTCCTCATTCTTCCAAATCCCATTCCTCCTTTGTTCATGCAGGATTTGCTCCACTAAGTGGTCCCCAGACAAGAGCTACTCACCAAGCTCAGAGCTGTAAGACATTTATGTTATCATGAGATTCATTAACTGGGGTAAATAACTCTTCACCCTGAATGCTTAGAGTAGTTCAGCTGATAAAAAAAAAAAAAAGCCTCCCAAACTTGTAATCTTACCATTGTATTAATTTGACTGTTGGGTTTTTTTTTTACTCTCTTCTTGCATATTGTGGCTGAGCAGACATAGAAAGGCTAAATCATTGAGCAGCAGACAATGATGTACTGTCCGCTTTCCTTTAACTGAAACTTAGAGTCATTGAGGCTTTGGATTTGCAGGAACACTGGCTCTCTGGAGCATAGAGTGGGATTGGAGGGCCCTGGCATTTATGAGGGTGGTGTAGGGTAGAGATTGAGCCCTTGAGATCTAGACTTCCCAGCTCCAAAGACCCAGTCTTGCCACCTGTTAGCTGTGTGACATTGAGAAGGTTGCTTAACCTCTCTATACATCAGTTTCCCTATCTGTAAAATGGTAACAATAATAGTTGACTCTTAGGGTCGTTGTAAATATTAAGTAAATTAGCATTTGCCAATGCCTGGTATCTAGTAAGAACTTATAAATGTTGGCAGTGATTATTGAGGTCCTGATATGTACAAAGCAGTCCAACAAACATGCTCGCTTAATCTTCGTAACAATACTGAGAGATAGAAGCTGGTGTCTCACTTTGTGATAAACTAAATCAAGAGTCAGAAGTTAAGAGCATCTCTGCTATTCTAGCTCAGTGGGTTTGACCAAGAACCGTGTTCAACTACCATATACTGATAAAGCTTTGCTAGCAGTTGATGGCCTATGCTATCGACATTTTGTTAAATATTTTGAATATCATTCCCAATGGCCCTCATCAATTTTTCATGCCCAATATCACGCTGTAATTCTATTCTGAAAAGAAAACACTGTTTGGCCTGTTTGGTAAGTGTCCAAACGTGTTTGATGCCTTTCAGAATGTTTCTATGAGACTGATGTTCATTTACTTTGTAGCAATTCGAAATTATGTCTTCATCCATGGAGTATGTCGGATAGATTGCTGCCTCCCGGCACCTCCTTTTATTGCCTCTCCTTAAACGTGGCTCTCAGAATGGAGAGCAGCTCTCCACAGATGTAGAAGAGTGCTCAGGAGTCAGCTGATTTAATTGTGATGTTCTTTTGGATCAGCCCACTGAGGTATCTGTATATTCCGCTGTGACATCATCATGACTTATTTTAGCTAATAGTCTACTCTAAACCTTCGAGTGCTCCCTGTGGCTCAGTGGCTCAGCAGTGAATCATTCTTTTTTCCTATATATTATGACTATAACTTTTTTACTTCCTGAATAATGGAAGAGTCATGTACAGGGCTTTCCTCTGAGAGGAGGGCAGAACACTTCGCAAACACACATCAATAATTGCCCAGCCATGACATAACCAGGACATAGAAAGTAGAGGAGGGGTTGTTAAGTAGGAAAGGAGAAAAGATGAGCCCTGAGACATGATGAGAGAGCTCCAGAGACCCTCTTAACCCTCAGCCCAGTATTGCTTGGTGTGTGCCAGACAGACTGAAGTTACATCAAGATGTGGTGACTGAGAGCTAGACTGGGAAGTAGGAAAGCTTAATTTTGGTTTTGCCAGTTCACCCCTGTGTCTTCCTGGCAAGTTACTGGAAAAAATGATTCACTCATTTATTCATCCATACATTTTCTTGAGTCTATTTTTAGTACTATATGAGTTTGCTTGGGCTGCCATAACCAAGTACCACAAACTAGGGAGCTTAAAAATTAGAAATCTATTGTCTCGTTGATCTGGAGGCTAGAAGTCCAAAATCAAGGTGTCAGCAAGATAGGTTCCTTCTGAGGGTTGTGAGGGAAAGATCTGGTTTGTAGATGGCCATCTTCTCTCTGTGTATCTTCACACTGCCTTCCCTCTACGCTCATCTCTCTTTTTATAAGGACATTGGTCATATTGCATTAGCATCTTGCCTTTCTTCAGCTCATCTTAACTAATTACATCTCAAATGACCCTCTTTTCAAATAAGGTCACATTCTGAGGTACTGAGGGTTAGGACTTCAAAATATGAATCTGAGGGTGAGGGGACATGCAGTTCAACCCATAACAATTCCCTACTATGTTCTGAGCACCATTCTATTGCTGAAAATTTAGCAGAGGCCAAGGTAGACAAAAGTGCCTGCTCTCATTGAACTTATATTCTATAGAAAAAGGCAGATAAACAAAATAAGTAAATAAAATGTTCAGTATGGCACGTTAAAGGGTGATAAAATGCTTTAGATAAAAGTAAAGCAGAAAGGAGTTGGGAGAGTGTCAAAAGTTCCTCGTGTAGGGGAGTCGATTTTAAATAAGGTAGGTCTAAGAAAGCCTCAGTGAGAATGCTTGTCGGTGTTGTCATGAAGGGATGAGGAACTAACCCATGGAGACAGCTTGGGGGTGGAGGAAGTTTTCTGTTCTAGGCAGAGGAAATAGAAAATGCAAAGACTTAGAAGTAGAGGCATGCCCAGAGTGTTCAGTGAATAACAGGGAGGCCAGTATGGCTGAAGCAGGTCAATAAGGGGGATAATGGTAGGAAAAGGGGTCAGAGAAATAAAAGTAGTGGTGGGAATAAGGATGGAAGTGGACTATCAAGGACCTTGTAGACCAAATCAAGGACTTTCTTTGGCTTTTACTCTGAAGCAACTGGGGAGACGCTGGAGGATTTGAGTAGAGGAGTCAGTGCTGAGGATTTAGATATGGCATATAACAAAAAGGGAGCAGTGAGAGATGACCCCATGGATTTTGGCCTCAGCAACTAGTAACATGGCTATGCCCTTAACTGACATGGGGAAGACTATCAGGAAAGCTGGGACAGAAATCAGGAGTTTGTTTTTAATTTAAGTTGCGTAGACCAACTAGACAACCAAGTGGGCTGGTGATACACACTGAGAAGTGCTGGCATGTTGACAGTCTATAAGGTCATGAGCCTGTACAAGATCACCAAGGGGATGAGAGCTGATTGGAAAAAGAAGCAGGCAAAGAGCTGCACTTTGGGGCATCCAATATATTTAGAGGTCGAGGGTATGAGGAAGAATCTGCCAAGGAGATAGAGAAGAAGAGGCCAAAGAAGTAAGAGGAAAACCAGCAGATGATGGTTCTAAAAATCAGGGTGGAGGGTTTCAGCTTAGAGTTGTGAACTGGATGTACCAAGGTGGAGGTCACTGGTCACTTTGACACATCAGTAGAGGGTGGAATGAACACCTGATCGGAATAGGTTAATAAGAGAATTGGGTACCGCAAGAACAGACTTGAAGAGTTTGGTTGTCGAAGGGGATACAAATGGTTGGACCGAAATCAGATACTTCATACTCAAATGCCTTAAAGGGTCAGGCAGATGATATAAATGAGTGAAGTTGTATTTCATGATAGGATATGGCGCAGAATGTGGAGAAATAAAGAGTAAACGTCCTGCCTATCGCTGTTGTGATCAAAATATAAACGAATAATAATGTGTCAAAACGTATCTCAAGGCCACCAGTTTATAATGCCTGGACTAAATGATCTCCAAAGGCCCTTCCAGTCTTAAGTTCCACACATCTAAGCTGTGGGGAAAAATTAAGTCCAAGTCATGTAATATTGAGCCCCCGAGCTATAAATAGTCCTGCTTCTTTCGGAACAGGAGCTAAGCATTTGTCGTGATTCTCCTGGGATTTGTGATAGAATCCCTTTTGTTCTTAATCTGCTCATAAAAACTGGAAAACAGAGTTGCAAAATGGAGATGCTCATCCATAGAACAGATATGTATTTATTAGCAACAGCACTCTATGCTGGGCACCGTGTTATTTGAGACTGTCCCTGGATGGGTTAATAGGGGACAGAGAGGTAAACAGACACGTGGCACTGCGCTCTAGTACAGAGAGATATGGTGCGGGTGACGGAGAATGCATCACACCCAGGCTGGGGGAGCAGGATCAAGAGGCTTAAAGAAAAAGGAAAATAATGCTTGGCCAGAATGTTGGAGAATTAATTGGAGTTAGCACAGAAAGAGGGGAGGGTCGTAAACATGACTACAGGCAGTTCGTCTGTGCTCAGGCTGCTATGGCAAGCTCTAGGAATCTCTATACTCAGAGTAGTGGTGAAGAGCAGACACTCTGGAGCCTGATTGCCTTAGTTCATAATTTCAGCTCTGCCACTTACCAGTGACCTTGGATAAATTTCTTAACCTTTCTACCTTTAAGGTTCTTTCTCTCTAAAATGGATAATAGTGATTATAATAGCGCCTACTTAGTAAGGCTCTGGTGAGAATTAAATAGGTTAATCGAGCATTTTGAAGTGGACCTAGTACCAATAAATGCTATGTTTTGCTGGTATCATCAGGGAAAGCTTTCAGGTGGAGCTAACACATGAAGGAAGAGCAGATTTCCTGGCAGAGAACAGGCGGAGGGATGTTAAAAGCCTAGAGAGTCTCATGGGTGAAGGCGCCAAGTCAAGGCATTCTTGGAGGTGCGTCAAAGGGTTCGAGTGAGGAGAGATCAGAATTTATGCCAGAGGTGTTCAGGATTGTGTGCTTTTTTTTTCTTCCTCGGCCAGTGACAAATGACTGAGACAGGAAGAACTTGAGAGCTAGCTCTGAGCAAATCATAGACAGTTTGGGATAGAGGGTGGGTGGGAAATAGGGGAGTTGCTTTTTGGGGGCTATAATCAGAACCAACCTACCTGAGGGCCATAGAATAGACTCGTGACCTCATCTGCTTCATACACACAAGACTAAAGGAAGGATAATGGAGAATTATCACTTGGCATAAATCCAATGGCTCATTGACTGTGGATGAAGTGCGGTCTTCTGTTTAAAAGACTACAATCCTGAAATTAATTGCAGTCAGGGGTAGTGCATTAATTTCTTACGGCAAAAGTAATCCAGCCCATGCCCCTGCTCCTCCTAAGGAACACTCGTTATGTTTTCACTCAGTAAATATTTGGGGAAATATTTGTTGTGCTCATAATCTCAACACAAAGATTTGTTTCTTGGGGCAATGCAGCTTACATTATAGCCAGTGCATCCAAACCTTCTCAGGCCATGTAATCCTTTCTTCAGGTCCCTGAAAACCTCGAATTCATCTGTTTCATTATCTTGACGCTTTGGTTCTAAAATGCAATGACAGCTGTTCCTTGCAAAGGCATAAATCTGTTTTTTAACCTCAGAATCAAGCAGTAAACAGTTTTATAGTAAGTAGCCCAAGGGAACTTTGACTAGGATCTTGTCATTAATATAAAGTTCGTCAGTAAGCTATCACAGTTAAAAGAAAATCTACTGCAGAGTTTTCATCTCCAGATGGTGGTGATGGGGGTGTCATTGAAATCCCGTAGCCCTTCCTCAATTCTCCATATGTTGAGAGAACTCATGCAGACATCTCCATAAATGTTACCTCTGTTTTTTAAGACTTCTGCCAGCATTCTGCCTTACCATTCTCATGATTTTCGGATTTGGCTATTTCGAGGACTAGAATGCTTCTTTGTTATTTCACGTCTCCAGATTATATATTGGCATTGCTCCACTGGAGCTTATTGGATCCATGATAAACGAAACCACACTAAAGTCAGAAATATTGAACAAATTGGCTGTAGAATGCTTCTCTTGTGTCAACGAAGACATTTGGAATGGTGTTGGCTTCCTTGATTGTTGATTCTATTTTACTGTTTGATCATAACATTAAAACTAATTTTAAATGCACTATTTACAACGAGCTTCTACCAATTTATTGAAATCCACTGGATTCTTTCCTCTGCTGATTTACACATTGGTTCATAAGTCTGGTAATTTGCAGTGACACTATTCTGATGTATTACATCTTCTTTGCCTCTTAATTAAAGTACGTTTTCCATTTTTCTTAACTTTCAGCACGTTCTCTCATTTCCCACTGAAGCTAATTCTGTTTCCTCTGCTGTTCTGAGGTCCTGATAGTTGAATGAATTGGAAACACCAGCAAGCTACATCTCTTAATCCTTTGTAATTTGGTTCCATTTCCTCCTTTTATTTGTTATTTATGTCTTAAGTATCATTATTGACAAGAACAAACATTTCTGAATGTTCATTCTGCACTGATGATATTATGCTCACTAAAATGAAGATATATAGAATGGGAAAAATCAGTGTGTGCGTGTATATATGTGTGTATACAAATATATATATATACGTATTTACACTATATGTGTACATCAACGTTCACTTCCTTTGTTTTCTTAGTCTCTCTTGTCTTATTTAAAGTAAACCTACATTTCCTTTTTAGCTTCATTCCTTTTGAATTCTAAACGCTGTGTGTGTGTGTGCGTGCATGTGTGTGTATTGTGTGTGTGTGTGTGTTGTGTGTGTGTGTGTGTGTGTGTTTGGTTTTGCCGATAGAACCTAGTCCAAAAAGCACAGATAGGCACAGAATCTATCAGGAAAAGAGTTAAAAACCTCTACCTTCTTAGCTAACTGTGGCCCACAGGCTGCTAATTAGCTTGATGGATCAGCACCTGGTCTGGTTATGAATGCTCAGAAGCCCATTGGCTGCTGGCAGCTGATTCCAGACTCCCTGAGGTTTGGAGATGTATCAACTTGAGAAGAGAGAGCTGGCACTTGTTTAAAGGGTAGCTGTAGCCAATTATTCATGAGCTCCTTTGGGTTTGACTTGGCTGAAGGAAGAACCATGCTTTTAGACACATTTGAGTCAGCCTTTTCTTGCACAATAGGTTGCATCTATCTGGAACATTTTTCCTTTGTTTGTCATTACAATACAATGACTAATATTGGTACAATCCTACTGTTATCTAAGAGATAACTGAGTTATGTTATTTTTTTTTCCCGATGCTCCTGTTCTTCCTCTACTCGTTTACCAAGAAAACTTTTTATTTTATAGGAATGTTTTTAAAGTCAGTTTGCCTCATGCTTCCTATTTCAGTGGAGTTTTAGAATATATACATAGAATATATGTAATGTTTGGTTTATATGACACTGAAACTCTAGATAGTCTGCTAAATACAGTTCACTGACCAGGGAGGTATCAAGTGTTAGGCACGGATTTGTATCTTTGCTTTGACACTTAGTAGCTGTGTGACCTCAGGCAAGTATCCTAGCCTCTCTGAGCCTCAGTTACCTCATCTGTAAACCTACTGTAAGTTCCTACATTGAAATGATTATACAAAACCATATCAGTTTCCTTCCCTAAGTAGTTACTACTCACATTGATTAGCCCTCAACATTCAAGTGTGCAGAGCCTGGTAGTGGAGCTTGTAGAAAAATATTAACTAAACAGAATATACAGAGCTGCTGTCATACCCCCCCCCCAAAATGGCTGGCCTGAACAAAAAGTGAGATCACTCAGAGAAAACAATCAAAGAATGATGTTATAACCCAGTGTCAGCTCTACACTCATCTTCTGGCATATATATCAATGCATGCTGTCTCTTTTCATTTGTGCCAACATGATACAAACCTCAGTACCTCTTTGAGACTCCCCTCCCCCCATTAATCTAATCACACACAATAGCATTAGGCAGGTACTTTGTCTTTATTGAAGATTTCATGAAGATGGGGAGGCGAAGAGGGGGGTGGTTGCAGCATACCCAACACAAACAATTTGTTTAAAGCTCCATTCAGTATTTTCATTCTTTAAAGGGCATATGGTCACTAGTATTCTCTTTCCCCAACAAAGCCTTTCCCTCAGTGACTCCTCTTTCCTTACCACCTTCTTTCTGGGAATCAAGTAAGCTCTACTCCTTGTCATAAATGCAAAAGTTAAGCAACCTTCTTGAATATGTCCATTGGAGGTGGGTCACTTTTCTCTTCATGCAGCTTATCAAAATATTTCTTCTGAATAAATATCGTGCTAAAGTCATGCAGGTGAATAAAATGTTCTCCATCCCTCTGTACACATAGCATCTTATTTAATTCTCACAATATCTTTGTGAAGTAGGTATATCGTACCAGTTTTACACATGAAGAAACTAAAACTCAGAGAAGTTAGGGAACCACCTCAATGTATAAGCCCTATCTTGTATATTTGTTTTGAGGTCTAAAGAGGATGATGTGTTGTAAGTGTTTGACCTAGTAAAAGTCAGAGAGAAGATAATGGTGGCCTCCACCAGCAGGAGCAGTAATAGCAGATGTAATAGTTGTGACATCTTTGTCTTATCTGGCTTGCATGGCTATCACAATGAATGTCAACAACAGGGCTAGCTACATCATGAAAATGTGGGGCCTGGCCAGGGGCAGAGAAGTCAATCTCTCCTTCCCAAAGCCCCACCACCCCACCAGAGGAGTGACTCCTCCCACGCCACAAAGCAATAACAGTCTCTACACCAGAATGTGCTTTGAGTGAGAGGCTTTTACCCCGTCACTCACCATGTTGCCCACCAAATGCAACATGAATTGCAGCTCAAGGCAGGGATGGCTGTTGCCTCGTCTATGCCCAAAAGCCACAAGGTGGTTGACCCTCCATGCCAAGAGTGCTACCTCCAGGTAAGGGCTTAATAAGGCCAGCCCCTTATCTACCCCTGTCAATGCCACTCAATAGCTACCCTAGGCAAAGGGAAGCAGTTGCTGTAGGATGAGCCAGAGGGAGAGGGTGCAAGCAAGGCCCTGGAGGTAGGAAGCAGATAGCCAAACACTCATCCCAGGAAGGCAGGACCACACATGAGCTGAGGTTTGAAGCTCCAGCACACTCACCATAGTCCCATTGGACTTCACTTACAAAATATAAATTCAAAATTGAAATTATTTAGAATTGCAACATTGTAACTGCAGAACATTAAACCAAATTTGGGGCCCTTCTGAGAGCCAGCCCCTGTGGAGACAGCACTAGTCACTTGTCCATGAAGCCAGCCTTGATCAACAATGAATTTGCAAATTCTTCAAAAACTTTTAACGCTATGTAAATGTGAAGCATTTTTGCTATAATCATGGTAATCACGTGCCCTGGCAACTCTTTTGGGCATTTACTTAGTAACCCTAGATTTGTAGCAAGGAGAATACATTTGTTTTCTTCCCAGGAAGGAAAAATGTTCCCAACTCCTTCAGCAGACAGTGGTCACGCATTCCGAGAGATAGGGCGAAATCAGCATTTTCAGGAAACATCTTTCCCCTTCCCAGAAATCTCCCTTGTAACAGATATGCCAAGGCCAAGACCTCAAGTCCTCCTCAAATCAAAACTGTGGCCCCTCCCTTCTAAGCAGGAAAAGGAACCCCCACCCTGGAACTCCCCACAGCCTCTGCTCCCCCCACCCACCACTTCAGGCCTCCAGGAGCCTGAGGTTCTCTGTCACACACCTTTGATTAACTCAGAATTTGAAAATCAGGGACATTTCAGTGCCTTGGATCACTCCTCTGTCCTACGGGCACTGGGCTGCAGCCCCCAGCTCCTCACACCTTATGCATAAATTTGATTCCACAGATCTGCACAGGCATTTTTCAAATCTATAGGAGCATCTAGTGGTTCAGAATAAAGCTCTTGGTCTACATCATAATTAGAAAAAGCATCTGAGAGAAAGGGGAGAAAATGCAAATTAGAATATTCTCACCCTCTATACCCACGAGGGATCTGTTTAAAGCAAAACTGTGATTTACTAAATGATAGCCTAATGACTTGCAAGAGTTAATGTGGCTTCCCACTTTATTTCTTCCCCAAGAGTCATTTCTGCCCTGGGGATGCACTGGTTCATCCTATCCTCGGTCCTGACAGGGTGTTGAGTGGATTTTTTCAGCATAGACCCCGCTTTAGGGTCCTACAGAAAAAGAGTGGGCCAAAGGTGCTTGAGGGGTGTCCTGCCTCCTCTCCCATCCCCATCCACCAGAAACGCCAGAGCACCTATGCTCCTTTTTTCCTGGGGTCTTTCTCTTGTGAGCCAATGAGGATGACAGTGGGCACTCCCACCAAATGTCAGGCTGGGCACTGCTCTGCACGAGAAATGTTTTAGCGCAAAGCTGTTGTCAGTCACGGTTCTGACGAAGGCCCACTTTATTTTATTTTATTCTATTTTTTTATCTATTTTATTTTTTTATTTTTAAAATTTATTTATTTTTTGTTTTTTTAATTAAAGAAATGACTTTAATTTTTTTCCCCTTCTACTCCCCGCCCCCAGTTGTTGTTTTTTTTTTTTTTTATGGTGACATTGTTATCTACATCCAATAACTTTCAACTGTACATTTTAATAGTAAGGCATATATATATTTACACAGTGTGTTTGCCTCCCATAGTTAAGATTTTCTTTCTGTCACCACATATTTGACCTTACCCCGTCTACCTCCCCCCCTGCATCCCCACCTGCTCCCCTCTGGTAACCACTAATCTATAGTCCATGTCCATGAGTCTCTGTTTGTTTGTCCTGTTCATTTGTTGCTTTTTAGGTTTATATCCCACGTATAAGTGATATCATGTGATTTTCAACTTTTTCCGTCTGCAAAGGGCCACTTTATAGCAGCTTGCCCAATGTAGTAGTCAGAGTCATAAGAAAAATGCATGAGACTTGGAGTTAGAAATTTTGAATTCCAGCCATGGTCTGCTACTCACTAGCTATATGACTTTGAGCAAGTCAGTGAACCTCTCAGGGACTCAATTTCCTCATCTATAAAATAGGAACAATATTAGCAATCCCAACCCCTGCATCATTGTTTTGAGGATTCATTGTGATACTTGTGAGTATATTTTGTCAATTAGGAACTATCTAATAATTTCAGGCATGACTGGATCCAGATCCTCAAAAGCTATCACTGGAATCTCTCAACCTCTCACTCTGTACCTGCTCTCTGCTTCTTCTGCACTGGCTTCCCCCTTGAGCAGACCCTCTCCACAGGCTGGCCCTAGGCAGTGCCAGGCACTGAGCTCAGAACCCTGGCGGTGCTAGTGTCACCAACTCAGAAACATCAGTGAAAAGAAAGCGTCACTTTCCCAATATTTCCAACAGAGTCCTGACCCTGACCCTCTCTGAACAAACCACTGTAACTGAGCAATAGAACCCTCTCACTGGCCAGTGGATCATGTGTCTATGCCATGGTCAGATATTCTAGGATGTTCTAAGATTTCATGGCAGAGGGCTGGGGAGATAGGTCCCTAATGAAACATCAGATTATTGGAAACAAACATAAAGGGACTAGGTGTCGACCAGGAAAAAAATAAAATACAGTGGACATCAACCACACATTCCTATTCTAAAATTCAATTATTCAATCCAAATTTGTTTTTTAATATTGATTATGAAATTCTTTCTTCTTTTGTTCCTCTAGTATATTTCAACACTCTTGATGCGTATTGCTGGAGAATTTGCATAATGATATGTATAATCACCCTCAAATGATGGGCTATCCTGTCCTCCAATCCTGCAGAAAAAAACAAACCTTTTTTATGAGTCTTCAAAACAAAAAGTTACTGTTCACTTCCAGGTGCATGAGCTCTTCCTGACTTACACAGCTGATAAGCACACGAGAAGGGGCTCTGGGAAGGAGCTCTGTTATTTAGTTCAGTTGATAAGATGGAGTGGCTTATTAATGCTAAAGTTTATGAATGAATACTCTGGTTCACTTAATTGTTTGCTTGAATAACTATTGTGCTCCTGGCTTTGTGCTATATTTTTATGTGGGTGCACCCATTCAATCCTTAAAGAACTATTATCCCTATTTTACAGATGCAGAAGCTGAGGTGCAGCAAGGATAAACAACTTGCTCAAGGGCTACGACTAGTAAATGAGAGTCACACCTGCATCCGGGTCTGAGCCCACAGCCTTTTTCTATACATTATACTACCTCCTGGAGGTCTCCAAGTATGAGTGTCTGATATGCTGTAAACCATATTTTTCTGAACCAAAATCAGATCTCATGGTCTGACTCTTTAAAGAGGGCCATCCTGGGAAATCTAGAATGTATAGTCACTTAGTGAAACACATCCAGATCAGGTGACTGGAGCAGTCTCCTCTCGTGGCTAACCTTGAAAGACGCTGCAAATGTTGAGCACAGCTGCTCTGTTGGTTAAAGGTGTTAGAAGGACAGGATACTTAACACCTGTGCTGTGCAGCTAAAATGGATTCTCAGGGGCTGGTTGTAAGCAAAGGCTGCAAGCAAACATCTTAGCTACGGCTCACTGAAGCTGTATGTGGCTCAGGACTTGAATGTCGTTATCATCCAAAAGAAGTCCCTAGGTCTTAATTCAGAAGACTGGGGCATAACATCCCTGGCAGATGGGCCTCCGTGTTTACATTCATTCCCCCTGGATTCCAAGCCTGCTTGCCTTCAGGAAAAAGTGTAAGTCCCTTCTGCTCATTCTGGGTTGTGTTAGCTTGGTAGTTAGATCCATAAATATGCCCATGGTTAATAGACGCTCTATAAGTTGTTTTAAATTTGCTATTCAAATAAAGGGATTTTTTTACAGCAATGATTATATATATATATATATATAATCATGCAATAAAAATAACAAACTCTACAAGAGTTGAAAGTTGGCCTATGCCCTACGTGTCTCTTTAGTGACAAGCAAAGCTTGAGTTTAAGAGAGAACCATACTGTTTCTATGACAGACATACACCAATAGCCACACAAGCCTGTTCACGACTCAGATTTCCTGATGCCTAACTCTTGTGGAACTCCTTGATTCTGTTGCCTCACCATTACACAGACATTCTCTTTCTGACTCGTGTCTAATTCCTTCTATCTACACATACCAACTTTTTTTTTTTTGCAAAATGCAAAGCCCTGCTTTTTACCTATTAAAAGGTAAAATTCCACAATATCAAAATTATAAATCCATATTTATAATGCTCCTATCTCTACAATAGTTAGTTCTGAAATATTTTTCTATTATAAACTTGTTCATGTGGTTCAGAAGATTTATTTGGGGTGGGGTTTCCTGAAACTTTTCTATCCTAGCCAGTGAGTGGGCCATGTATCATCCTGCAGTGTAAAATGGAAAAACTTGGGCGCTGTCCAGAGTTCTGACCTCAAAACTCCATAATTCTATATGTGGTTCTACTTGATGACAGTTCACCCCCAGGCCTTCCAAACTACCAGGAATCAGCTGATGGCAAATCTGTATTTCTTGCCCTCACTTCTCTCCTGAGTTCCAGATTTATATTCTATCTGCTTTCTGCATGCGTCTATTTGGAGTGTAACTAAAATTCAACATGTCCCAAGCTTTTTTTCACTCGTTCAATAAATGTTTACCTAACGCCTATTGGGAGTCAGAAGCTGAACATAAGTAGAGAATTACATAAGCAAGGCCTCTGATCTCATGCAGTCATATGGAGAGATCCATAACTAAACAAGTAACTACCAAAAAAATGAGTTACTCTGAGAGCAAAAGGATTTTGCCTAGGCCAGTCAGTATAGGACAAGGGATGTATAAAAACTTTCCTGGAGTAAGTTACATGTTAGTTGAAATCCATAAGAATAAACTGGAGTTACCTAGAGAAAGATTTCCACAAAGTTAGAGTCCATCCTTTCTATCACTCAGCCCCCAGCTCAATGTTTAACTTCACAGGCATTCAATAAATCTTGGCATAATGAGTAGAAGTATTTTTACATCAATATCTTTTTTTAAATCACTATTATAGGATAAAGGATTATGAGATAGCTATTTCTAGCAAATACACACACATGCACAGACACAAATATACAATTTTAAGCATGTACATTTATAAGATTAATTCTGTTATCAGAGCTTTAATATAAAGTCAAAAAGTTTTCTTTCTCTTTCACTTTCTTATCACTTTTTAATACTATTTATATCTGAGACTACCTCCTTGGACTTTGTTTACTGTTCTGAGATAGTTCCAGCTTCAAATTCTGTTAAGTTCGCAATTATAATCCTAAAGGACAGAGACATCTTCTGTAAGTAGATTTGTGTCATGCCTGCTTTTTAACGATATTTTTAAAGCATTTATTGTCTGCTTAAAAATGTTCAAAACAAACTAAAAGCCGTAAGATATAATAATGTAGAATCTTAAGATAAGCTAACATTAAGACAACAAAGATCTTTTACTTTAATATTCTTAAATATAAAAGTATGTCTTCCTCCAAGAATCTCAAAGCAGTTCTTTTAAGTATAAAATTCTAATTGTCTTAAGACCAACAGTCACAGATAAACTTATATTGCATCGTGGAATTTCATGGTTGATTCATGAAAATGTTCTTCCATGGGTTCAGGTGCTAAATTGATAGAGGTCTGTTGAGAGACGAATGCCTCTCTTTGTGTTTATTGTCTTCCTCACCCAGGAAGCAATTCTCATGCTAGCTTTGCATAAGACCCCTACACAGCTCCAGAAGAAATAATCAACCCTGTTGGCACTTATCCTTTGAAATTCCTGGAAATTTTACTGAAACATTCAATTCCTCCCTGGCTGAGGTCACTAGCACTGAAGGTAAAAGGCGTTTATCTTTATTCTATTTCAGAATTCCCAAGTATTTTTATGAGAGTGTCAGGTATGCCTAGATGCTGTGAATGTAAGAGGTGTTCAAAAAAGGTTTTCAAAAAACATTTTAGCTAACATTTTTGGAGAGCTTATTATGTGCTAGGTATTAGTTAATGCTCTACATAATATATCAGTTAGGGCATAATCAAAGAAACAGAACCAGTAGGAGATATATACTAAGAGATTTACTGCAAGAAACCTGCCTACGTGATTGTGGGGTCTTGGCTGGGCAAGTCTGACATCCACAGGGCAGGCCTGCAGGAAGGGCAAGCTGGAACTCTTAGGCTGGGCTGGAACTGAGGTTCATAGATGGAGGGTTTTTTTTGTTTTTTTTTTTTTTTTGAGGGGGAAGCCTCAGTCCTGCTTGTAAGGTCTTTCAACTGATTGAATCAGATTATCCAGGATAATCTCCCTTAGTTAAGGCCAACTGATTATGAACTTTAATCATATCCACAAAAACCTTCACAGTAACACCTAGATTAGTGTGTGTTTGAGTAACTAAGAACAATAACCTAGTCAGATTGGCACATCAAAAAGACCACCACCCATGGGTAATCTCATTTCCTCCTAGCCACAACTCTATGAAGTAATTTCCATCATTATTGTATTCATTTTACAATTGGAAAGGTGAGGCTCGAAAAAGTTAAGTAACTTTTCATCAAGATCACAAATCTATGAAGTGTAATAGCCATTTCTTGAACCCACAGGTCTTATTCCAAAGTTGGAAGTTTGACTACTGCATAATACTAGCTCCAAGCAAATGAATAAATTATTGTAATTCTGTTTCTCTAAATCTGCATAAAAGGACTGATATTGGTGTTTTATGTATCTCTTTGAAAAGTTACCACAATCTTTAGGCTTTATGAGACTAGAATATTCAACATGGTCTTCTGATAATTTTTTAATGCAAAAAAAGAACACAGGAAATTTATTGAATCCCAAATGTTAGTCCTTTCTGATGTAAAATTGCTGTTCTTAAATAAGCAGTTTATGTTAAAGAGAGTTGCATTCTTGATGACCTATAAATTCAATGAATGTTTACCTTTCATTTGGGGATATAGGGAAGTAGGAAATTGATGCTATAAGAGTTTTTTTCTGAATTTTCTCATTTTTTAAGGAACAATATATTACATAATATAACCAGAGTATTAAAAATAAGATGTAGATACTCCCCCAAGTAAAAGAACATAAGGCTGTATATTATGCATATTTTTAAGTAATGTGAATTAGAATTTGACTGATTTTTTTAGCAAAAAATAAAATTGGCGAAGGAAAAAATAATTCTGATATTGAATATCCTGGAATACCATAGTATCATGGCAAGTGACTGAACAAGTGGCAAGAATCCATGCCTCTAATTCGGGTAAGTAGCTGGGCAAGTGACTTCTCTAGGCATCAATTTCCTTTTCTACAATATAAGAGGGTTTTTAGAAGATGCTCTCTTATATCGCTTATGCTGTTCTAGAACATTAACATACCTAAACTTTCAACTATGAGGAGGGGTTATTTTTGCGCCGAAGACTAAAAAGTCATTCTTCTGTGAACTATTTAATGGTTTTATTCCAGCCAGTAGCAGATCACACTGATTAGACCTTTGTGTTTTAATATGCATGTCTGGAGGTTATCACCAAATTTCATTAGTGCTGCGCTGACGTTAATTTCCAGAACTGTAATATTTCATGTGCAAGCTGATCGTGCTGAATGGAGTACCAGTCACAGCCACCATGGACAGCGACTATACCTCCCCGCCCCTTCAAGGAGTTTTCACTAGCCAAGGACAAATGCTGACAGAGAGTTAGATTTCCATCATTTTCCAGAATTAGTGTAGACACCGAATGACCCATGGACTCCAAATGACTCTGGAATGCATAGGACTCAACACCATACAAAAATGATAACATGGCTCCCTTCCAAAGCACTTGTGGTTCATTCCTAACAAATGACATCTTATTAAAATAACTCAATATTGTTGCCAGAGAACAATATCCAGAAAAGAGTGATGCCCTTCAGCCATTCATATGACTAGGAAACCAAGAGAACACCTATTCGACCTCAAGTCACATGTATTTGCATTGTAGAGTAAGAAATAGAACTAAATGATGTGACTTCAAGACCCGTTCAAAGTTTGGTGATCATAAAAAACAGAACTATCCAAACAAGCACCACTCAAGAAGGCAGGTCATGTCTAGCCCAGTTCTCTTTCTATATATGCAAGACATAAAATCAAAAAGTTTCATGAACTCCTTACGTGAATGAGAAATTGTTTTGATATGCTTAAATGCTCACACTCTGGAGCCTAACAGGCCTGGGTTTATGTTCTAGTCTTGCATCCTGCAAGAAAGGTGACTTCAGGGTATGTCATTAACCTGAACTTCACAAAAGCAGATGACATGAGGGTGCACAAAACAGTGCATATTTAGTGTTTCTTGTTTAGGGAAGCGAATGTTCTTCCATAACTGCTAGTTTCAGATCTCTCTAAGCATTTTTTTTTTTCATCTCAAAAGTGAGGATAATAATAAAACCTACCTCATAGAATTGTGAAGATTAAATGAGATAATTCAGATACCTGACAAGCCATATGTGCTCAGTAAAGTTAGGTACTATACAAGAATTAATTCACATTTCTATTTTAGTGCCTGACTTTTTGCAGTTGATAAAGATCTTTTTTTCTTTGGTTTTAAAACAATAAATGTATAGCAGATCCTCAAATAACATTCTTTCATTATAATGATGATAAGGCCATAGGAATTTAACTGTTATTTGTATCGATTAGCCTATGGTAAAGTCGGTTTTAAGTCCTTTCGCTGCAGTTTCGAGATCCTATCCACAATGTTAAGTGAGGACTTAACGGTGTAATCTTAAAGCTAAGAAAGTGAAATTACTCTGAACAGTGGGTCAGTTATTAATACTCTTTTGAGTCCATCATAATGTTATACATTTCCTTAAATGCTTTTACTTAAAGTACTATGATTCCAACCTAATTTTCACAGACTGTTTGGGTGCTGTTACATTGTTTTCCGATGTTGGTTATCCGCTATGGTTCTTATCCCAGACTAAGTGGGCAACTCACACTTTTGGATGGAATGTTGAAAAACCAAAGAACTGAAGTGTGTGGGTTGCTAGATACGTTCATTCAAATGTTATGGTATTGAGCACTGTATAAGCCACATGTAATTTTTATTTATTTATGGCAAGGAAAAACCATTAGGGTTTAAAGAGAGGAGGGGGAGCCTTGTCGTTTAAGACCAGATTTACTTCATTTAATTGGCATAATGCTGAAGACAACTCTTTGCCAAAGAAAATTTCTACAAGTGTTGGTAGTGGAACAAGGGTAACTTCGGTTGAAACCGAGGGCAGCGGTGAGGGGTGTTTAAACCGTTTCAAAATCTTACTCCAGAGCCTAACCCTGACCCTCCAGGTCTACTGGCTGGGGGCGGGGGGCGATCATCTCCTTCTGAGAACTGGTACGCTAGTCGCTCGAGGTGGTGCCACTAGCCCACACATGCTGAGTGTTGCAGTGGCTTCTCCCGCGTGGAGAACTCGAAGCAGTTGGTCAGCGGGAGGGAACTCGAAGTGGTCTCGGGGCAGAGCAGAACCTGCCTCTTCCCCTCGTCCTCTTCCTCCTCTCCCCAGCGGCGGCGACGGCCGCTGCCACCGCTGCTGCCGCTGCCTCGGTGGTCACTTGGGCGCTTGCGGAGCCGCCTGGCTGCTGCCTCGGTGGCCGCCTCTCGGAGCGCGAAGAGGGGGCGGCGAGGAGCGAGATATCCATAGTAACACAAGATGCACCAGGCGCCGAGCTAGAGCGAGCGCGGGAGGAGGGAGCCCCCGCGCGCCCGCCGCCCGCGGTGCTAGGCGCCCCGCAGCCCCCGCGCGCCGTGCCCGGGCCCGCGTCGCTCTCGCAGTTAGGGTCCGACTGAGTGGTAAGCCCTCCCCGGCAACTGCGCCGACACCTCCCACCCTCCCCGGCCGCCCATCCCCCGGGAAGCAGCCGCAGAACAATAGAGAGCGCCGCCAGCAGCCCCGGAGATGGCGTTCGGGGGAGGACGCGCCGCCGTAGCTGCCGCCGCCGCCGCCCCGGCTGGCGCGCGCCGCGTGGGGCCGAGCGCGTGCGGGGGCGCGCGGCGGGGCGGGGGGCGCGGCGGGGCGGGGGGCGCGCGCGCGGGCCCGGGGAGCTCGCGGGGAGAGCCCAGCGCTCGGCGCAGCGCAGCGCGGCGCGGCCAGGCTCGGCGCCTCTCCCGCCCCTCCGCAGCGCGCTCGCCCTCGCCTCGCCGCTCGCATTCGCTGGGGAGCCCCCCAGAAAGATGCTCAGAGGCGACGGCTAGGGGAGCGCAGGTTCCAGCCACATGTCCGCGACCTCCGGGGCCGGAGCCCGCCAGCCCTCGCGGATCCCGGCTCGCAGCCAGCCCGCGGCCGCTGCCGTCGCTCGTGCCGACCGGCTCGGGTGAGTAGCGGCGTGGCAGCGGGAGGCGCGGGGCACGGCTTTCCCCGCGGTCCACGGCCCCGGCTCGCCGAGATGCGGTTGCGAGAAGTGCTCCTGCAGCCGGGGCAGGGAGGAAAAGAGGAAGCCGAGTCGGAAAATCCGGGGAGGCTGCGGAGACGGTTTGCCGGGGCATTTGTTGCAGCCTAGGCTTTTGGTCTCCACTGTGTGTGGGCTGCTTTTAACGTGGTTTGGCCACTGGTTTTCCCTTTCCTTTCCTCCTTTCGGGGTTGCGAGGAGTTTGAAGCGGTAAAGACTGGATATCTTAACAAATGGCTTGACTTTCATGAGTATATATTTTCCAAAGGTCATTTGTCTTCAGTATCAGAAAGCCACGCCAACCCATGTAATTTCCAGGTGCGCTTTGAATCAGTCACCTTTCAGGAGTAGCAGGAAGGATAGACACTGGAAAGGCTGGTGTTGAGCGTGCCTTCTCTCCCCGTATTTTTTATACATCGGTTAATCGGGGGCGAGGGTGGACATGGACTTTCCAGTGCTGCGCCTTGAGCAGTGATAGAGCAGCAGAGACTGCAATTTGATGCTGCTTTCGCGAAGGTCGGGTCAGCATTTCCATTGAAATTCCTATTTCCGTGGTTGTAACTTGGATGTAATTTTACTCCAGGCTAAAACTTGCCAAAGCCAAATGAGGTCTTGTTTTTGTAAGGATGCTGCCACCACCGCGGGATTTTGCTTGTTTGTTTTGTTTTCCTCCAAGAAAACCAGCTGTCTGCTATCATGAGCCTCTAAAACAAATGGGCAGTTCACGAAGGCTTTGCATTTTCAGAGATCGGCCCGGAAGGCTAGTCCTCACTGCAGTTATCATTGCTCCTCTATGCGCGGCTATGATGGTACTTTTAGAAGACTAAAAATTCAGTCTGGGTGCTGCATATATGCCCGCAACGTGTTGTATGAGTAGATTGGAAGCAATATGAACGTTGGGGTCCTTAACGATTCTTAGGTATTTATTAAATTAGTGTGCTTGCTATATGGACCCTTTCATCTGGAAAGACAGAATTAGAGGAAATAGTGTTGGAAGGGCAACGTCAGGAATGTAAGTACAGCTTAAGACTTTTCTCAACATCGACACAAGTTCCCAAGGAGTCTATAATTCTCCTCTTGGGGAGTCTTTACAATAGGGTAGATTTATGCTGAAGTTGGGAGCCAGTTTGGATCTGGGAGGAAGGGAGGAAAGATTAGAAAACCTCTCAGAGATTCCTTCCAAACCTGTGTTCTTTGTACTCAGCAGATGAGCTTGAGCAAGGAGATGCGGGTAGTGTCTGGGTTATTTGAATCCATAGTGTTGATGGCTCTGTTACAAAATAGGCTATAATAATTGGTATTGACATCATTCCACTGTAAAGTTTTCTTCAAAGTATTCTGTTGTTCTCTCTGTCAGTCCCAGGTAGTGCAGTGATCCCCCTGGACTCAGATGGAGGAGAGAGGAGTATCTGGTACAAATGAGATTAAAACAGATGCCTGCTACCTGGGATAGTTAATGACAGTGTCATACAAAAACATTGTTGCAAAGACTTTTTTTTTTTAACTTCAGAATGCAGAGGAGAAATATCCTTGTTCAGGGATGGGAATTTCGTCCTGCAGTTGCTAATTGCCAAAACTTAATTTTACTGCATTGGAGTTACTTTGCTTGAAGCACTTTGGCACTTTTAGTAGAACCAATATTTTTTCTTAATCAATGACATCAAGCAAAGTAACTCCAATGCAGTAAAATGAAGTATCCCAGGGTAACTAGTTTTTCACAAAACTGTAAGTGTATTTATGTGTCAGCAATTGAAAATGATAATGGCTGAACGGTTATTAACAATGTAAAAATTTGCAAGTTTAACCAAATTTGTATACATGTGTGTTGAATTCTGATACGTTTATTGTCTATTAATTTACTAGATATAGTAGCGTAGTCTGGCATGTTAGGAAATTGCTTTGAATTGCTTTATTTAAAATAGTATTTGTTTAAAGTTACTCTACATATTCTAAATAGGGTGTAAATTAGCAGACAGGACATTGTACAGGAAAGACACTCCCAATAATCTTTTGTGATGTTATTATCCTCTTTTAAATGTTGGCAGATGTTTTCCAGTTTATCAAGTCATTCTCATTTCATCATTCATTGAATAAGCATTTTTGAGCATCATGCATCTTGAAGAAGGTTTATCCTTTTTTTAAATGGAAGGTAGACATGTTCTCTAAATATTACGTTGTAATAAATGCTTTGGCATTGTCAGTGTTTATAGCATTGGCAGAGTCTGTAGAAACACCAGGTATAGTTTACTGACGTCCCTATTTCTGACCAGATGTTAGTGTCAACATATGTCTCAGTAATATCCATCAAACCAGTTAATGTCCCAGGAGAAATGAACAATTGGGAAAATTAATTAGGCGATCTGCTTGATTAAAGTCATTAATAGCTATGAGTAAAATATTTGTATTTTCCATAGACATGTTTGATTTTTACACATTTTGCATTTATAGTGGTAACTAAGACTTGGTTAGCATTTACAGGTAACAATACCAGTAATCAGAGTACAGGGTCTTCCATAGGCCACCAATAATTAACAGAAGTGTGGACAGAATCCACATTTATCAACTGGTTACTTGTTTTTTTCCTTCCATGGACAAAAGCCAGTAACAAAGCGTAAATGTTTGCCATTGAATTTAATAGCAGTGTATATCAATAAGCTTTGGAAATAAATATTGTATGCATATTTCTTTTAGTGAAAGATTATATTAGCTATGATGTCTTTACTCTTGTATTAATATTTGCTTTCTTTAAAATGAATGTTTTCAAAGTGCAGTACTGTCAATATATTTAATAATTTGCTTGAGAAAGAACATTTACATGGGTGCATTTATCTTCCCACGTAACTGTCAATAATGAATTGTTCCAGAAATCTATTTTTATGTAGATGTAATTTTCATGTAAAAATTAACCTTTCTTACAATTCTAGTGTGAGATAAAAACCATTCTTGTTCATCTGATTTTTGCTTTCTCTTCAGGGAATTATGAGATGGTTGTTTTAGAAGTCAAAATATGGTTAAGCTGAGTCATTTTTTTCCTTTAAAAAAATTGTGAGAATATATTAGCTTATTTAGATGAAGACCCAATGTTAATTTTCCTAAAGCATTTTGTTTAGCTAGTATCTCTCGGTTCTGATATTTACAGAGCACAGACTCACTGGTAGTTTTCTCATATGGGAACATGAAGATATGCAGCAAAGATGAAAACAAGACTTGAACTGAAAGAAGCAAAAATGCATGTTCTGATTCGCTCTGTTATTAAATACTTTAAAATGTGCTTTTAGGTAAATCTCAAAACAGCTATTCTATAAATGGCTTTTATAGATACATCTCTTTGGGGTTTGGAATGAATCTAACAAAATCAAAATGACTAACTTCACATGACTAACCACAATGACATTCTCTGGAAGACCAATGACAGCACTGAGATTTTCCTGGACACTCACGTGTACCATGTTTCACCACCTCTGTCACTACAGACAGCCGCCTTTGAAGTGCACGGGAAGGCTTTGTTGGAATCAGTGGGCACCCCCAGCAGAATCTCAGCGCCACTTGGCCCTACGTTTAAATGGTACTCAGTTCCGTAGCTCTAGTATAATTGGTCAGGCTAGGTTTTGTGACCATTTTAAAACCAAAACACTTGGCAAAAGAAAATTATATTTTAAGACAATATGAGCATCCTGTCATTTTAGCATGTTTCAGTTAGAATGTTTTGGTAACCATAAGTTTTATGGTCTGTTTTTGGTTTTAATTAAGGCTTGAGAACAACTTGCACATACATAGATGTAACTGCAACAGGTGGTATGTTTGGTGTTGTGTAACGTTCTTAAAAGTCTCATTTCCCTATGTTTAGAAACCATGACCATGTTGTAGTTATTTTTCTAGAAATATAAAATGTAAGTGTAAAAATACGCTGCTTCTCTTTATCTCCGTGATTCATTTCTCCAGAAAGACTTGCAGACCATATGCAATATCTCTTGGCTCTTAATACATGTTTTTTCTGTCTTAACTGTCAACTTGGTGTAAAAATAATTGGCTCAAATTGTTTTCTTGTAGTATAGCTTTCCCTCCAGAATGAAAGTTCTGACATTGCCTCTTAAATATCTCCCAAGGCTTGGTTTGCACTCCTGATATGAACGATGCTGTTTATTTCACCCTACTGGCAGATTAGTCATAAAAACTCATGCCAAACCAAATTTGGGACAAAGCTTCAAATTAGAAATAGGTAGTCCCTCCCAAGTTTCAACATGATTTATACACTGGTTCTTCCTCCTTTTACCCAGCCAGAGCTACTCCAGTCAGGAATGTAGCTGTCTTGGAAGATGAAATTCCCTGGTAACTAGCAGGAGAAATTTTTTCGCTGTCTGCTTTTGACCACTCATCACTAACTTTCTCTCTCCTCTCATTCACTGCCCTTAGCTCAGGTATCTTTCAAACCACACATCCTCTTTGATCCCTTTCCTTTGTCCCTTCTCTCCTAATTCCTCCAGGAGATCGCTGTGCTCTTTCCGCTATTACAATTTTAATACAAACAATGACCCAAGCCATGACCGATAAGCATTCAGGGTGATACTGGTGATAATATCTATTGTCAAAGGAGCTGAAAGCTATAAATTTAAATTGAGGTTTTATGTAGTTAAAAACAGGACCAGAAAGCTCCACAGCTTTCATGAAAATGCTCTGAAGTCCCTTTCCGAATACCCACAAACATCTCCACCAATATGAAAGATAAATAATAATTGTAATCTGTCCATATTTAAATAAATGAAAATATTTCTTTTTTAATTGTATATTATGCCAATGATAATTCATCATGTTGTTTCTAGTATTTTTGTTGCAGATGTACAGAATTTTAGCCTGTTATGGGTCCAGTAGACTTTTGTGGGCTAACCTTGCTATTTAATTATAAATTTATACTATGGCTTATTTGAAAGAATGTGCATTCCGAATTCCACACAACTGACTCGAAAGACAGCTTTGCAAACACAACTCTTCTTTTTAAGCTGAGAAACAATCTCTGTGTATATTTATTCACTTGAGAAATATGTATTGACTGTCTGCTGTCTTCTAGGCACCATTCTTAGGGCAGGAAATATAAATGTGAAAAAAATAGACAGGGCGCCTGTTTTCTAGAACAGATATTTCGTGAGGGACGAGTGACACAAAACAAGTAAATAAATAAATGGAGATGATAATCTCAGTGTAAGTGTGTGAAGGCCATATAATAGGGAGAAGTGCTTGAGAGTGCTGGAGGGGAAGGATGCTACTTTTAAAAAGTTGTTCAGAGAAAGTGTCCCTGAGAAGGTGCCCCTCAAACAGAGGCCTGAATGGTGAGCAGGAACCAGCCATGCAGAGATGCTGGGGAAAGAGTCCTCCAGCAAAAGGAACACATGTGTAAAAGCCCTCTGGGGAACAAGCACAGTATGTCTGGGCAGCAGAGAACAGTCCCAGCCAGTTTGGATCAGCCTTGCCAGCCATGGCAAAAGGTTTTAATTCTAAAAACAGTGTGGAGCGAATGCAGAATCTAAAGCAGATATGCAATAACTCTGCCTTTGAAAAGAACTCACTGGCCGCTCTGTGAAGACTAGATAATACTAGGACAAGAATGGACACAGAGAGACCATGCAGAAGACTATTAAAGTAATTCATGTGAGAAATGATAGTGATTTGGACTAGGACAGTAGCAGTAAACAAAGAAGAGGTTTGGAAAGAGTCAGAATATCGAATTGCAAAAAACTTTTTGGAAATTCTACAAATATAGGAAAATACAAAGCAGAAAATCACAGTCCTCCCTACCTCTCACCATCCAAAGTGATATCTGTTGACATCTTGGCATTTTTAAGCAAAAATAATCACAGTATTATCTTTGATGTTTTAATATGTGACTGTAATACATAATTCAAGCAATGCATTCAATACGAATATTAAAATTTTTAAATTACCCCAAATCCTACCACCCAGAAATAACTGTCTTTAACATTAGACTAATATCATTTAAGAGGGGCTTTCTATGCATCTATTCAAAGGAGTTGATAATCGATTGCATGAATAGAAATACTTTTATAACAATGGAATCATACTGGTGATGCTATTTTTAAATAAGAAACATTAGAACTTGTTTTCTTATATTAATAGCAGTAAAAATGGAAGTAAGAAAAGCTAAATAATTGTTGAACTTCAAACAAATGTGTCCTCACTACAAAAATTTCCTTAAAGGTCTCCCCTTATGGTTAAGAGAAACGGTTATGACAAACATTAAGAAGTTTGATCATGAGGGGATTGAGATTTTGTGGGAAGATTATACAATTTGGGGCTCCTTTTTAAGAAAATGGCATATATTTTAAAATTTTACAAATTTTACAGAAACATGATCATGTGAATGCTTTTCTGTGACCCCCTCCCAGAGCCTAGGAAAGAGCAACTCACTCATTTAGGTGCAGAGCCTTAAAATTTAAACTTCAGTAACTTTATAGTAAATCTCTCTCACTGTTGGAATCATCATGTTTTTTAAACCACATATTACAATTTTAAGTATATTAATTGATTCCTTGCTATAAAAGATAGTGTTGTCACACTATCTCCCATTTCCTCTCCTCGGCTAATAATTTTAATTAATTAATTTATATTGATCATGTGTATAACACTTCCTATTCTGTAATCATAATTACTAAGTTTCTTTAGTATAAATTTTTCTATTAAAAATAAACTCAGTGATTTTTAGTCCTTTAGAATAGCTTCTCTATTTCTGACTGAGTTCTTTGAGTTATCCCTTAATTACCTGTTTCATTGTCAATTGTTTTTTGTTCTTATTTCAAGAAAGACTCATGGCTACTGCGTCTCTGAGAGTTTGTTTTTTTTTTTTAACATTTGAGGATATCTTCCTGTTACTTTACAATCGAACAATATAATGGCTGAGTATAGTATTCTCGTGTTATGCTTTATTTCCCATATAATTTTGCAGCCATTACTTCATTTTTTTATTATCATTCACTATTACTGTGCAGTCTGAGGCCACTCTTTGCAGGTAATTTGCTTTTTCTGCCTGGATCTCAAACAGTTCTTTCTTATCCTCTTAGCTAAGTAGCATAGCAAGGACATGTCTAGGTGTTGAATGTTCTGTGCCCAAATTTTCTGCAATACAATGTGCTCTATAATTCTGATAATATTGTATCATATCTTTGAAGATACCTTTTATTCCATTTGTACTGTTACCTACTTTGGGGACATCCACTCTCCTTATTTTGGATCATCTTTGTCTCTCTTCCATATCTGTTAGTTTCCTTGTAATTTAATCTTTTTGTCGTATTCTTCTGCATCCAGTAACTATGTCAGTCTTTTCTTCTGTGCCAGTAATTCAGTTTTCACAAGAGTCTGCTCTGTTTCTTGATGTTTCTAATTTATTGGTTGATTCTAAAATGTCTTTGTTCCTTAATCTGTTTCCTTAGGTCCACAATCTCTTTTTTCATCTTATTCAGTCATTTCATTATTTTGCGTTTAAGCTTCAGTTTTTACTGAAGTCATTCTTGTATAGTAGAAAGTCTGTGTGAAGATTTCCTTTTATTTGAATAATGTTATTCTGGATTTAGCTCCTTATGCTGTGACCCTTGCATTTTATATTATTTCCTCTCTTCCTCTTTTCCTTCCTATGTCCTTCCTTCCCTCCTCTCTTTTTCTCTCCTTTTCTCCTTTTTTGCTTCCTTTCATATCTGCCATGCTATTTTTTTTTTTTATCTTGCTAGTGCTTAGACAGCTTTGCCCAGACATGGTGTAACTTCTTAAATCACTTCCCACCTTTTGGGGGACCAGTTTGAGCTGTTTGATTGCCTAAATCTATTAACTTTTCAGCAGTCTGAAGAAATTGCAGAAAGAGGCAGAAATTGTACAGAAGGGTAACTCAAGCTGTACACAGTCTTGGTTAGGTTCCCTGGTCTGTGCTTTCTCAGATTTTGTTGAATATCCTTATTATCAGCATTCATTTCACCAACTTGGGTGGGAAAGGGGGACACACCATTTTTATAATTAACTAAAAAGTTCCGTGTGTACTAGTAGCTACCCTGAAGATAACTTAGGGCATCATGGGTTCCTCATTACAGTGGGCAGGCAGCCCTGGGGCCTTCGTTTCCATGATATTAGTCCTCTGCTCCCTTTCTCCCATCGCTCCTTAGTAGAAAACATAGAAAGAGATATTCACTAAGTATGCTTTTCTCTAAATTTAGGGTTACTAATGAGAATTCTCAGAATTTTGTTGACTCACTTCTCTCAGGGGAAACAGGTTTAAGAACCAAGCAACACTGTGCCTCTTTATCCTGCTCTAGAATCTTCTTTCATTTTCTTTCCTCAGCTGTCAGTTTCGAAGTTTATTTATATTGGTTGATGGTCTTTTTCTTAATTTGTTGCTATTCGATATCGTTTTTAACTAATGTTCACTTTTTTTTTTTTTTTTTTACATTTATTAAGTATTTTTTTGTTAAGTATTTAAAAAGGAAAGTTCTGTGAGGCAGGTAAAATTCGTCTTCTTAAATCAGACTCCTGGATATACTTGGAGATAGAATTTAGACGTTTTGCTGATGAATTAATTTGAAAGGTAAAGAACAGAGAGGAGTTATGGATGACTCTTAAATTTTTGGCCTTAGCAACTGGGTGTATGCTGAACAGATTGGGCTAGTGGTGAGAGAGGGAATCAGGAGTTCTATTTCAAGCATTTTAAGTTTGAGAAACTTGACATCCCATGGAAATGTCAAGCAGGTGGTTAGATCCACCAGTCTGAAACTCACAGGAAAGATGCTGAGCGTATAGGTGGTATCTAAAGCCATGTGCCTGGATGAGATCACCCAGGGAGAGAGAATGTAAACATAGAGAAGTATATAACGAATACATACTAATCGAGATGTATGTATGTATGAACTCTCTAGGCTCAGCATAAACTGTTCTTAACCTAACAAATGTCTGACATCTTTCAATATAAATGTTATCAGGTTAATGGTTTGGTATGAATTATTAAGAAATGTCATCAGGGAAATTTTATATTTCTAGGTCTATGTAGTAACACTAGTAAAGCGTTGCCTTTGGGAAATCATTTGGACTTGCTTTTAGCTATTAAAACATCAATTATATATATTTGAAGATGATAAAGGTTTGATTATAAACAAATATCTGTAAATTTTCATTATGAAGATTTAATTTTTTGTTTTCAAAATGAATATATATACATTTTTATATACTGCATACTTATGCAACTAAATACAGTTCTCGCTTATAGAAGGTGCACGTCATACATTTTAAAGCACTCCTATATTCTGAGGTGATATGCTTAGTGAAAAGAACACTGTTCTGGAAATTAGGAAACAGATTCTAGATCCAACTCTTCCAGTAATAATTACAATAATAAAAAATAATAATATGAAACACATGTAATCCTTTCGGTGCGACAGGCACTGTTCTAAGCACTTTACATATATTTACTTTTTTAAGAAGTTATGTAGTCACACAGCTTCCAGCTACTTAATCTCTCTGGACTTTTTGGCTCCTCATTTGTAAAGGCAGTCTTCCCTCTGGCTCCAAAATTTATCTTAAATTGTACAGTTTTATCAAGAAATGTAAAAACGTTTTAATGATCTTATTAGCAAAAGCAAATGGAAATAGGTCCTTTTATAGTCAAGGGGAAGAGAAACCATTATATAACAAAGGCTAACCAGCATAAGGAGTCAATTATGGAGATTTTGCTCTTCTAGGACTGCATCCCAAACGTATCTTCCCGCGTGCTTTTGCTCCCGCTATTTCAAATCCTGTCCTTTGTTCCAGGTCACATCTGTCACTTTTCCCTTGCAGTCCCTTCAATTAGAAACAACCAACCCTTCTCTGGACTCCCAGGCTTTTGTGCCTTGTATCTGGCTATTTGCATACATTGTTATATTCTCTGTGAGACCCTAAGTTATCTGGGGACAGGGACGGCAACCCTTAGGACCTTGTTCATCACTTTTTAAATTCAGTTGTGTGCATTTTACAGAGTACATATAGCAAATGAAATTCAGGCTTTCCTACACAAAGTGAAATAATGTTACTCAAGCTAAAGGCATAATGTTTTAGAAAAGATCTTTTTAGAAAAGGCCTGGGGATCAAGACTGAGTCCCAGCTCTGCTGATTACCTGCGTGTGTGGGCACTCTCTTAGCTTCAGTTCCTTATCAGTCAGATGGAGATATCGATGTATGTATTCTCTGGGTTACAGAGCTGTGAGCATTGAATGAGACAGTGTATGTGAAGTCCTTGTTAAGAAGAAAACCAGTACAGTCATATAGAATGTTCCCATTCCTCTCAAGCAGGACGCGGGGCACATGGCCAATTACCTTCAACCAATTATCATAAACAATGAGTTTGTGAACTGTTGCCTTCTCCTAAAAACCCACACCCCAGCCCTCAAACAGATAGTTTTCTGTCCTCCTATTGATTTTGAGTAAATGTGATTTATTTAGCACATTTAATGCAGACTACTTCTCAAATCAAAGAAGATGGGTTTGGTCGTAATGTGAGAATGAGTAAAAACCAATGAAAACAACGTGGTGGAATTCACCACCAAATACTTAATTTACAGCTTCACTCTTCCTTAATTACGCTTCTTTATATTAATTTCACGTAATAATTTTAAGGGCCTTTTTGAATGTTGTCTCTGCACAAACACAAGTAAAAGCCTCATATATTATGCCAACCCAGGGGTGCCATGTAAGCAATGGGCCCGGGGTACTGTGAAGACCTTGGCGGTCACAGCTATATCTGCCCCAGAACAGTCTCAGCTCGTTGCAGAGCAGTGCTTATTTCCACATTCATGTGACCATCGTCCTGTGGGCCAGGGCCAGGCAGCCTGCGTTGCGCACCAGGAAGAACTGCTTTCACACGGGGACCTGAAGACTAGCCACATGCTGAATTTTGTAGACTTCAGAAGTCAACGGTGTAATTGTCTCTCCCTGTTGCTCTTACAGAGACATTTCACGCACGGACAGTCCTGGGATCCAGCTTTTTAGCAAAATTGAAACAGAACTTAGATTAGCTGCAAGCCAGACTCCCGCAAATGATATAAATCTAATGCCGTAAGCTGTTATATGAAATGTAAGAAGTAATTGGGATCCCCAACAGTGAACTAATTAGAACAGTTTTATTGCATTTTAAATAAGTAGGCATCGCCCTTTTAATAAATAGAAATCAGTATGTAAGATCTTGCTGGAATTCCTTTGTCTATGAACAATACAAATATAAATTAGTAATGTGTGGTGATTTCTAAAAAAAAAACTCCAGAGTGGTGTTGTATGTGACCAGCTCAAATAATAGATCTAAATATTGACCGTTTTCATTACTGCATGGTATTTTAAAACATAGACCATGGTTGTATCTAAAATACTTTGCAATTGTACCTTAATATATATTTTAGCCTTATTAACATTTTAATGTGGAGTTTTATGAACACGTCTCTACCTAAAAAAATAAGGATTTTTTTTTTTTTTTTTGCAGTATGGCCGTTACTTGCCCAGTTGCTAGGTAACAAGCTAGATCTCTATAGCATTATCTGAACATGCAGCAGATTATTTTTTAGTGACAATTATTTATTTATATCCAATATTTTTAAATGTGCAGTATTGATGATTAGACAAACTGTTGATTTACTTACTGTGTATTTTCAAGAAAGTATGCAGTGATTCACAAAGCTAGATTTGTTCTAATTATTAATATTCACCAAAGAATAATCAGGTTTCTAGCAAAGCAGCAATGGCTAGATTGTTTTTCTTTGATAATCCTTCCAACTGGCTGGTCATAACTAAAAGCGATGCCACACCTTTCCAACTAGTTACACTGCACATCGTTTGGGAAGGCATGTTTTGTTCTTCCATGGTATCCATTCAAATGTTAGGAAGTTTGAATTTTGTGAAAATTGAGATCTCTTTATATCGTTTGTCATTCCTTATACTATAATTCTTCAGGAGATCTTGCGAAGTAGCAGTTGATTTAGAAGATGTTCTTATTTTAAAATACTAACAAAATTTATCATTTCTTTTTTATCTTTTGGTACACAGATGAGAAATCACAGCAGTATATCATCATGTTACATAATCAGCAATGGTGTCTTGTTAGAGATCTTTTAACAAAAGTTACCATTAAAGAAAAAAACTCAATTTAAGTATTAGAACCAGTGAATTTCCAATAATAATCTTTTGGAAGGAAAAAAATCTCTATCCTCTATTTGTGAATTTTGTCCATAATACTTGCCTTTTAATCAAATGGATTCATTTGCTTAAGTGTTTCTTCATATATTCTAGGAACCATGTGAAATTATTTCAATTTCATTTCCCTTTCGTCATTTATATTGGTAAATTTTGATTATTATTAGATGAAATTTATGTATTAAATTAAAAGTCATTTGTCACAGTCTTTTTAAAACAAAAGTCAAAATGATATTTTATACTGTAATGGAAAAAAGGTATTTATTGAACATTGTACTTTTGTGGTAGAATGGCTGTAATTAGTCTATCAACCGTGGGATAATTAGAAATTACGGTACGATTTTCTTTATAGCATAAGAAATATCACAATATGTAATGTTAGTATTCAGGTTAGTCTTAAAATTTTAGTTTATAGGATGGTAACATAAAAAAAATCTTGGAAAATGTTTGTTCGGAAACTATTTTCTTTTTTTTACGACAGCCAAAAGAATGCATTCTGCAGAATTAGAAAACACAGAGACAAAAATGAGTTATTACCTGTCTATTAGGCGAACTCAAGATAACCTTGTCATAACAAGTCAGCATACCGGGAAGCTACTTTATATTGAAAATAGTTTAATATGGAAAATTGCACTTTAATAATACCTGCTAATTAAATGCCTGCATTCAATAAAATACAGTTCTCAATAACCAGAAAGCTATAAAAGCCACCTGGAATAATTGATTATTCTGAATTTCTGTAGTCTTGAATAAACCACAGCAATTCATATATTTTATTGAGTATAGACTGAAGGCCAGAGCAATTTACAAGATAATTTAAGAGTAATTTATCTGACTCTTTACAGTATTCAGTTATCACTGTGGCATTTAAATACCAAAAGTAAAATGGAAATCGCCCTTCTGGCTTTTCTCCATTTTCCATATTCTCAGTGACATACTGGTTTGCTTCATGTTTTAGAAAATATGCTGTTATACAAATCATCATTTATTATAATTTTTAAAAATCTTTTCAGGCAGGAAATCAAAGCAGATGTCTGTTTGCCATATAACAATATCTTTCTCTGCTTATAGAGACATTTACTGCAAGATTTCATTATGTTATCTTTCTCTCTTAGTATTTATTTAAAAAAAACTATTTATACAGAACATTTTAGGAACCTATCCATCTTGTGAAGCTACGTGTACTTGTGAATTCTAGTTTAGATTTATTTATTTTATGTTCTTTTTTCCAATCGGCGTATCGGTACCAAAACCCAGTTCCATGTGACTACTAACCTTCCTTTGTGTCTTGTTTTAGATGCTTGTTATTTAAATGCACTTCCATCATCATATGTGTCTTTTGTGGTGGTTGTTGCTAAGTTGTTTCAAATGATTTTAGAGTAAATCTTTTTTTCTCTCTCTTGATACCTGAGCTATCGCCTCTAGAAAAACTAGGTAATCCTAAATATGAGCTGTTATTGTCTCACTTTTAGGCTCTACTTGCTTTTTAAAAAAAAGGGATGGGGAGGGGTGGCGTTCTGTGGCCATAGAAAATAAAACTCATAGATTAGTCGGTTCTGCATTCCAGGATATGAAGGCTACATTTTGCAAAGCATTGAAGATGGTTCTGTTGTGTAATGTTAACATAGATTTTATACCTTTAATCATTATTTATCACACTGTGCAAAAAAAGAAAAGAGCCAAAGAATCTCAGCATTCAGCCCCCTTTTTGTTTATCTAGGCATTGTGGAAATCTTGGCTGAGGGTGAAAGTAGTATTGAATTGAATAATCATTTCAAAATCAAATGTCATTTCCGATTGAAAAAAAATAGTTCTAATTGCGTGTCAGTATGAAGTTTCCAAGAGAATCATTTGTTCAATATTCAGGGTGCCTGAAAACCTAAATATATTTATCCATACTATGTGAATTAAAGATTATTTTTAAGGATTTAAAGATTATTTTATGGCATTTTTTTCTCGTAAGATCTGCAGACACCATTTAAATAATTTAAAACTAAGATTTATCAGATGCCACAAAAATAGAAAGAAACGGAATTGAAATGGTGGCAGGGATGGGAACAAAAAGTAGGAGAAATACATAAAGTAAAATAAGGACAAGCAAAAAAGGTTAAATTTTTATAACACATCAACAGAGTATTTGGTATGCATTTCTGCATCTCTTCAGAGGAAGAACAAGTTGGAGTTGCTTGTCAGACCTCGAATTGCATCTTAGCTCCACCGCTAATTAGCTGTGTGTGCTTTGGGAAAAACTTCTGGACAGAACCTCTCCAAGCCTTATTTTCCTCATTTGTAAAATTCTGAGGATGTCTACCTTGCACGATTTTTCTGAGTACAAAATTAGACAGGTAGACAGATAGCCCTCTGATGTACAGTAGATGCCGAATAAACACTAGTTGATATTTTTTGAAGATTTCTATGCTGCTTACAGGCATTTTCCTTCATCCTTAGCCTGCAAATGTCAATACATCACCAAAGCTAGGACCACGATGGATATTTTCAAACCACATGGATCTGAAAAATAATAGCCAGGACAAGTACTTAACGCCCCCAAGCCAACCTATAGTGGCTGCCTGTGGCCTCATAGGTTGTCCTGTGCACGGTGCCAGGGACCACCACTCTCACAGACGGCATGAGCAACATGATGCCCAGTTCATTAGATCTGCTTTGTTAATCTCTGCTTTTAAAGAAGCATAAAAATCAAGGCATGAAAAATAATTGTTTTTCTTCTAAGACAATTTAGATTTTGAAAGTCCCTTATATAAAATGGGGAAACAACTTGCTCCCAGATTTACCGGCTCAAGCATCCTCACATGAACTATCCTCTCTCAAGAGGGTGCTCTGGCCAACAGTAGAGTTGATTGAAAAATAAAAAACATTTGTCATTTGTCATATCAATTATGTCATATTCATGCCTTCAATCCGTTTAATTGATTTTGTGTCACCAAAATGATTATATTAACTACTTGTTTCCATAATAGCCTCAGAAACGTTTGCCTCCAGCCATTTTTCTCTTCTTCCTGCTGTCCTGTCATCCACGCTTCTTCCCCACATATTTATCATGTGTTTGTAATGTGCCTCAATCTGTATTAGACATAAACTCTAACAACAGAGATAGGCTCCCTGCCCTCAAAGAGCTGCCTTACTAGTAGGGGAGAGGCAGACAAGTAGAACAGCAATCGTAATAGATTTTGTCATCAACAAAACTCTCTTTGGCTTTTCCAGAGTTTAAACAACGGGGCTTCGTAAGTGTTAAAAAGTAGGACAATATATAGGGCTTCCCAGATTGGGATTTTTTTCCCCTCATCTTTTATGAAATAATTTTTCTTCTTTTTTATACAAGTCATACATCCTCGTTATAAAAAAAAAATTAGAAGAAATAGAGAAGCAAGAAGAATAAAATAATTTGCTGTCCCTCTGCTAAATATTTTAGTATGTATTCTTCCAGATTTATATATACATATACATATATATAATTTTAATTAAAACATTACAGTATATGTATATACTCGAGGCATTTGGAAGTAGAAAATAAAGATTAGGTGACAGATTTGGTTCCTCTAATAGATTGTAAGTGTTTAAAGGTGAGTACTAAATCTCCACACCCTTTGTGTTCCCATGGAGGCGTAGTAAATTTATGTTCAGTAAATATGTATGGAATAACTCATATTGGGGATTGATGGATGGGTCTGTGAATAAATGGCTAGATTGTTTTATTTCTCACTTAAAAATTTAAGATAAAAAGTTTGGTTGCCACACTAGCAAGTATGACATTTGCTAGATTCTTCTCAATAAAGATAAGGATAACTGGACAATTCTTAAAGGAGGCCTTCTGTTCCTAGCTTGAACCCTAACAAGACTGGAAGGCTTCTGTATTTTAAAGAAACAAACAAAACCAAAAATACTCCAAAGTAAAACATAACAACAACAAAACCTTGATTATTAAAAAAGAGGTGACATTTCTTGTTTGTGACTTTATTAATTCACTCATGCACATACAAATTACTGAAGAAGAAGGAAGAAAGCTAATTTATGCTTCCTCTGCCACTAGTTTTCACTTACTGAATATCCAGTCTGTTATACTACCCAAGTGATAGATCAGGAATTATTTCTTCAAGCTGATTCAAAAAAGCTTTGATTAATGTTGTTCTCCTATTATTTCTAGTACTGGAAGGTTAACCTGATAATGTGACAGCAATATGTCTGGAGACACTTCCCGACTCATTAGAAGTTTGGGATAGTAAGAATCAAGATGGCATCTCAGCTCCTTCCTGGGCAGAATTTCCAGTGATACTGCCCCATCTCTTTCCATTATCTCTTCAGTCACAGGAGGGATGGTTGGGCTGTAGGTAGACTGCAATCTAGTGTTCTTGTACGTGCCTATCACTTAACTACATAATGTTTTTATGAGTCACTCAGAACCAAACTGGCCCCATTAGATTGGTTGTGTTGCTATTCTAGTTAATTACATGTCATCTAATTGCATAATTTAGCTACATATACATAGTGACCTGAAGGCCAAATGCTTTTCTTTATTGTACAATTACACTAACTAAACTCACAATGAAATAGAATCCAAATACCTGTTATAAAATACCACTTCTAAAAAGCTGGGTCTTCGCCTTTTAAAATACTTTGATGCATTTGTAAGGAAAGCAATCTAAAAATATCATATGATTTCCACCTGTTCTTTAAAGCCATTAAATGTTATCTTCTGTGATTGCTCTTGTCTTCAATTTACTTAAAAGTTTGCTATCTCCATAGTTTGTGATTACGAATGCCTTTCTGCACATTCTTGATCATCATGGTTCATTCTAATGATGTTTCCTATTGTCGAATGAAACACAAAAGATTAACCACTTTAGCTTTTCAGGCTCTAGGTAAGTGTTCTCTTCCATGTGAATTTGACAAATTCAATTAAACATAATTTATCAAGTTCTTAATCTGGGTGAGTTATTACGCTGGAATCCTAGAATACAAAGATGCATAAAGTCTGCGGTCTAGCGGAGGAACAAACAGGTAAACAGACAATGTTCAGTTACATGGCAGATTACGAGGTGCAGTGTTGGCACCAAGGCGGCATGCTCAGCTCTACTTAGAGAGGACCTAGAAGGCTTCTCAGAGGAGGTGACAGTTGAGATGCATCAGGAGTTCACCAGGAAAACCTGAGTAGAGGATAAGGGGAAAGGGCACCTTCAGTAGAGAAAACAGCGTGAGCCAAGATGCAGCGGCCTGCACCACATGGCGCCTTGTGGGAATCACCAGTAATGTAGTATGGATGTCGTGGGGGAGGAAGAGGAGAGAAAGGAGGCTGTTAGACTTCGGCCTTCCAGCGATGGAGAGGCATTGGAGAGACCTTAAGCAGAGATGTGGTGTGGTTATATTTGTAGGCGAGAAGGGTCACTTTGGTGTAATCCGCATTCTTCGTCCTCTGCTACATTGTTGGCATTTAAAGACCAGCCCCTCCCTCAGTTTTATTAGCATTCCTGTAGGGTTTGATCTAAACTATAGCATTTTCTAGGACAGATGAACTGAAGAAGGCTGAATGAAGGGTCACAGGCCAACAGGTTGCCTACCACAGTTATCCCCTGGCTTGTTATAGCAATGTTTAGGTTGTGTCATCACTATAATCCTTTTGTGGGCCATTTCTACATCTTGTACGCTGCTCACAAAACCAATGAGCTTTTGAACACAATCTCACACTTGCCATGACATTGGCTACAGTCCCTGAGTACGCTGATTGTCTGGGTCCGTTTATTCAGCATATACCTGGGGAAGTGCTATGTGTTCCAGGCTGGCAACAGCGAGGCATGAGACAGCTCCTGCCTTCCACCATTTGCAGACACATAAACAATTCTAGTAGCAAACAATAAATGCTGTAGTAGAGAAACTAAAGGAACAGAAAGGAGGGAAGAGAGGCCAGGAAGGCTTACTGCAAGAGACAGCACCTCCATCTTCTGGAGGAGGAAGCAAAGAGGAGTGGACAGGAATGTCCAAGTGCAAGGCAAACAGACAAACAGAGCTCCTCAGGACAGCTGGTGGTGGAGGAGGAGGAGAGAGGTGGTAAGAGAGGGAGCTAAAGAGATCAGAAGGGCCGGAGCCTCCAGGGGTTGTACACCAGAGGGTTTGGAACAGGGAGAGTTAACATGGTCGGCTTTGCAGAAAGATCATTTTGGGAGGAGAGAGTGGATTGGAGAGGGGCGAGATGGAGACAGAGAAACTGCCTCTGTTTCCCTCTGTTACTGAGCTCTGGCAGTCACGCTGTAACCAGGTGAGCATCTGTGGAATGGAGAGGCACAGGTGGGCCTAAAAGAGAGGCAAGGGGATGAATAAGAGGACGAAGTTGAGGATGAAAAAAGATGGTCCCCAGTCCACAGATGGTACCATTTTCAGTGACACTACTGTGATACAGAGTTAACGGTTCTATCTGGATTTGTATGCCACAGTCCTCCTCAGCTCATTTTTATCTTCTTGTCAAAAAAAGAAAACTCCTTTTATAAGCTTTGTATAGCCCTGCAGATTGTTTCCACCTCTCTTATGTCATTTTTCCTTCAAAACCTGTGAAGACTGTTAGACAAGGGGCAGTCAATTCTCACTTCGTAGATTACAAATCAATCCCACACAAAAGCACCCTGCCGACTTGCAGAGCAGGATTAGAATCCTCGCCCTGTTTCTTCATGCTAGACTGCATTGCCTGCTTTGAAGACACATCATTAGATTATGTAGTCCTAGAAAAATAGGATTTAGTCTCTGGTTTTCAGCAAGTAGTCTTGATGAGCATCTAGAGCTGAATATAAAGTTTTTCTCTGAAGCTTATCTCCTTTAAAGTTGTCTGCTCACAGTGAGGCTATTTTGGAGTCTATTTATAGAGGGCTCACGGTATGCTTTACGTGATATTGATTCACTGAATCACTTAATCCTGTGAGGTGGACGTTAGTGTTACCCCCTTTCTAGATGAGGAAACTAAGGCACTGTCATGGTCAGTAACTTGCCCAAGGTCACCCAGCCCCGGGCAGTGGGGCCCGGCTTTGAACCTAAGCATAAAGTCTTCAGAACTTCTCACTTAGCTCAAGTCTGGGACATAATCATTACTCTTTAAAACCTGCTCAGGAGCATTTGTTTAAGGAAATTTTTTTTTAACTTTGAAAAAAAGATTTCTGAAAGCAGCAAACAGTAGCAAACCCTTCACAGTGGTGCTCAGGATTCTTTTAGAATCGCTCACGACTGCCCTGGAGAAGGTTCATTTATCCAGAAATAGTCGCGGCCGAGCTGGACCTCATTGAGGATCAGATAAAAAGCAAGACAGCCTCTCAGAGAGAGACTGGATGAGTTCTCCCTGTCCCAGAATAGTTCCTTTAAAGTATTTTAATAGTTTTATTGCAAAACTTGAGGATTCAAATTCATAATGGTAAAAATTCAAAGATAAGTAAGAATCAACTCTTCTGCACCTAAAAAAATTACTTTGACCCAAGGTACATAGTGCGCTTTCATTATGACATAGTATAAGTCATTAAAACCTCTATTTTGTATCTGTGTTACAGTTAAAGTTTCTAGCAAAGAGCTTCTCCTAGGCAGTTTTCAGTGTTACTGATTTCTAGTTTCTTTCTCCTTTTATATGTGCATTTTAGCAAATATTTTTCCAAATATACTTACTTCTCTAAATATATAAATGTCTTTGTTAGCTTTCATTTTTCTCTATGTTCAGATGATTTTAACCAATATTCTAGACCCTTTGTTAAGCAAATCTCCATGTTTCCTCCCTGCCACTCTCATTCCTCTGTTTTTACAGAACATTCAAAAGAATATTCTACGTATCCTAAACAGCAGGAGCCATTGCGTCGCCTTTTAGACACCTTCCTCCCGGTGATACTGACTGTAATGTATTGTCACCCTTCATTTATGATCGCTTCAGTCCACGTTGCAGCCATGTGAAGGGAATCGTGTGAGGTGTTCTTCCATACTCTCATAAAATTCGAATAGATCACATGTGCTCCATTCCTCTAACCTAGTAATCTCGTAATTCCATCAGAAAAGCAATCAAGTTTGGCAAGCTTTTTGTTTGTTTGTTTCCTTCATAAAGCTCAGCTTCTTATTACATCTGGGGTTAAAACCCTCTAGGTGTTAACAGATTTTTTTATTACCCTCGCCATATTGCAAACATGCCAAATTATGGTTTCCAGGGTCACTTTCATCGTTTGAAAATCAGGGCTATCTTTTCCTTTTGCTTCATTTCGTAGTGCCTAAATAATCTGGATTCCTCTTGATTCTATGTGTCTTATATCAACTAGATTCATTAGTCATGGAGGACGGGGCAACAGTGAGAGAGGCAAGCAGAGGGCGGTCTCCTTGCCGCCTGTTATCCGAAGCCGTCTCCTCATACCACTTCCACGTCATCCTGACTGACTTCGTCATCTCCTCCTTACCAGCCAGCGTGCCTCTGCTCCATTCCTGGGTTCTGTGATGTAGAACCCTTTTTCCCCCTTACGTGATCCGTTAACATTAGCTCATCTGCTTTGGCTGCCCTTTAGAAGAGAACTCACACATCGTTCATTTTTATCTGCTTGTTCCCCATTCTCTCATGATTCAGTTTATTGGCGAGTAAAGTTATTTTTACCTCCAGGACTATGACTACGTTTTTTTCAACTGCACAAGGAGTATTCTTAGAATCTTTGCTTCTTGAACTTCATGATGAGGGCATAGAACTTCGTGACAAAGGGCCTGGTTCACAACAACTGCCCTGTGATTTTTTTCCCCTCAAGTCTAACCAAGTCTGCACCTGGGTACAGACCTGTTAGGTTGTATTGTTCTGTCCCAAGGCCTTTGCTTCTACCTTTTCCATGATCTCATCCTCAGTGACAGTTGACCCTTGAACCATGCAGGTTTGAAATGCATGGGTCCACATGTATGCAGATTTTTTTCAATTAACTGCAGTTCAGTTGACCCATGCGGTTCAAACCCACGTTGTTCCAGGGTCAACTGGCAGTGGGGAATCAGCATATTGGGCAGAGCGACTTATGCTATATACGGATTTTCAACTGTGCAGGTGGTCAGTGCCCCAACCCTTCATTGTTCAAGAGTCAACTGTATTTTCTTCACTGTTAAAGAACTCATCAATAGGTACTTTCTTTCTATAGATTTTATTACATTTTTTTTTTTTAGCTTTGTATCACTTCATGTTTTTCTCAACAAATACAACTATACTTCCAACTATGTTGGGGACTGAATTATCCCAGGCTTTTTCCAGGAGGAGTGGAAATTTTTCCATTTCATTTATTGATTCATTAAACCAACAGTTACTGAGCACCTCCTAGGTGTCAAATACCTTCTTTTCAAGGCGCTCACAAGAGGGCAAAGGGATCAGCAATGGAAACAATTCTAAAGTGGTTTGGTATGTGTATGTGCTATGACAGAGGTGGATTTGCAAGGTGTAGACCTAACTGTAGGTCTGGGAGAATCAGGAGGAGTGTTCTAGGCAGACAGGGAGGAAATGGAGTTTCATGAGAATGTGTAGTCTTATAAGACAGGCACTCTAAACTTATCCTCATTCTTCCTTCCACATCTGCCCATCCTTGTCTTATTGGCAGGTCAAGGAGAACCCAGAAGTCTGTGGGAAACACAGGCCCAGAAGCTGGCGGGAGAAAATAAGTATTAGATTTGTGTATTAGTTTGCTTGGGTTTCTGTAACAAAATACTACAGACTGCTTGGCTTAAACAACAGAAGTTTCTTTTCTCACAGTTCTGGAGGATCAAGAGCAAAGAGTCAGAACATTTGATTTCTTCTGAGGTTCTCTCCTTGGCTGGCAGATGGCTACCTTTTCACCGTATCCTAACATGGTCATCCATCTGATGTCTGTGTCCTAATCTCCTCTTCTTATAAAGATATTAGTTGTATTGGATTAGGGCCTTCCCTAACAACCCCATTTTAACTAAATTACTCTTTAAAAGCCCTGTCTCCAAATAGAGTCACATTCAGAGGTACTGGGTGTGAGGGATTTACCATAGGAGTTTTGGTGGGGGTGGACACAATTCAGCTTGTAACAACTTGTATTTAGTCTTTGGTAGTGTTTGAACTATTGGCATAACTGGACTTCAGAATCACTTGACTCACCACAAGGACATATGATGAGCTATATTTGCTGAGCAAAGCTATTTAAGTATTTTAAATCTATACTAAATGTTACTATAAATGTCCTAGATTTCCCATGTAGCTCTGTTTAGAATTAAAATATTACAGAAGTCATCCCTCGTTAAATACTAAACTTTGTCCCTAGAGGCTCAGGACATGTGATAGTGTATGAACCCTTTCAATACTGCAGTAGAAGTTACATTTCATTCATTATCATTGATAAAATGATTAGGCTTTAAATTGCTTAATTTCCAGTAATTTACTCTCACTGTAGAGATAAATTAATTTATCTTGATTTAGATGGATCCCTGTATAGAATTTCAATGTAGATAAGAACATATTGAAAAAAAAACAACTCAAAAAATATTAACTGCTTCTTGGATCTCTTTTATGGAAAATATATATGTATATATTTCTTTATTGACTATGAAAGGGTGAAATGTCTGCATTATCAGACATTCATAATTTTTCTAATGTTGCCTTTGATGGTCTGACAGGGAAAGTTTGATGATCAGAAGATATCGATTCTAATTTCAGCTTGGCTGCTTCCTCCTTCGTGATTTTATGAGGCATTCCATTTTCCTTAGCTTTTGTTTCCTCCCTGGTCAAATGCAGATGATTATATTTAAATCGACCTTATTTTATGTTTAATACTCTTTTGCGTTTTTTCAGTGTAGGAATTATGTTCATTAATATGCAAGATCATACTTAGATTTTAAATATCAATTTATTTTTAAATATAAATCATGCTTTACCATGGAAGAAAGAAAACTGTGGCTGATCGTATTTATATGGGCAGAAAGTAATAATGCCTTGCCAAGAGGGAATCGGTTTAGAAAAATCGAAGTTCAAAAGGCGTGTATGATAAAGAAACCTCACAGATCACTTCTATTACGTGAAGAAATGGTTAAAAATTAGACCATTAAAGTCATTCTTAAGGTAAAATGAAAAAGATGTCTTCGAGGCAGATTTTTAAAAGGGAAAAAGACTTGGGCCCAGTACAAAGAGGTGAGAGGAAATTTTGATTAGTTGAGAAAGGAAGAAATGAAATGGTGACAGTTTCTCTGCCCTTTCCCTAAGTCCGAATAATCAAAGGAATGATACAGAGGAGCACTGAGAAAGTCTCCTTTTATAAAATCTCCCATAAGGGACCATTCTTGTTTTTGTCATGCAAAGGCATTTTGTAAGCACCACTGGAGCCTGGCACAGCGTCCAGCATGGTGCAAAGGAGGTTGTGATCCTGGTTCTGCCTCCTGGGTGCTAACACACATGCAGGAGGGTTTGATGGCTATCCAGGCTGTTTGGACGATGACAGTCAAGTGTTTGCATTCGTTATATAATCTTCGTTTAGTAGCAGGAAGCGGAACTCGGTTAGGAGATCACCCCCGCACTTCCAGTTAATTGGGGAAGATTGAATGGATGGGGTAGAATAGCAGGGGCTCAGCCTGTTTACTCATCATCTCACAGCTGGACTTCCAGCTGCCCTACCATCTTCCCCCAGGCAGTCCTGAATTCCGTGGCTTACTTAAATAGGAAAGAAAAAAAAAAAGGAAGAATGGGATGGAAAAGGAGAGGAAAAGGAAATAAAGAACACACACCTCCCAAAATCTCTTCCGTTTGGTTCCTCTCTCACTGGAAATGACTTCTGGGACAACCATCTTTTTGGGTTGTGGGCCTGGATCTGCCCACCCACCACCCCGGCCCATTACTGAGGACAGCTGCCAACAGTCCTCTAGGAAGCTGGTGACCGGCCCAAACTGACATTGTACACTGATCTTGAAAGCAAAGTAATAACCATAGCTAACATTTTTTAGCACTTCTCACGTGCTGGGCCTCTTCTAAGTATTTTAGATGCATTATATCATTGAATCTCCTTAGGAGCTGGGCACATTATTACCCTTGTGTTACAGGTAAAGAAACGAAGGCACAGGCTTTCCCAGTCTCCCTCGAGAGCACTGATGGCCGAGCTAGGGCTGGGGCCCACGCAGTTCCTCTTAGCTGCTATACATGACGTGGAAAAAAAAAAAAAAAGGCAAAGCCCGTGCTGGGGCAAGCTAACTTTCTGTTCTACAGGGTTTTTTTTTTAGCATATTCCATCATGTTCATATGAAGCAGAGGGTTTTATTAACTTCATTTTATAGAAAGGAGTAAGGCTCAAAGGAGATAAATGACAGTGAGTGGCTGAATAACCAGATTATCCGGAAAGTACTAATGGACATGGTTTCTTTTTTGTTTTAAAATCAAATTTCTCACGTACGACAAGAGTTGGCAAAAATATATATATTTGCGTGTGTGTGTGTGTAGTGTGTGTGTGTGTGTGTGTGTGTGTGTGTACCACACACTATTTTGTGCTCTTTGTAGCTCAAAATCAGAATATTGCAAAACTTGAATGGGTTGTTAAACTTATTAATGGGTTAAACTTATTATGGGTTGTTAAACGTATTAATGATAGTCGCCACCATTCTGGGAATGTCTAGAGTTCTGAGATTTTATCTATTTTCATTTTCATCCAAACTGGGAATTAAACACTAAGATGCTCTCAGATGTATCTTTAGGATGTAACTCCACCCAGGATCTCACAGTTCCTTTGTTATTTGGGTTGACGCAAGTCTCGTCCGAACTCAGGAGTCCTTGAGTTCCTCAGGCAAAGACTTCTGCCCAGAATGTTTGGGCTCATGCTCAGCCCTCCTCAGGGAAGATGCACTCCCCATGGATCGAAGGTGGTGCTGGAGGCAGAAGACTTCACCAGGCCGTGGGTCTGTTCACTTCTCCGTAATTATTTGTCGAGCACCAAGCATGTGCCAAGCACAGTGGGAGGCACTATGGATATAATTAACGATGAAGAAAAACATAATAATTCCTGTCCTTGTGGAGCTTACAGCCTGAGTGTCTTTGGGGACACGCCACAAGAGAAGAAGAAGGTACGAGGATTGCGTTGCAAGAGAACGAGCCACTTTGGGCCATAGTGATTGAGGCTCTGGACCTACTGTGGAGTCCAGCACCTGTGACTGTATCTTCACTCCCCACCATAGTGCCCTTGGACACATTTAACATTTCCAGAGCCTTTGTGTATTTCTTCTACAAAACGAGTACACAAACAGTCTCTGAAAGGACTGTTTAGAAAACGAAATGAGAACAGCACATCAAGCTCTAACGGAGTGCCTGAAACACAAGGTATGGAGTAAAGGTTGGTCCTTTGGCACAAAGTCCCCTCGGTCTCAAGCACAGAAAAGAGGCTCAGCGGGTAGGAAAAGGGATAACCAGTAATAAATTGTAATAATAACCACCCCCCAGTTGTTGGGCATTTGTCATTCAGATTAATATCTGAATGCTCTGTGTTCATTTCGAGCCATTAGAGGGGGTTTTATTTGTTTTATTTACTTTTTTTTTTTTTGAGGATATCTTTCCTAACCCGTGCATCCTATAAATGATTTTCGAAACTGTGTGTCTGCAATGTGCAGCATCCATGGATTCTTCCACCTCCAGACAGCTGGATTCGCAGTCTGTAACATGAGGCAAGCCACTCCTGGGACGTTCCAAGCAGCCCACACCTAACACCAGTGTTCCTGTTCTCCCGTTCCAGGCACAGCCCACACTTGGCGCCTGTCCTCCAGCCCCCTCAGGCCCCGGGTACACTCTGCGCTGAATTATAGTTTTATGTCTCTGAGTCTAGGCCCTTTTCCCTCCAGGCTCAGAGCACCCAGAGCTGCTGAAACATTAATCAATGCAGAATGCGTTTTAATTGATGATCTGATACTCCAAAAGAAGAAGACTGTCAGACTGAGAGGTGTTTGGGGAAGATGCTCTGCTAAGAGAGGGTGGACTCTAATGAATAAAACACCTAAGTGGGATCCACAGGCATCTTCTAGCTTAGGGGATGCAGAGAAGGCTTTACTTCCCACAAATGGCAGAAGCATTAAGAAGCAATACTCAGAAAGAAAACTGACTTACAGTCTAGAAGACATAATTTGCTTTAAGAAGTTTATGAAAGGAACGAAGACGACAGCTGCCTTTTTCCTACTGTTAGTTGCTGATTGCATTTGGCTGTATTTCCTTTTGATTCAGCTCTTTCCTGCCTCTATATTACCATTGCAGTTTTATGCCATTTTAGATTTTCTTTTGTTGTCATGTGTGAGAAGTGGATTACTTTCTTCTTGTCTGTGAAACCAAAGAGATTGTTTGGCGATGGTCTCACACTGTGTGGACTAAAAAGTACAGAAGAGATCAGGTGCCGGAATAGTCTGTGCTTGAGATGAGGCTCATTGTAGTGGCTTTAAAGAGGGATCAGGGTAATCCATTTGCATCCTAACCCATGGTGACAGAAGCGGTACAAATCATTATTCCGTTGCTTTAGATGGCTGCCTTATGGTCACAGACTCTGCTTCTGTAAGAAATTCCTTTCTAGAAGGGGTTATATTCAGTTTCTACATTTATTTTTTCTCTATCTTATCCACCTGTATAACCTTCAGCTTTCCATGTGGGGATTATTCATGTATTTATTCATTCAACAGACATTTATGTAGCACCTCTTATGTGTCGAGCCAGGTGTGAGGTGCTGGGATTTAAAATAAGCATCGTCCCTACCTGTGCTTAAAACCTAGTGGGGAGACCAAGAAACAAAAAGACTGTGGAGATACATATGACTTTGCTGTGGTAGATAACGCCGCAGCCTTCGTGGAAGCACAGTGGAGGGTTATTGAACCAGAGAGAGGAAGGTTAGGAGAAACTTTCTGCAGAAAGCAATTTATAAGAAGAGAAGGGAGCTGAGATTGAGCTGTCCAGGCCATGCTTCTTAGCCTGAGGAAGGTTGTAACAAGTGGCAAAGGAGGTTTGGGGGAGGTGTTTCAGGAAGAGGAAGCAGCACCCACCAAGGCTTGTGGGCCAGAGAGAACATGGCATGTTCAGCGAATCTAATGTAGGGTCATGAGGCCAAGTGTAGAGAACAGGGGAGATACGGCGAGGGGTGCTGGAGCAGTGGGCTGGAGCCACGTGGGAGAGGGCTCCGAAGCCCTGCTCAGGACTGCACAGCTTAGTCTGTGGACAGTGGGGAGCCTAAGTTCTAAGCAGGAGACATCTGCGTTTTTGAAAGCTCATTCTAGCCGTAGTGTAGGAAATAGATGGAGGTGGGACAAGATTGGACACAAGAAAACTACCTAGAAAACCAGCGTATTGATGCAGGTGAGAAAGGGCAGGGCCTGGACTGGGGTAGCAGTGAGATGAACAAACTGGGCTTCATCTAAGTTTTATGAATGAAGGAGCATGGCTCTGCTGGAGCCACCTGGCCTCTTTGCCAACCTTGAATGTGCCAGGGGCATTCTTGCCTTGGACCTTTTCATCAGCTGTTCTCTCAGCCTGAAGTTTTGCACCCAGATATCTGTGTGGTTCTCTCTTAATCTCCTCAAATCTTGGCCCTGATGCTACTTTCTCACTGAAGCCTACCCTGACCACTGTGTTTAAAACTGCACCCTACCTCCACACACACATCTAGATTCTTGTCACCCTATTTCCCTGTCATTTATCGACCTAATATCCTCTGTAAATTTAATTATTTTTATGTTTATCGTTTACAGTATTTCTCCCCTGCTAGAATATAAGATCCTTGAACACAGGACCATTTTTGTTTTGTTTTGTTTTGTTTTGTTTTGTTTGTTCACCCTTATATCCCAAGCTCTAGAACAATGCCAAGTACATAGTAGCCACTCAACTAACATTTGTCAAATGCGTAACTGGATGGTTGTTGGAATTGAAGATGAAAGAAAAGGCACGGATGATATACCCACGGATGATCTGGCTTGGGCAAATGAGTGGGTAGAGTAGGTAGAGAGTTCATCAAAATGCGGAAAAGAGAAGAGGAATAGGAAATGGGGAAAGTGATGAGTTCCACTTGAAACCTTTGCCAAGTGGTAAGATCAAACATCTCGAGATAGAAATGGAGGACCTGAGAAGAGCAGGAAGGCTTGGCCAGCGCATAGGGGCTGACTAAAGGCCATGAAAATTGTTGTGAGTGGTCTGAGGGCCTAGCCACAGGAGCCATCATGAATATGCCGTGGCTGGTGGCAGGACTTTTCTCCAGAAGAAAGCCATAAGGCTGGCCACCCAGGGAAGAGCTAGTATTCTGATTCAATCCTAAAGGCTGTCTGCTAGCAGAATTTCCTCTTGCCTGGTGGAGGTCAGTCTTTCGTTCCATTCAGGTCTTCAGCTGATTGGCTGAGAACCACCTGTAAGTGGAGGGTAATCTGCTTTACTAGAAGTTTACCAATTTACAAGTTAATCTCATCCAAAAACACCCTCACAAAAACATGCTGAATAATGTTTGACCACATATCTGGGCACTGACCAGGAATCCAGCTGCCTGGAGGTGGAAGAATCCATGGATGGTGCATTTTGCAAAGACATAGTTTCAAAATCTTTTGCAGGATGCACACATTAGAAAAAGAGTCCTCAAAACACACACACACACACATACACACACACACACACACACACACACACACACTAATGGCTTTAAATGAGCACAGAGCATTATTCAGATATTTTTGGCTGTGTAGACTAGATGTTTCCCAAATTATCTCAAATACTGGTAGCACATCTAATTGTCCCTTGGGGAAAAAAAGAAACTCAAATACATGAAAAGCAGACATTCCCTGGATATCTCTGGGAAGGAAGGAAAAAACCCAAGCAGAGATGACACCTTAAAATTAACCATCACAGGCACCTGTTATAGACCATGTTTCATTGGGGGAACAGTAAGAACAAGATAGTTCTTTTCATCTAGCAACATAGAGTCTAGGGACAAGAAACTGGCTCTTATGCTGCTGAAGTGAGCAACACTGGTGGTATGATGCTCAGCATGCTTCCAGGCCACTCCCAAGAATCTAACCTCATTTTTATGTTTAAGATGAATCTGGTGCAGTGCATGCATGTGTGTGTAATGCAAAATATCGAAAAATATTTACCCAACCCTTCTGTATCATCCACATTACAATTAACTTTCTATCAAAACAACCATGGAAAAAATTCACTAATATTTGTAGACAATTTTCATACCTCCAGAATTTCTCCAGTTACATCTTCAGCATTTTATTTCCTCACTGGCTAATGTACCAGTTTGTTGCTGTTCCATCTAGTTGTCAGTGGTCTGTAATCGATATGAGAAAATAACATTTTTTTGTCACAGCCAAGTTGACACGAAGAGTAACAAATTTTATTTATATATAAAAATGTCCTCTTCCCCTTCTTTCCCTAACGTTGAACCTATAAAACCGACACACTTTATTTAAAGTTTGTTGCCATAATCAGACTAATCAGGGTTCACACCTAACCAGGCACGGAGCATAGAAATACCTCCCTTGGCTCATATTCAGGACCAGTTGGGTTTTGCAGCCTATAATGAACATCAGGGCTCTAATTTGCATAGTGGGTGTCTCCTGTCCATTGCCTGTGGAGAGCCTGTTAGCAGCAGAGGTCACAGAGGCTGGGGTCCCGCAGAGCTTCAGGAAAATCCTGCTCTTTAGTTCTGCTCAGGTGAGAGAGGACAGAACCTCTTTATTATTCATCATTACAATTAATAAACATTTACTAACAGGATGAGGGGGCAAACTCCACTCACCAAGCCCCCCAAAAATGTTGTTATATAGGGCAAGACTGGAATTGCTTGTATCCCTGAAAGTATCTGAAAAAGCATAACTTTATGAAGAGGGTCTTCCAGTCACAGATAAGTCAAGGGCCTAGCGTTGGTGAAAACCCCCAATGACGTGAATGGGTTTTAGACTGCGTGGTATATTGCAAATGTATTGGAGGTCATGTTGAGTGATTTGTTGATTTTCATGTAAGGTCTATATTGGACCTTTAAATGCGACTGTCTGTGGTAGAGATTTATAATTTGCTACTGGGGCCAAAAAAAATTCTTTGGGAATGTATCTCTATCAAAATGCTCACTTTGCACATCACATTTCAGAATTCTAAATGAGTCTTGAATACATATCAATGTGTATAATCCATAAAGCACAATTGTCCTGAACAGTTTTGGGGGCAGAGAGGGAGGGAAGAGGACATATATCATTGATTCATGCTTGAGAGTGAGAGCATGTACATCTGGGTTATATTTTCTTCAATAAACAATTTTTAGACTGCCAGACTTGTTCATATTAATACAGTTCCCCAATATCTAAAAGGCAGTCATTGCCAGGTTACATTATTTGGGCAAAGGATTTTGAGTAAAAATGTCTGTTCAGATTTAATGATGAAAATTCATATTCTCATCCTGTGTTGTGAAGTTGAGTTTCCATTACTCATATGAATAGTAACTACGTACAATTATTTTTCATTTTTTCTAATAATAATAGCTGCCAAGCATATTGAGTACTTATTATGTACTAGTCACTATATATATGCTGTGCATGTATCAGCTCATTTGATTTTCACCCAAACACCCCATTGAGAAGGACTTATTATTATTCCCAATTTGCAGAGGAGAGAACTGGAATGCAGACAAGTTTAAGGAACTCTCCCATGACTGCACCGCCGGGAAGTGGTAGGATGGGGTCAGAACACGGTCTAACCGATCCTAGAGTCTGTGCTCTTATTCTATGTCAAGGTCAAATCATTAGTTTCGCTTTAAGAAAAAGAAACTTTAATGTCAGCATAACCACATCGCAATCTTATTACACTAAGGGATGACTAAAACAATTTAGAATAAAAGAGAACTGACACAAACTCTTAACCTTTAGAAATTGATGTAGCAAATTTGTCTTTCAAAAATCATTAATGAATTTTTAAAAAGAAAATGAGATTTAAAAATATGAACAGCATTTCAAACATGTAGAAACAGGAAGGTAAGATTTTTCTTTAAATCATCTGTCACAAGAGAAAGCTAACCCCAAAATGACAATGTTCCCTTATGTCATTCTTTTTCACCATGTGAATCTCTAAAACTATGATTTGCGGTAGAAAAACAGCATGTCAGAACTTAGAAACCCCAAGAATCTCCTCCAGCTTTTCTATTGACTCTAGGTGACCTTGAACACGTCACCCTCTGAGACTCAGTTTCCACAACCTTAACATCTTTTTCCTCTAGTAATCACCGGCGTTTGTGCCAGCTCTCACATTAGTTTAGAACTTTTACATGCTATCTTAGAATTAAAACTAATTAACTTCTTTTCTAAGGTATTTATTGTGCGCTTTTATTCCTGATTAGATCAAAAACTGGGCAAACGTTTGTTTTAAACATTATTAATTGCTCACATTAACTCCACCATCACAGAGGGTCTTTGGTCATTTGCTCGAGCTGCTGAAATCTATTTTTCCCCAAGAAGGCACTGTCATATCTTCCCACACAGTACAGAGCCATATGGAACTATTAGAACAACAAACAAGGACGATCTATTAAATAAGCAAACTCTTCCCCCTCTTCCTTCTTCTTTCTTTGCTGCTTTTTTTTTTCTTTTTCTGCAGAGACACTAAATCAATTTTTTTTTTCCTATTAGAATGTCCTTCCAGAAAATTGATATGAGGAATGCTAAAATCAAGATAAGAGCCTGATCAATCTATGTTAACAACACCTCCATTCAGAGCTGGAAATTATGAAATAGTAGCATAAACTCTGAAGGAGAAGAAGTCTCAATTTTACCATGAGAGAATTTAGTATGAAAATTTACAGTCCTTCCCACCTAACCTAACCCACAGCGGAGAGGGGGTTGGGAATAGATGAACTGTGAAGCGAGTCTTTCAAATTGCCACAAATCTGTCAATGATCCTTTTATAGACTTAAAAACACTCTGTTCCTATTGTCCCTTCACCTCTAAAAAAATTAAAAAATTAAAAAAAATATATTAAACTCATGTTAATGAAGGGGAAATGAGAGCAATTTTCATTTTAGAGCCTTTAGTGGAAAAGCGGTCTGAGGAAGTCTTTTCAATGCACCATTGACGGTGAGACTCTCTCCCTTCTTTGACAGGCCCACAACATGCTGCTCTTTCTTCCCCCTTCTATTTTTGTGCATATTTTAAGTGAGGGCTGTAGTATGCTTCCCTATATCAAGGTTTAATTAAGACATTAGTATTCATTCAGTAAGCACAAGGCACATTTGTATCTCTAAGGAGTAGAACTAGACAACAAAGGGTCAAACTTACTGAAATAAAAAGTATGGCTTGTTTTCTTAAAATTCAGACATGCCGAGTTCGGCATGTATGTGAAGAGCTGACACAGGACAGCTTCGGAATGCAATGTGAAATTCATGGGCACTTTCAAATTCCTTTGTTCGTAGAATCTATTTCAGTGTCTGTGTTCAGCATCCAGGTGCGAAAGCTGTGTGTATTAGAATATTCAGGACTGTGAAAACTCATAAGTTTTAAATCTTTAAGATTGCAGAAGTTGCATGCATGCATTAACAGAACAGGTTTTTAAAATCACCCTGGAATGAAGGAAAACGTGAGTGGCCTACGGGAGACATATGGTAAGAACTGTTCATTCTATTTGCATTTGTTTTTGGGAGCTGTACTTATGGCAGCTTACAAAATCAATTCAATTTAGCTTCTGTTCCTCTGTGCAATAAATTATTCTCTGTGTAATAAAGAAAATAGGAGCCTAAAATATGAGTGGGAAAATGCTTTTGTCACAAATCAAGATGTCAGTATGTTGACCCAAATATAATAAGCAGGGCTGAAAAGTCTCCCTCCTGAAAAGCCAAAATATTAGGATTTTTTTTCCATTTTGCTTACAAAGATCTTAAGAAAAATAGAATATATAAATGTCAGTTGTTTGGAAGACCACACAAGCCTGTACTTTTACATCTCCTAGGCTGTATTGATTTGAATGTTGTCTCATGCAGTATCAATTTGAATTGAATCAACTAAAATGCATAAAAGAGCATTTATTTTCCCTATTGTTACCAGTGAAAACATTGAATCAACATCCAAATTATACTTTTCTGATAAAATTCTTAATCGAATGAGTCTTTTCTGTTTATTGTCATTCACGGCTTTACTTCTGATTCATTATTAATCACAGCTCATGTGTTCAGTCACTAAACTGTTCCTAATGGCTTATTTGCAGCTCTTAGGTCTCCTTTAATCTCCCCACAGTGAATTACAGTAGAACCCAATTCATTTGTTGACATTATTAAGTAGTTGATTAATACCCAGGTTTTAAATTGTTAGCCTTTTCTTATTTTCATAAAGAACTGAAAAATCAGGATTTCCTGCCCTTGCCAGAAACCAGGGAGAATTTTCAAAATATTTCTCTTTGAAGACTTGGGCTCCGTTACCCTCACATATGTGAGTGTTCGCTTAAAGTCATTTTTGGTAACTTGAGCTCCCATAACTGTCTCTTCTTACTTGTAGGGTTAGAAATCCTGGCATTAAACCCAAAAGCTCTTCTAGAACCCAGCCCTTGTTTTCCTCAGGAACCAGATTAGTTCACAGCAATGAGAATGTCTTCGGCAATGTGTTGTGCCGGACACAACACTCTTTAGCAAATAAAAAAATCCATGAAAATAATCATTTTACTCACTTGCCTGAGAGCCCAGAAAGAGACAATAAGTCTAAGAGCAGTCAGAAGTCTACTTAATAAAATTGGATCATCTATGCTCCTCTCTCATCCCACAGGAAACAGATGGCTCTCAAGGCTCACTTTGCTCAACATTGTGAGACTTGCTAAGGTTGTGTTTAGTTGCGTCTATCAAAGAGCCTAGAGCAGACATCACAGTTTCCAGCAGAGCAAGAGGAATGTTCCATCCCTGTTCCATGGCTCCTTGCTGTCCATGGAGTGAGCGTCCGATCCTCTAGCAAAGCATTAAGATGCAGAGTCTAACCCCAACCTATTCTTCCAGCCCCACCTCTCAAAGGACTGCTCAAAGGACCTTCTCTTCCATCCCACTGACCAGCTTTTCCTCTGAACACATTTGTACATATTCCAGTCTCTCTCTTCTACTCCAAACTATGCTTTTTCGTTGATTCAAGAGCTTTCTTTTTCAGGGCTATGATCTAGTGTTGTCTTCTCAGTGAAATCCTCTCTAATCACCTCATTTGCTTATGGGGAACACTGTAGTGTGGTAGGTCTCAAACCGTGACCTGAAGAACCCAGGAATGAAGGGGTGAGGCATGGGGAGAGGACAGACAATGCATTAAATTATTAAAACTGCCCAAATCTGCCTGTGCACTAGACATTGTCAGGAACCTGAATACAACTAAAAGTATAACTACTGTGACATGGGTAGGCAATATTTTTTAACATTAAGAAGTGAACACATACCCCTCCTCAAAATGAGGATGCACTAGAGTGTATTATACAAAATGTAGCCACAAACTTCTTTCTCAAGCAGTTCATAAACATGCTTTTCCCTTTGAACATTCTTATTGTATGAACCGTTCATTTTACTTTCTCTGCTTTGAAAACATGTATGATGTCCTTAAATATGTTTCTTCAATTAACTTGCAAATACTTTGAGGTCAGAAGCCATGCCTTCATTCGTTTTATGTTTACGGATCCCCATAAATAACTCTTTGAACATTTGTGTTTCTTAACTACTACTATAGCCAACTTCATTCAGTCAGTCAGCAACATTGCCTCTCAGTGCACCAAGAGCATAAAAGTGACTAGGCATTTTCTCTTGGAACTTATGCTGGAGAGTGGGAGGAAACTTTTGCAGGCAATGGATATGTTTGTGGCATAGATTGTGATGGAGGTTTCATGGGTTTATGCTCATCTCTAAATGCTCATCCAGTTGTATACGTTAAATAGAAACAGCATTTTGTATGTCAGTCATACCTCAGTAGAGCGGCTTTTAAAACAAAACTCACGGCCTCTTCCTCTCTAGACATACCCAAGTTTCACCCAGACTCCCCTCTCAGAGAAACGTATGTCCTTCCTTCTCTCCAAAGCTAACCATTCTAACCATTCCCGCCCTCCCTCTCCAAAATCCATCAGTTCTCTTTCTTCTAACCTCAAGGATCCCCACAAAGACGCCCCAACTCCCCACTGCTGAGGTCACTATGCCACAGCAGTATATCACAGAATATCAAGTGTTGTTCTCACCATTCCCCATTCCTAACTTACACCCCTCCTTCTCTGTGAACATCCTATATCTCCTCCAAGACCTAGCTTAAAATATCCCCACCTTCTTGAAAATGTCCTCGGTCCTCTCAGAACTACTTCCTCTTCTGTACACCCATGGAATACTGTCTTCTTTTAATTATTAAACTTATTGGGGTGACATTGGTTAATAAAATTATATAGGTTTCAAGTGTACAATTCAATAATTTGTCATATGTATATTGCATTGTATATTCACCACCCAAAGTTAAATTTCCTTCAGAATTAATCACAGCCAGGCCAGGTAGTTTCTCATGCACATAGATGCTTCCTGATTATATTGGAAACTCGTTGCATGCTGGGATTATGTCTTATGAATCATTTTATCTCCATCTCATGGCTTTCTTACATAGTGGATATTTTAACCAGTGTTTGTGGAGTAATTTTTCTTTCTCCCCTCTCACCAGGTAGGATTTAATCAAAGTAAACACTCCTGTCATATCATGTCATTTGTGTTCTCAAATAAAAACTTAACTTTTCATGACGTTTGATCTTCTAGACATAGACGAAAACATGCTTTTTCTTCTTTCGTCCCTAGCTAGCCGCAGTCCTCCTAGGCTCACAGAGATTATTCAGGATCTACCTGTGGCCTCCCTCCCCTTATCCTTATATTATACAATCCTATCTAACCTCTAGAAGGAAGACACAAATAATAGCACTGCCTACTGTCCTCACAGTCAGATTAAATAATAAAGAATAAGAGAAGGACAACATTTATTAATCCTGCATTAGATACATGCACATGCTCATGTACACACACACATATAAATTATCTCATCTTGTTAACAGATCAATTTGTATACATATAATCAACACATTAAATGCTTTCAATAGATCTATGAAGAAGGTATTATCTCTATTTCACAAATGCAGAAACTGAAGCTGGGAACGATGACTACCTTCTCTGAGGTCCACACTCTAACTATTAGAGCCAGGAATCAAGTTCACGTCTGCTTCACATCAAAGCCAGGGCACTTCGTTACTCATACTCAAAATAGGGAGACTTGATTAACATTAGTGATTGTATGACTTGTATGTGTGACTGTGGTAGATTATTTATAACTACACTGTATACATCATAAAAATATAAAATATTTACTAAACCATGATGGGTTAGTAAATATGTTCTTAACTGCTGATACAATACTGAGTTTAGATTACAGTGACTGAGGATTGCTAAATGTTAGCGAGATATTTAACTACACCTAGATTATTTCTTTATTATTTCTAGTGTATTTCTTTAGCCCTAGCTCTATATGTGACTTTTCAAAATGTGAAGTGCACTTTTATTTTATTATGTGATTTTTAACTAAACAGAATGTCCCTTTATATTTGTACTTATGTGCTACAGTAAAGTTGTTTCATAGGAGAAAATAATAATTGCTCTTTGGCTCAATTAACACCATGCCTATAGGAAGTCCTAAGCAGAATGCACTGGCGTCCACCAGGCAGAATGCACATTGCATGGTGTGTTAAATGATATAAGACGTGGGAATAAAATAAACACTTTAAAAAGCATTTACTATTACATCAACTTAAGAGACACTTACTGAGCATCTCTATTTATGCTACTGAATCTCAAAGGACAGTAGCAGAGATGCGAGAATTCCTTACCATATCCAAGAAACCAAAAGGGATGGATAAATCTAGACAGAGTGTCATCCCAATGTCTAAAGAAACCTATTTCGGATCCCACGGAATTTCACTTTGGGGCTGTATATTTTTCTTCTTCAGTGCAAGTCATCTCTAACCCTACTCTTCCTTAGAATAAAGGAAATAAGGTAGAGAGAGAAAAAAAAATGAACCAGAAATTCCAAAATAAAAGAAACACTTGAACACAATCATGCGAAAGCCAAGAAACCAAAAATTAATGTTTTCCTGTAAAAATAGAGGATGACTAGTTAGGCTCTTAATGAAAGCTGGAGTATGCAAAAGGCCATAAGAAAGATTTATTGCTGGGAGAGCATGAGCCTAGCATTTCATGACTGTTGTGCCTTCAACTTAATAGTCAGACAATTCCATTCTTGCAGTTAAAAATAAAGTTGAAATATAATAAAATTAATTCTACAGGGGATATGAGAAGAGGTCAATTAGGTTGATTTGAAGGAAAATTTCAGGAGAGGTAAATATGCATATTTGGTTACATTTTTGAGATGGTGACTAAAAGCGGTAAGAGTTTAAAGTCAAATAGTTGGGACCAGCAACAATTTCAAGCCAAATGCTGGGAGGATTTGTACCAGCCACATCTAAGCAAGAAGGAATTCTTTAAGGAATCTGTTACAGTGTCAGAGAAGACAAAATGTAATGCTTAGCCATGAACATTTTGTAAGATTATCCTGTGACATATTGGAATTAATAGCAATTCTCTAGGCCAAAATGTAGTCTAGAATATGTGCCTTTCTAGCAAATAAAGTCACTGTTAGTGGTGGTTGCAGAGATTTTAAACTAGTATGGTCAATATAAAAGTGACTGCTTTATTCCATGGCCATTTGCTTTACAGACAGATGAATTCATAAATGTATAATAAACACAGCTATGGATTATTTTTCATACCTCCTTAATGATACTATCTCACATGTATTTTAATAACTTGGGAAAGTGTCAAAAATGTAGAATTCAGAAAGAATTACATATCCGCTCTCTCTCAACACCTATCTATAGCTTTAGTAACTCAAAGAAGAAATCCTAACTAAATCACATTATTTTTAGATAAGAGATTTTTAAAATAGAAAAAAGTTACTTTCAAAAGTCCTCTAGTTTTCAACTTTACCTGATCTATTACAAACAGTAAATATTCTCTAAACACTTTATTATCTAAAATCAATAGACAACTGAATCCTTTACCCAGACAGTTCATACAGACCATCCATGTCAGAAACCCAGGCAACTATGGGCTCCCACTTTCCTAAGGTCATCAGTCAGCATTACATTTTAAGTTGATATGTTTTGGAGAATAACATAACAAATAAGCAGTTGTTAGGTTTTGAGTGCTTACCATGTGTTAAGCACTAAGCAAAGGGTTTTAAATAAATAAGAAAGAGCCCGTGGTCAGTGGATCAAATGTAACCTCTGTGTGGATAGGACCCATACCTAATACTGCCTTGTACGGAATAGACATAAATGAATGAATTGATTTTATCTCCACAGTCTTAGGAGGAAAGAAAGGCAGGTATCCTTCTAACTTGTTAAAAGAAGATATTGATAAATGGATGTTAATTGATTTGCCAAAAGGGGTGGACAGCATCATCTCTAGGGAGGAATATCAGGGAGTCAAGGGCCAGTGTTGCCTTTCTCCTGAGTGGACTTTAGGCATCTTGTCCTTGTGCTTGGCAAGAACCACAGGTGGTTCAGAATATGAACAGTCAACCCTGGCCTACTCTCCTGAGCCAACCATTGACTGAAAAGGAAACTTTTTATATCACTTTGATTTGACCCAGTCCATTCTCCTACTACAATCAGTAAAAATAAATAAATAAATACATGAATAAATAATGCCTTACTAAATATTATTTACAAATACTATTGCCAGTAGTTACCACATACTGGCAATTTGCTATGCACTAGGCTTTCTGCTAAGCAGTAGACATGTAATATCTTCTTTAACTGTTTTCTCAATACTATGAAGTAAACATTATGCCCATTTCAGATAAAAGCAAATAGAGGCTCAGTTAGGTTATATAATTTGTCCAAATCAAGGAATTAGACCTAGATATATTGAACATTATGGCTTTTAAACTTGTTTGCCTCCCTATATTTACATATTATTCTATAATGTAAGTAATCAACTGATAATCCAAAGACACTTTCATACTGTGAGTGTATTTGTAGTGTATTATTTCTTCAAGAAAACATTAGAGAGATGCTGCTGAATAACTGAAGACATGAACAAGAGGGGGAAATTTTACTTGTTGGAAAGGCATACTCCAATGAAATTAATGTGATGATAAAAAGAGACAAATTAAAAAATGTGTGACATTCATGAATAGAGAGACATGGAACTGAAATTACCTGGGAGGACTAGTGACTGAAACAGTAGCTAAAGGGACGCACCTAATGAAAACACCCTAGAGGACTCCTGAGATCCACTCACCATCCACATTCTGGAGGTCCCACATCACCTCATTTTAGGTAATGATATTTCTCACCTTTTCTGAAACATATTCCTTGATCCACCTGGTTCCTTAGGCTATAGCAGTATTTCTCAACTATTTTTCCCTCAAAGAGAAGAAAAATTTAAATCCTACCTGATAGACAAATTAAACACTGAGATCAGAACTGTTGGGCAGGGCTGAGTTTTGGAGGGCCGAAAACCATTTAGTATCTCAGATACTTTTGCTTCCCCAAGGACTGATTTGCCCTGTTGAGAATGCTTGGGTTTATAAGTGCTCATCCCTGCTCCTCCATCATATACCTGGTCTTACTTCTAAACTGCGTGCAAAGTGTTTTAGCTTATAGAATAATTACCATCTTGCCCTGATATAGCTTACAATTTATTTAGAGAGTCAAGACTCACTATACACTTTCTTCAGAAAACAAGTGGAAGAAACAGTCAGAAAATCAGAATGCCACTGGGGTTCTGAGATGGTAGGCGGACTCTAGTCTGAGAGCATGTTCACGAGGGAGCCAAGACCTTAGCTGCACTGAGCAGCGGGTAGAATGTGTATGGGCAGAGCAGACGACTGAATTACATGGTGCTGGAAAGGTGGCAGGGGCTAAGCAGGCAGGAAAGAGGTTGCCTGGATGAGCCCCCATGGGGGATACGGTTCAACGATGAGAGTGGTACCAAAAAGGTACTAAGTAGCTCCTTATTTCCCAGTTAGTCACAAGAGAATACGACTTCATTTCTAGGTGCTGTGGATTCTCATTCTGTTCCACTACTCCCACCCCTGGCCCATATCTCGTTGTGTTTTCATATCTTGTGTTTCATGTCACACACTCTAGGCAAGGTGAATATATATATTAAGTAAAAAATAAACTAGCTTCCAACAAATTTTCTTGAGTTCCTTCAAATAACCACCACATGTCACAACCTCACCCACACCCCCAGTCACCTCTCTACATCATTTCATTTAAATTGGCTCACTTACCTGGCATTTCAGGATGATCCAACCTGTCTTTGGCAGTCAACCTGGTATTGTTACTGCTACCTGCGATTTTATATTCTAGAATGAAAAGTGGTAAGGATAGAGCCTTTATTTTTGTGTTGTATATTTTGTTGAGTGCTGGGTACATTAACAGGCCTAACAAAGCCGGCCCAGGTTAAAGGATATCACCTTTGCTGTCCTCCAGCACAGCAAAAGGAGTAAGCTCAGTGGGCTCCCACCTGTAGGGTAGTGATAGATTGGGAAATGAAGCTCTCTTCAGAGTCTACCATGAAAAGAGAAATAGTGCCTCCAGGGTATCTCCAGGAAACTGGAAAAGCCAGAATGGAAATAACCTACAGGGAGGAGAGAAATGCTTTGCTTAATGAGGGCTTTATTCCTACAATCACTTTCTGATAGGCGTACATTGCCAAGTGTAGAAACTTAAGAGTCACTTAAAATTACTAGGGGGGTAAACCTAAGATGAGCAGAGATTGTTTCAGCAGATCATCTTTCAATTAAGGGGGGAAAACTCCAACAACTATTGACCCTTGATACTCATTTAACACAATGTATAGGAAGGTAATCAAGAATAGGAAGGTAATAAAGCTTAAGAACTTCTTTTCGAGTTTAGTTCTGGAGACTGTTTTTGCTGAAAAGCTTGTCTAATGAAAGATTTTATTAATTCTTGATGTTATAAAGTATTTGCAACTTGTTATTCATACAACAGAAATGCAGAATTTTGTTAACTAATATAACAGGGATTTCTTTTCTTTTCCTTTTTATAGACTAAATAAATATTTTAAGAGATTGGCTACCATTGTTACCCCATTTGTTGAAAATGTTAGAGTATAGCTAGCTGTATCTTTCCATCTACGGGGAACTTTAGAGGTTGCAATAATTAATGTGGTGACCATACTGGCTAGAAATTCAATTGACTAAATTGTACAACATCATAATCCATTACAGAAATTACAAAGTTGAGTTCATGCAGTAAACTGGCAATAAAATGAATGGACCAATTAAAGAATATTTTAGGACCTGCTTTGATGGCAGGAAAAAAAAATCAACGTGATGGTCTTCTTTCCTCAGATAATTATTTTTTCCTCAAAAGTAAAATGAGCTTATCCTTCAAAAACATGGCCCACTACCAAAGAAGTCAATATTTCCAAATCCTTCCGCAAGGTTACGTAAAAACAAAATGCCACAGCCCACTAGAACATCAGGCATTCAGTTTTTATGGTCTATATTTAAATCTATACAAATCCATAATTTTAAAAGAGCCATGTAATTTAAGTAGCATTAATCAATGTTAATTTAATAAAAGGCAGAAGGAAGTTCCCTCTATGTGTACATTAAGGAAAACAAAAAATAAAACTCAAGTCACGATAGATAGATTCATAATCACTTATGTTCCCAAAATTTAATCTAAAGACTTAACAGTCTTAACGGTTATAATAAATACAAATAAATTCATAATCATTTACTTTCCCAAAATTTAATCTAAAGACAATACTGTCTAAAAGGTTATAACAAATACAAAATATTTTTATTAATACCGATACAGCTAACCAAACAAAAGATCCATTTCTACTTTCAAAAAATTTGAGAAGCTAAATTATTTGGGATATAAGCTAAGTTCGGGGGCATTTAGGAAACGTAGCATATTCTAGTGTGAACATCCAGAAGGTTGCCTAAAGGCTCCCAGTACAGACTCAAGGGCAGATTCTAATGTAGATGAGACAAGAACTCTCATTCATTTCCTTGAATCAACGGTGAAGAAATTTTGTCCATTCAACACACTTTTACTGAACTCACACTGTGTGTCAGGCACCATGTTAAGCGTGGATGTTAAGATCCATTCACAGAGTAATGAAGTAAACAAGTAAGGAAACAATTACAACAGTGTGGATCAAGAGCCTTGAAAAAGGAACACATAGGATGCTATAGGAAGGCAGGAGGACATCCCATCCAGCTTAGGAGGAATAAAAGAAGACTTCCCAGAGGAGGTGATACCTGACTCAAACCTTGTAAAAGAATTTAGCCACAGATTGGGTCACGAGATGGCTGGAATGAACGCAGCTTCCGTAATGTACATAATATTTTTGAAAAATGTCTCTTCTTCCATACTAGTGTGTGTTTTGCAAGGACAGGTTCATTTTTTAGCCTATTTTGTGAGCTCCATTCTGCTTCTTTCTGGTGTTTTAGACAAGCTGACTACTAATGACTAATGAGAACAATATGAATGCATTGTTGCTGCATAAGTGTAACGTGGTGTGGTTTTTGCCTTGTCTGTAGTAGTCAGACTGCTTTTAGCGAGGCTCACCAGTGGTTTTACATCTGCACAGTGTTGAAGGCTGGGCTGACTCTGGGGAAGATTGAAATTGCTTCATATTGTTTGTGATCCTAAATTTTATATTCACTATATTCCCTAAAACAAATATCCACAAGAAAAAAAAAATTAAAAAAAAAAAAGAAAAATTAAAAGAAGGGAATTCCGAGTGTATTACAGGCAAAAAGATCAGGATGTAAAAATGGCGAGAGAAAGTGTGGCATGTTCAATAGTGCAGGGCATTGCTCAACAGTACAAGAACACAGAGGACGTGAATAGGAATATCATCAGGTGAGGCAAGAGAGGCAGGTGGGGTCCTCTATTTGCCTTAAGCCACTTCAGTTCTCCAGAGGATACCAGAGAGCTATTGAAGGGGTCAGTGGTTTACTTGCTTTGGCACAGAGGATGGATGAGAAGGGGGCTAAAGTGGATGCAGGGAAATCAGGAGAAATGATAAAGGCCTGGACGGAAGTAGGGGCAGGAGGTATGGAGAAGAGAGTACATATTTAAGAGACAAGCCTTTAAGATATAAAATTAACTAAAGTTCATCATCTATTGAGTATGGAGGTGAGTAAGAATGAAGAATGGATAGACTCAGATTTCCTGCTTGGGTAATACAGGGCTTCAAATGATATGGTCAGGACTTTAAACACAGAGGGGAGGATGGCTGTCAGCAGTACACCAGCAAAAGAGGTGCTGCTTTCTCCTGACATCTAGCATCAGCTGGTGGAGGGATGCTGATTGAACCAGGTCAAGTTATATGTCTGTCCCTGGGGGTGTAGGAATAGTAACAAGTATGCTATTCCCATCAGGACCATATGGAATGAAGAAGGGATTCCCCAAGGAAAAAGAGAGTATAGGACAGGGGATGAGAAAGAGTGTGGAGGAAATAAAATCAACAGCTACCATGATCTGTTACAGAAGCTAAGAGTAAGAGTCAAAAGAAATGTCTGAGAGCTAACTGTGGATATGGAACCTGAGAGACTTCTGAGCTAGAGATCAATTTGGGTTTCAACAGCGGCAGATAGGCATGAATATGATTCTGTAGAGAGAAAAGAGAAATGGAAGAGAAGTGAGCCAAAGATGGAATTCTGGGGAACACCAACATTTTAGGGGGAGAGTAAGGAAAAGAAGTCCCCAACGTCTGCGATGGAATGAGAACCAGAAAAGCATTGTTACAGCAATCAAGGCTGAAGACACTTTCAGGAGAGTGGAAATAATCAATAGTGCTAACTGCCTCAACGAAATAAAGATAAGGCATTTGGCAGGTCGGAGATGGCTCCCGCATGAACCAGTTCAGGGGAGGTTCTAACCAGGGGTGGGAAATCAGATTACAGAAGGCAGAGGAGTGAATAGAAAGTAATAAAAAAAAAAAAGTGATGATACAAATATAGACCACTCTCTCAAGAAGCTTGACTCTAAAGAGAAGGAAAAGGTTTATAGTTGGAGTTGGAGGGGAAAGACGTAAATATGTTCATATGACAAGGGAAGAGAACTGGTCGAGTAGGAAGTGAAAGAGATGGGAGAGTACTACAAGAAAGGTGCACTCCCGCTCCTAGAAAAAAAGTCCGTTTCTAAAGCAGGGTGACTTAAAATACCCAATTGTGCTTGAAAGAAAGCATATGAAAAGGGAAAGCATTTTTCAAGGACAGGTCAGATAGGATTAATAAATTCTGGGACAGGAATATACGCAAACATAACCAAGAACACACAGGGAAACTTGGCAGCCTGATAAAACCTCAAATGAGTGAATCCACAGCACCAAAATACACTGTATTGTCTAGAATCAGTTCTTACTCATCCTGAGGACACACATAGTCATTATGGGCAGAGGAAAACTCAACCTGAAAAACATGGAGAATACCCAAAACAGACCAAAGGCACAATTTGTAGAGGCTTAGTAAACTAAGCATTATTTTCAGCCGCGTAAACACAGCACGATAATTTGGGGAATTTGCTGGGCCCTGAAAAACTACTAAAGTTTTGAAATTCTATTCCTTTGCTTTTGTAAAGTCATTTATAGAGAATTAATGATTTATTTCATTGGTATGTTCATTCGACAAATACCGATTGAGGATTTATTATGTGCTAAGCATAAATGTGATAGGACATCAACAAGAGAGCATAGATTCTTAACAGAAATGGGACAGCGGATGTACTTTGAAAAAGCATATTTGATTTACCTTTTGCCTTGTAATAGGATATACAAAGTAAAACCTGTCAAAAATCTTGGCTGGAGGACTATGGAGAGCAGCATACAGTGAAAAAAACATCGTAGGGCACTTGGGCTTTAAAAGGTGGAGAAACATTGGCCTAAGGATTTAAGCATTTCTCCATAGAAGAGATTCAATAAGAAGATAAAATCTGAAAATTCCTTCCTCTGCCATTAAATTCAATTTCTAATTTCGGCCTATGAGGTGGACACAATAAGGCAAAAGTATATATTTAATTATAGAGATACAGATATATTTTTTTTAAATGCTATTGACTTTTGGCTCTTTGTAGTTCTTACAAGTACCATTCCCATCTCTTAATCATCTTCATTTTTACTGCTGCCCATATCTTTAGGGTTAGAAACCTCAAATACCTACCTGAGGTAGAAACTTCTAGATTCGCTTCACAAACAGGAGCTAAGTCTCCTGCAAGGGGAAGAGGAGAGCTTAGTGTTACTGTTTTAAGCTGAGTTAGCTGATGGTCAAAGCTTGCATAGCATGATAGAAAACTAGATAGTCTGTTCCATGCTCAGAAGGACATACTGATAGCCAATTAAGCCAACCGTGCTCTTTTCCCCATGGAGGCCCAGTGTGCTGTGGCTGCAAAGCAGCAGCATCCTTGGTAGTGTATGCAGGCTGTTGCTTTTATGGGTTACCCTAAGGGACCTTGGAGACAGCCCTTTTTCAGTGGACACTCATGTCTGACCTCATGCTGTCCCTAGTCTAGACTCTAGACAGGTATGTGGGGAGCCTATGGAAAATCCCAGGGCACAGTGGCCAGGGTCCACATTGGCCAAATAATCATGTCCATTGCACTGAGCTGCAGAACAAGGAGCATGATTGAGGTTCTACGCAGGGCCAAGTTCAAGTTCCCTGGCCGCCAAAAGATCTACATCTCTAAGAAGTGGGGCTGCACTAAGTTTAATGCAGATGAGTTTGAAGACATAATAGCTGAAACGCAGCTCATCCCAGATGGCCGTGGGGTCAAATCCATCCCTAATCATGACCCCTGCACTCATGAGAATCTTGGTGCTGACCCCTTCTTATACCCACCAATAAATCCTACTTCCTGTCAAAAAAAAAAATACATATTGATAAATACAAATTCTCCTGAAGATTTAAAACAAGGATGAGGGGGGAGAGAACATATAGGGAGAGAATGAGTATTTAGGCTTTATCTTAGACTAACTGTGTGTTTGCTTTTTAGCATCCGTTTATTTCTTTTTGGTCCTCAGGAGGCCTATTCAAATGAAAATGCAACAGACAGCATGTTAGTATATAGTATACCCTGTAGGTGTAAAAGCTTGGCTTTGTTCATGAACAAAAGCTTCTTTTCTGTTAGCCTCCCAAATGTTCCTTGCCATTGTGCAGAAATACATTAATTTTGAAACAAAATAAATTATGTACTTTTTGGAAAACAAAATTAAAAGAAAAACCATACATGTAAACACACATGTGCACAATGAAACTGACATTACCCTATTCCTTCTTCCACGTGTCTCAGAGTTATAGCCAACACCTGTGGCCACACAAGGGGCAGACTTGGCAGCTGCAGATCCCAGATGTCAGACACTGGATTGTACGTCCCTGGCAGCAGTCCTAAGTGGGAGGTTGTCTCCTTAACTGACCTCTGAAATGGTCTATTGTCTGACTCCCTCTCTGGCCTGGGCTGTAACTAACAAGCTGTCTGTAGGCTGGTTCAGAGTTAGCGTGCTGATGGGTTGTTCTGGATGCAATTATCCTTTGCCTTACCTTTGATTGTAAGGAATTTATTTCCTTTGTAGGGGTGAAAATTGGGACTGGGAACATTCTGGACAAAAAAAAAAAAAAACTATATTCAGGTTACTTCCAAGAACAAAATAAGACGCTTTTTGCTACCCCTTTCCCCGCAACTGAAATTGGATGAGATCAGCTTAGCACACAGTTGAATTTTGGTTAATCAGAAGTACAAAGAAGAGTTTCTGAAAGAATGTTGTTTCCTTACGCTGCTGCTTAAAGGTTGAAAATGAAACCTTTCTTTAGAAACTTAAGGAGCTACAACTTTGTTTTTGCTATTACTAAGAAAAGTCTCATCTATTGTAGTGAACAGCTTTTTGTATCTTGGTTCTTTAAGGAGGAAAATGATTACACTTCAACCTTACCTCTACACTACTTGCTGAAGAATGACATAACATGTAAGGTGCACACATTATAGGAATGAGGCAGGAAAAGGCCAAGAGTCTAAGAGGGCTCTGCTTATAACGCTGTACTCACTCGTAGCCTTCCAGGAAAGGTCTGTTGAGCATACAGTTATAGTCATGGCAAGTTAAGGAGAAATATATCTAATATTTATGGGAAGATGAATTTTGAGGAAATTATAGAATATATTATATCCAACATCAAATAGTATTCATCTGCACCATGTACAATGTTTGAAATTTTCTTTATTAACTTTAATAAAAATGTGAATAGGTCTCTTGGCTACCATTAATTTAGATTTGGAGTCCCAATATAATTTAGTAAATGATAAATAAATAAATTGGAGAGAAGAGCCATCTCTCTCATACAGAAGAATTCCAAGTAATTTATGTGGCTTCAAGGAGGTAGAACTTCATTCTCTACCCCTTGACTGTGGGCTGTGCTTTGTGATTTAATTCCAAAGAGTGGTGTATAAAAAGGGGTTGGGGAGTTACTTTACAGTGGCCAAATCAGACAAATGCCACCTTGGCCAGGTGATAAATGTTAACATCGGCAGTAATGTCATGTTGATAGCATGTTCCCTTGATATGATATGATTTTACCTTTGTAATATTCCTCTCCAAACTCATAACCATAGTCTGATGATTAAATATAGTATATCATACGAGATAGGATCCTGGAGGTGAAAAAAGGTATCAGGGGAAAACTGTGAAATCTGAATGGAATGTGGACTTTAGTCAATAGTAATGTCCCAATGTCAGTTCCTTAGTTGTAGCAAATAGGGGAAACTGGGTAAAAGGTATACAAGAGCTCTGTAACTTTTCTATAAACCTAAAAATATTCTAAAGTTAAGTTTGTTTCAATTAAAAAAAAAGATGGTTAATATATTGCTATACTGATTGTAACAGGGTTCCTATGTACCAATCAATATATCTCTTTAGCTTTTTCCACCCACATCCATCCATCAAACCATATGGCATAAAGAGTCATTTCTACAGTGGTATGATTGGAGTCAGACCTATTCTGAGAGTTTTAGATTTTTCAATAATATTTAGGTCATGCCCTTAGTAATATAACACAAATGCTCAAAAGATAGTGTCCACAACCTATATTCCTCCATGGCTTTGAAAGATATAATATCCTCCAACCACCTATCCAAAACACTTAATTTTCATGTAAATGTTATTAGTGACATGATTAGCAAGACAATCTATTAATTTCTGAAGGTAACATATTCCTTGCTAGATTACTTAGGATAGTGTTCACTTATTGATCGTTATCATGAGCACTAAGGGGGTAAGAGCTGATGCTCTAAATGTTCCAAAACCACTCTTTTAGAACAAGGATGAGACTATTTCTTTGCTACTCCGTCTCCATCCTTAGAATTATGAGAAATCAGTTAGTTCTCTTGGAATTTTAGAAGATATTTCTTTCATGCTGCTTTCAATTTATTATTTTACTCTGAGAAAGAGAAAATCTGTTAGTGTCAATGAATGTTTACTTTAAAAAACTATTGTGGGATGTCTAGAACTATTAACCAGAAACATGCGTTAGCTCTCATTTAATGATAGATACAATTTTAAAAGTTCAGTTAATCAAAATTTAATTAGAATAATAAATTGGACAGAGCTGCCGCTCTAATTCTGTTTTTAGGGAAGGACGGGAATGCCATTTTAAAAGCTGAAAAGAAAATACATGCAACTTCCTGCATATATATTTTAGGGACAAAAATAAGATTCCAGAAAATCATTTGTACATTCTACACCTATAGTACTTTATAATGATAACTTGTATTAAGGAAAAAACCATGCTGCTTAATAATAGGGTGGTGGGGGTGGGAAAAAGTGTTCCCTCTGGATTTCTTAACTAAGGAATTTCAGAAGAGTCAACCAACATATTTTAGGACTATTTTTCATAGATACTTAATACGGAAAAAAATAATGGCACACAGGGATCTACAATAAATGTAAGGTAGCTATTTTTTATATTACCCTTTAAGCAGTTTAGTTAATACATATTTTGCATTTCATGAGACTGTTTTATGTGTGTGGTTAGTGATGAGAATTATAACAGTTCTCGTTCCCAGAACACCTCTGATGTGTCAAGCTTTATACTGCCAGGCATTTGACATGCACCATCTAAAACCTAACGCAACCCCGCAAGGTGCATATAATTACTATTTAACAAGCGGAAGATGAAGGACATCAGAAGTTAGCACACTGAGATTCAAAGTCCCCCAGCTTGTAAGAGAGGGAGCCAGTTCTGCCTCAAAAGCCTGAACTCTTTCCCATCGGAGCATACAGTTTTGTTAGAATTTATATTATTGTTAATACTGTAAAAGTAAACATGTATTTATCACTAATTAGGTGACTTATTCCTTTCTAGGCTTCAGGTTTCTTCTGGGTAAAATGGAGTTAGCTGGTTGATTTCTAATGTTTCTTCCAGGTGTAAATAGTAACACTGATTTTTAAACAAGATAAGAAAAGTAAAATGCTCATTTCACAATATTTTTGTTAAAAATAGGTTATTAACACGAGTACTCATTAAATTTTGTGATGGGCTCTATGTAGAAATGTTCACGTGATTTCTCGCAAAGCTCTCCAGTCCTTAATACTAAGCTGGAACTAGTGAGTGATCTTACCGTTTTCATTGTTATTCCTTAAAGCTTACGTATAAGAGGAAATTTCATACTTTTCACTGTGTTACACAAACTACTTACTTAAATAAAACCATTTTTTTTCTGGATCTGAAATTAATCAAAAGGTCAGTTTATTGTAATTCACATTTATTTAAATATAACAATTTTTGTAGACAAATGAAAATACATATAATCATATTTATAACAGTAGACATAAATATAAATGAAATGTATAAGTATTTAAGGCAAAATTTAACACTTAGATAAATTGATGACATGCTTACATTTAGCTTTAAGGTACATTAACATGGATATTGAAAAGGATGTGCTTTCACAAAAACTGCTACAAAATGTTCACATCTGTGTTAGTAATAAGTCATATTTCCTAGGCTGATGTTTTACCGAAACTATGTAAAGATCTAATTTAATCATTCGTCTCATGTGATAACGTTACTTGTAAATGAAGCATTTTTGTCAATAGAAATGTTCCTTTATCTTTTAAATAATATAGCATTTTTATCAAGACCATGCCACATTTATTAAACAAACATGCATTACACATTAAAGCTTGAATAATTAACGTACCCTTATGCACAGTGTTTAGTTTTGCTATGGCACTCTATCTTTGTGAAAAATATGCTTAAAATTTGGCACAGAATTAATAAAACGTATTGCTACTATTTACAACAAATGTGATTTAAATTTTACATGGCACAGAAAATTATCTATTACAATTTATCTCTTCCTTTTGCAGTTTTTATTGACCAATGGCAGGTCTTTTCTCTTTTAGTTGGAATATATAATGGCTATTCAAGAACTAAAAGTCATATCTAGGTGTTTTGCCTAATTGGAAATGAGTCGATTTCAGTTTTTCTAGCAATAAAACATTTCCATCCGTACTGTGGCCAACAGATTTCTAAGTAAGGATGTTATCAGCAATAATATGTGTCATCAAGACATGTTTTTCTTTAGGAGGCAGAGGTCTAAAGGAAGTGTGGATCTCCTCAAACACTAGTAAGGAGAACAAACGCCAACTGAGGCAGAAGCAGGGACGGTTCTTCGGAAAGCTGGCGAGAGCAGAGTCTGAAGTAACAACAAGGCGGAAAACAAAGGCAGAAACACGGGATCGTTCAAGGTGGGAAGGACTGACACAGGTTTAAGGAAACTGAAATTCATCACTCAAAGAAACAGTATCCAGAACATTCTTGTTATAGCATTCTTATATCAGCAGACTCCCACTGCTTTTTAGGAAAACTTTTCAATTTCCACATCAATGTCTAAATCAACAGTGAAGAAATTAAGCTAACTGCCAAAATTTTTTTTCCTAAATTTATTCATAAACACTTTGGAAGAAGAAGGAATAATATTAATTCAACCTTCCTCCAAACCAGAGAAAAGAATTTTAAGGGCAGACTTCAGACTTGTGGTAACTGAGGCAAATGCCACAGTTCTTCTTCATTGTTCTTTTAAGGGAAATTTGAGGTGTTCTATCTTGAGATCCTGGTTGAAGGAATCTACTCCTTTCATAAAACCCTGACTGCCTAATTTTTATATTATTTGAGAGAAAGGAAGTGATGCTTAAATTCAATTTTTATACGAATATACTTTATTCTAAGAAATAGAGCAATGAGAATAATATTTTCTCTGCTTTATGATCCTTGCTTTTCTGAAGGCCTTTAAACAGGGAAATGGCAAAGAATATCAAACAAGTTAAATAAAGCAGGCAAACTTGTGTTTTAAAGCTGTTAAGGTACAAACAAACATTATGAATCACACAGCACTGAATTTTCAAGAGTAAAATCATACCAAAACCGTGATAAGTTTTCGCTGACATCATAGGTGAGTAAGTGGTCTGGAAGGTCACTGATGGTGCCCTGCACGGCCAGCACGTGCGGGGCCAAGGTGAAGGGTACGTCGCTCAGAAGCTCGGCCATTAACGAGCTGTTTTCCAGAGTCTGGCCTGCCTTATTTTCCGCCTCAGGGCTTGCTACAGTCACACTGGATGAGTTTTCTGTGCCAGTCTAAAAATACATATATATATTTAAATCATTTAGACCTTATGAACTTGGAGGTTTAGTAATGGTGAATGTGGCATGACTATACCAGAATAATTGAGAAACAAGGGAATATACAAATATTTCTAGATTAGAATGCACCTATATACTCTGCTTGAGAAATACCTCCATCTAAAGCTCTAATGGCCTTTAAAATGAATCCTAAACCCCATTCTTATTCAGATTGCCCACCCATGGCACCCTCAAATACAAACTGACATTCTTGCTATTTCTCAAGGACAGATAATGTCTACAAGCCTGTCTCTGCTTTTCCAAACCAGGCTCTACGGAATTATCAAGATTCTCTGTGAAATCTTGTATCAACACAGGCCAAAGGGACTTTGCCCACTTCTGAACAATTATGGGGCAAACTGCCTAGGATGCTATTTGGCATTTCCTATATGTGTCCTTGCTAGTTGCTGCTTCATATGCATGCCTCTTATCCCCGCCTAGACTCTAGCGTCCTTGAGGACAAGCAATCTATCTGACATATCTCTGTATTCTCCACTCTTGATACTTGACGACCTTACCCTAATATGTTACCTCTAATGTGGTACCATGAGCACTGACTGGTTGCCTGACTTTCACTGGAACTGACATGTTATGTAAGTTATTCAAATAAGAATTGATATATCATGTTCAGTTTCTTTATAATTGGCGTATCTTGCATGCAGTAGTTTACCAAAAGGCATGCACTAGGATGTTCAGAGCAGCTCTCTATGCAAGTTCCACAATGGCTGAAACCTAACTAAAAACAGTTTAGGCAAAAACTTACTGCCTAACCCTCACTTGGTCTCATGCAGAATAAAATGCCAGAGTCTTTACAGAGGCCTGCAAGGCCCTTGGGGACCCGGCCCCAGGTATGTCTCTGGCCTTATCCTCAGCCAGTCTGCCTGGCTCCCTCCTTGCTGTTGCTCATGCGCACCCAGCTGCTTCTGCCTCAGTCCTTTGCTTTCCTTTCCTGATGCCCAGGAGGTTCTTCTCCCAAATACACATTGGGCTCCTTCCCTCACCTCTTTCCAAGTGTTGGCCCAAATGTCACCTTCTCAGTGAGGCCTTTTCCTGGCCACCTTATTTAAACTGTATCCTGCCTACCTCACCTCCTCCACCCCAGCACACTCTGTCTCTCTCGCCTGCTTTCCCCCTCTCCATGGTCCTTAGCACCTTGTAATATGTTATATCATTTGTTCTGATTGTCATCTTGTGTTTACTGCTGTATCCCAAATGCCCAGATCAGTGCCTAGTGCTCAATAAATAGTTCTTGACTGGATGAAAGCAGACAAGATTTTTGCCTGCATGGGGTTTACATTATAATGGTCATAAATGCTGGTAAATTCCTTTAAGTCTAGAGGAGGAGGATTTTTCTGTGTAATAAAAAGCGAGTTTTTAAAACTTTTTATGGAAGGGTAAAATACATACAGAAAAGAGCATGTCATAAGTGTACAGCTTGCTAAATTTTAACCAACTTAAACACCTGTACGCAACCGGCACCCAGATCAAGGAACAGAAATGACCAGCCCTTACGGTGCTCTCTTTCAGTCACAATCAACTCCCTGTCCCCACCCCCCATCACCATCCTGACTTCTAACAGCATTTAACCTATTTTTATATTTTAAATGAAGGTAACCATACAGTATGAACTCTTGTTTCTGGCTGCTTTCACTCAACATTATATGTAGGAGATTCAACCATATTGTTGCATATAGGATCAAAAGAACATATTGCTGCAAAAGAGATATATTCAGATTGATGGCCAGGGAAGGAAGCAGGAAGACCAGCTGGGAACGAGAGATGACTGTGATGTGGATCAGGTTGTGATAGTAAAGGTGAGATGAAACACTTGGATTCTGGAGACTTTAAGGAAAAGGCTAACAGGATTTGCGATGGAATGGATGTGGGGTGTGAGAGCCAAGAGTGGGGTCAAGGATGAAGCCAAAGTTTTTGGCCTAAGCAACAGGATAGAGTCTCCATTTACAGGGATGGGAAAGTATTGGGGGAGCAGGGTTGGACAGGAGTATCGAGTCCAGTTCTGCATGTTGCCGGTACCTAACAGACATCCAGTGGAGCTGTCAGTAGGCAGGAGGATCTAATTTGAGTCTGGAGCTGGATGAGATCTGGCGGAGAAAGTCTGCTTGGTGTGTGTTTAAAACAAGGATGAGAGGAAAGAAGGTGAAGGCAAATACGAGCACAGACGAGTTTTTCTAGACAGTGTGCCATAAATGAGAAAAGAGCTATGGGCCAGTAGCTGGAAAGGGATATGGGGTCAACTGAGGTTTCTCTCAATTTGATTTTCTGTTTTCTAAGTTGGCAGAAATAATGGCATTTCATATCCTAACGTGAAGAAGTTCATAAGAAAGGAAAAATCCATGGAGAGTCTGCAGAGGAGAAACTGCTCTCTTCACAGGCATCCCCCAGCACGTAGAACAGGCCCTCAAGAAATACTTGTTTAGTGAATGTCCTCAAATTAATGAAGTTGCCAAACCCATCCCTATCAGGAGTGGTCTTATAACTTTATGTGAAAATGAAACACCAGAGTCCTTTCTTAGGACCACAAATAGAACAAAAGGAACCACACCCTGTTATGACAAAGCTTATTACAAAGGTCCATTATTCAGTGGACAGAACCTGCCTCCTGCAACCTAAATGGGACTTAAATACAAAGTGTCCATGGATCAGCCAAGAGTACACCTGTCAGTGAGTAAATGATGTCGCAATTCCAGCCTCTGTAAAGGGCTTCACCATATGCTGGTTTTTTCAAGATTGAAGCATACAGTAGGGCTTTGGCTCCCATGGAGCAGCCCTGCAGCGTCTAAGAGCACAGGTTCTAGAGCCAGACTACCTGGGTGCAGATCCTAGGTCTCCTGCTTATTAATAAGTGAATGGCCTTGGGCAAGTTATTCAACTTCTCTGTGCCTCAGTTTCCCCAGCTGTATAATGAGGTCAATAATAGTACCTACTTCATAGTATCATTAGGATTAAATAATGTTCATAAATAGAACAGTTCTGAGCTCATGAGCACATAGTTAAGTGAATAAATAAAAACTTAAGGAATGTCAGCTCCCATTTGGTTTTAGATAAAGTCTACGATCCATCCATCTCTTTTGTTTTTGACATTCAGTGTCAAAATATTCTTATCTACCCCTCCCCTCTTGTATTTTTCCTTCTCTTTTAATCTCAGGTGCAAATGTTCCCTAGATCTGTTAGTCTTGTTTTATTCTTGAACTTGCTTCTCTTTCTTCCTTGTGTACAAAATGTTCTCCAGTTTCATTAGCCAAATCATCTCCCTTCTTAAACAAAAGCATTCTTGAAATCTCACCTTCTCCACTAAAGCACTTTGCTTTCTAAACACAAAATGTCTAAGGTTTAACTCTCCAACAGAAATATTTATATCTTTCTTCATGCTTTTATTAATCCTTTTCCCTTTCCTTTACAAATCATGCTTATTTGCCAGAACCTAATTCCTTGAGGACAAGACTATGTCAAACTATATCTAGAATAATAAAGGAATTGAGATGTGGTTTCTTGTTAAAGTTCTCCTCATACAACTGCCATATGACCAGAAGGGGGATTACTTCACCCACCTGGGCCTCAGTTCTCTATTTTGTAAAATGAGTGGTGAGGACAGAAAAAAATGATGATGACAGCAACTTGCATATTTTGAACACTCACTTTGTGCTAGGGTCCACCAAGGCTATTTAAATGTGTCCACTCATTTAAGTCTTAAAATAGCTCTGGGCTGTGTACCATTAGTCCCACGTTAAAAACAAGAGGACGCTAAGGCACAGAAAGGTTCAGAAAGTTGTTCCAGGTTATACAGCTAGTCTGTGGTAAAACTGAGGATCCGACCCAGTTATCTCTGATGAGCTCATACATTCTAAGGCCCTGCATACTTCAGACATGCTTTGGATAGACTGTCTGATGGAATGAACAATGCCTTGAAAATTTAGGAGATGTTATTGGAAAATATAACAGTTACTAATATGGCATTTAGAAGGAAAAAAGACTCTAATATCTTTTACCTTTAGGAAGAAAGGACAGAAACTCATTAAGGTGACAGATCTTAGACTGAAGGAAGATGGAAAAGCAACTGTAATTTAAAAGATGTGTATCCCTGGGAATACACATTTCCCTATCCAGCAGTCTGATAGGGAAACACCACAGTGAAACGAGATTGTCTCTGAGTCAATCACTGTTGAAACGGAGATAGGAGGGCACATAGGAATACACTACAGTATTCTTTCTACCACTATATATGTTTGAAATTTTCCATAATAAAAAGTTTCCAAAAATTAAATTAACTTTTAAAATACCATGGGCAAAGTGTTCCACCAAATGCCTCCTAGAAAGCTCTGCATTTCAGCTGCGCTGCAGGTACTACTCCAGCCTCTATCGCCTAACAGTTGGCTGGAGTGCAGTGTTACAGTCTCCAAGGAAGCTGCCTGGCCTCTTGGCAGCAGGGTGAGCGCCATGATGCAGCTGCTGTTGGCATGCTGAGAGCTGGAAGGGGAGAAATTATAAGGCAAAACAAGAATAAGTCACAAAAGAAATGTGACTCAAAATTCAAGGAGCCCACACCCGCTAACCCTGATCACTAAGTCTCTAGTTTGGCAGCCAGTGGAAGCAGAGGTGGGGGCTGAGGGCTGAAACAGGTGCATAGTCCCCTGCAAAAAGCAGCCCTCTCTCTCAGACACAAAGTCTTTTAGATTTTTCATTTGCATAATGAAATGGATCTTTAAAGAGAAGAATAAGTATGTTAACTACAATAGAGCAAGAAGAAAAGAATCGATTAACCTTATGGTTAATAGCCAAATTTTAAAAAATTACTTCAAATATTACGTTCATAAACATATTCGTGATTTTTGATTAATACTGTTCATAGAAATGCTGCTATGGCAGTGTTCCTGAATATATTATTTCATATAATCTAGCTTTAATACTTCTTTCCCAAATGAGCATTTGTCCTTACATGGTTTAAATATGAGTATACCATGTTAGAATGGCTTTTTTTTAATCGTAGGAAGAAATTTCCTTATCAATTATCGTTACAGCAAACAAAGTTTACAATTAATTAGCTGTTCCATGTTTGTATAAAAGTTATTTCTTGTTCGTCAGTTAACCTGTTAAAAATGGACTGGCCAAGTTTATCTTGTGTTCCTCACGTTCTATTATCTGTGTTCCAAATAATTCAGAGAGGTTTATAGGCACTGTCCCTCCCTTTCTTGCAGAGGGGCTGTGAAGACTCAAGAGCTTCAAGCTGTAAAATCTTCTCAGAGCTTAGGAAAAAATAGGCTCTGAGAACACAAGACACATAACACTTTTCAGTAAAGGCTTAGAGAAATGAAGTCACGTCCCTAGAGCAGCAGCAGGCTAGTGGCGTTGTTGTAGAATTCACTCTTCGCTGTTTGAAAGCAAGGAAGTGCAGGTTTAAGAACAGACAACTGCATTTTTCTTGGCACAAAAGCCTCAATACCCACCCTGAAATCTATGAAGAAGTGCCAACTTTGCAAACCCGCTAACAATTGGGAGACTTCATCTACTTGGCCGTACCCGACTAATGTATGAATATTTTATTATTATGAACATCACCTATATTTGGCATCTTTTACAACCTCTTGCTTTTTTCCTGCAACCTAGGCTTCAGATAAATCGAGATAAAATAGTATCCTATAAAAGCAAAATACTGAAGCATTAAAATTTAGAAACCACCTTTAACCAAAACAGTAACAGAACCTATCAAAAGAACACAAAACCAGGTATAAAATACATCTAATACATTCAATTTACATGCAAAGGAGGAAGCTATATCAGGCATATTTCTAGAACAAGTTATAGTAAGAAGAAATATTAAGCTCTGGCTATCTATGCCTTTAAATTCTGATGTCTATAAATAAAAGACATGTTTCTTTGAACAATAGCTTGAACAGGCAACACTGTCACTTTATCTCCCCAGATAACTATCCATTCAATTCTGACTTCAGCTGGTATCTGCTTGCATTACATCAGCTTCTTGATGGGGGTGATGTGGGGGGCAAATCTGAATCAGAAACATCAGGGGACCAGAGGAGAAAGTGATACAAGCAATGGCACAATTAAGGCAGCATTTAACTTCTTACTTTTTCTAAGAAGCTGGTTGCTAATAAATGTCTGGCTAGCTAATAAAAGCCAGAGGATGGGTCTCTTACACCTACGTAAGTGCTCAGCAGGGGTCTCCTGTCACTTGGGAGAAATTATTTTGAAAAGGTAGATTGTTTCCGATTTTTCTGCAAACTCGCACTGCCCAGAACAGTAGCACCTGCACATGACAACTGGCACCGAACCTGGTCCCCTTGTCTCTCAGATCCTCTAAGCACTCTAGGCTTGATTTTTAAATTGAGGGATAGGCCAAAGAAACAAAGAATAGCCCAGAACCCTTTACCACAGATAGAGTTAATTAGTCGGGAGAAAGCTGAATTCACTGACAACCTAACTGTTCCATGTGATCTGGGCGCCTAGTTCTAGAACGCTATACATTTAAGTAGCAAATAAGAGGCTAGGTTAGAAAGAGATTTTCTTTATTGTCTTTCCTTTCTGATCTCTGACATCGATTAAGTTTAAATTTTGGCCCATAATCTTTTTTCAGTATTTCTTCCCTTCCACCTTCTTGTGCTGCCTGCTTCCCATCTTTCTTTAAAAAAAAAAAAAATTATCTGGCTTCCTCTTTTCAGAACTCCAGCAGAATATATACAAGTGAAGAAGGGGAAGGAAGTTGGCTGTCACTTGCTTCTGTAATCTGTTCCATGCATTCTTGGAAAAGTGGCTTGACTGAAGCCGGAAAATCTGTCTTAGCCAACTAGCACGGGGGAACAGTGGAAAGAGGAAAGAGAAGCATTTTAGGAAAGGAACCAGCAAGAAACAGTGTGTTCGACGTGGGATCCTGTTTATACTCGTTTTGAAAATACAAAAGGCTATTCCAGTGATTTTTTTAAAAAGCATTTAAAAAGTTGGTTTATAGAAATTCATGATCTCTAACTTTAAGCTGACCAGAAATCTCGTATTTTCCCAGTAGGCCTCCCTGCCTCATTTTTCACAGGACATATTTCACCTTTTCTCTTTTCTAGCCCTACATGACACCTTCCACCTCGCTGTCAGCAGGTGAGCTGGCCTCCTACTTAATAGAAAACATGGTAATTAGGTGACGATATCCTCTACCTGCTCCACCAAAAAAAGTACCTGCGTTTGTACCCGTCTGCCATGCTCTTCTCCTGCCACACAGGCAAGTTGCGCTCCTTCCACCCAAAGCTAATCCCTCTGGTGCTCCACATCCATCCTGTCTCCATTCTTCAAGGACATGGCTGCATCAATTAGAAGGCATCTCCTAATTGCTAATCTTTCATATATTCAATTCACCATTTACAGAAAATTCTCAAGTCTGTACCGCCCACAGCCATCACAGCCACTGAACTCCCACATTATCTTTGTACCTTTTTCACAACCAGGAGAGACCACTGTTGACACTGGCTTTCTGCTTCACTCCTCACCCACTGCAATCTGCCTTCTATCTCTGTCCCTCTACTGACAACTGCTTTCTCCAAGGTTACTAGTAATCACTCTTTTACTAAACTCAAAAGATGTTCTGAAGTGCTAATCTTATTTGACCTCTCTGTTGCACTTAAGACTGGTGATTCTGAGTTTTTATTTCTTGGTTTCTGTGCCACTTCTGTTTTTCCTTCTGTCTTTATTCTTTGCTTACTTCTGACATGATGGTATTCTCCAGGGCCTCATTTCTGTTCCTTTATTCTTCTTGGTCTTGAAACATTACCCCGGATGAGCTTATCCATATCCATGGTGCCTACGGCCTTATTCCTTCACTCCCCAAAAGTAAATAAGAATATAGATAAGTGCACGTGTATATGTACACACACAAACACTCACAAATTTCAAACCCGATTTCTATCCAGAGCTCCTAACTCAAATGTTCTATTCTTATTACACATTTTCTTTTGGATAGTCCATAGGAATCTTAAACTTGACATGTTCTAAACGTGGCTCTCATTTCCTTCCCAACTTTACACCCAGCTTAATGTTCTTTTAATATTTTCTGTATTGGTGAAGGGTACCAACATGTTTGTCCAACACACATTATTTTTGACTTCTCTTTCCCTGTCATTTCTGCCAATTAACATTTGTTTAGTGCTTTACACGGTTTTCAAAGTTGTTTCACATAGTTTATTTCATTTGAGCCTCAAAACCCACAAAATTTGATAGGGAAACTATTGTTTCTGCTCTCATCTTCTGAGGCTCAGTTTAGTGACTATCTAAGGCCATACCTCTACTAACTGGCAGAGACTTTGCTGATGTAAAGGCCATCATCAAAGAAAATAATTTTAAAGCTTTATTTATTTATTTATTTATTTTTAAGGGCTTAAGTTTAGCAATTTCTCTATGGAGAAATGTTACCTGGGGTAGAAGATGAAGGTCTAAAATACAGACTGTGCTGGTATAGAAACTGAGTTTAAAGTAACAGTTCAACTGAGCATCTTATTACTAAGTTAAATCTACCAACCTGGATACAATATGTAATAGCTTAGAAAACTGTAGCGTCTGATCATAGCCATATTACATAATGGCTTAAGCTTTTGTATGTGAATTCTTCAAGCTTATTATGTACACCGCAGGTCTGATGAATTTGATATCCCTTATTAGTCACTAGATTCTACTTAACTTCCTATTTATATAGCTTTATTTTAAATATCTATTCAACTTCTTCAGAACGCAACAAGATCATATTTTTTCCAGATAATTTCAAAGGAAAACAATGAAAAATGATCTTGCATATCTCCTCAGTACACTGAATATTAAATTCACTCGAATGATTTTTAGCTTGTAAAACAATAAATTACTTTCAACTGTCTGCATATACAATAAGAAAGGAAATGAAATACTTTCTATTTTTAAAGCTGGTAAGAAAATATAAATATACTCATTTTTATATTTAGATAGATAGTTCTTCTGTGATATTGATTGAATAGAAATAAGTAGCAAAGGATACTAGTAGGAAATACAAAAAGAAAGTAAATCTAAAAATATTTAGTGGTAGGTATATGCTGAGTTTTTTGGCATGTGCTTTGATGCAATGAACATTTGACAAATTCTAACCAAACATTTAGATATTATCATAAAAATAAAAATAATTATGTTAAGGTGGTTGTTTGAAGACAGAAAGCTAATCTGTTTTTGTTGCTCTTAATTTATACTGAAAAGTTTATATTTTGTCATTTTCCACCATTATTCGAAAACATAAACATGTAATTTTTAGTATGTACTTAGAATCGTCATGTTCATAGCCAAAATTCAAAGTCATTTATTTATCAGTAAGATCTTACATTTACCCTGCATATAAATATATTTCTAATCTGAGGAAACAATTAACTCTTTAAGAAATGGGAAAAGATCGGATAAGAAAAGCCTTATTTCCTTTGTAATTTGAATTTAATGTGTGGAAGAATCTACACACTTGGAAACACTATAGTTGGTACATATACAACTGTACATTTTCATATACAAATGAAAGTGAGAGGAAGTGCATCATACCAAATTATAAAGGGAGGCTAATTAAATTCCACTCAGAGGGCATATAAGTAATAGTATTACCCATACTTGCAGCACTTAACCTAGAACTCCAGTAGGAAAACTGTGTTTGGCAAACTGTAGAGGTGAGCAGAAAGCTGTGTCATTTGACCTTGGCTCTCATTTGCAAAAAGGTTGTATTTCAAAATAGAAGATGGGGTTGGAAAAGTAAATACAGCTGTGTTTTCTCCACACCAGAGTGAGAAGGATGGGGCTATTCGGGATGGCAGGGGGCCAAGTCCCTTCTTGGTACACTCTCAGAGCCCAAAGGAGAGTTCTAGTTCATTTATGGCTAACTCAGGATAATTTTTTTTATTGTGGTAAAATATACACAACATAAAATGTCATCATTTTAAGTGTATAATTCAGTGGCATTAAATACATTCACAATGTTGTGCAACTATCACCACTATCCACCTCTAGAACTTTTTCATCATCCTAAGCAGAATCTCTGTGCCCACTGAATGACTCTCCATTCCTCCTTTACCCTACTAGCCCCTGGCAATCTCTATCTATTACACTTTCTATCAGTTTGTCTATTCTTGGTACCTCATATAAATGGAATCATACAATGTTTGTCTTTTAGTGTCTGGCTTACTTAGTATAATGTTTTCAGGGATCATGTATGTTGTATCATGTATCAGAACTTCATTCCTTTTGAAGGCTGAATAATATTCTATTGTATGCATATACCATATTTTGTTTATCCATTCATCTGTTGATAGAAATTTGGGTTGTTTCCACATTTTGGCTATTGTAGGATCATATTTTTAAGCTAGAGTAAAATCATCTAAGTGTAAAATCTAGGAAATAATTCTAAAAGGACTGTCAGGATTCAATGAGTACAGAAATATAGAATATTTGTGGAGAAAAGTTAGCAACAGCCTAAAGTGAAGTAAAAAAACTATGGTTCCAGATTATTTTTAATTATAATTTTTTAAAGGTATAATACATTTGTTTGTACACTTTATAATACATACTTCACATGGCTTTAAAAATCATAATTAAAGTGGGCCTTACCAACTTAATATTTTATGAATTAAAATCTGAGTATAATTGATGGTATTTCAATCCTGTTTGAAACAGCTCCATAATGTCTAAGACCTTCCCACCCCCACTGGAACTCTGCACTATAATTCTTTTGTATGTTATTATAAGGGTACAAGATGTCATTATCTGCATTTATGGAAAGTCTACCCAACAAAATAGAGTGCATAATGCTAAGAAATGATTAAAAATGAAAAGCCACAATCATGTCCAAAAAAATCATGAGGAAAAATTAAAATTCACATATCTTAATAAATGTTTAAAATTTAATTAAAATTTAAAATTTTAATGCCTCAACAGAGTAATAGACTTTATATAAGTGACCTTGGAATTTCTCAAAAAACAAACAAACAAACAAAAACCAGTGTGGTTGAAAAATGCTTTCAGATCAATAAAAAAGTTGATCAATGTATAATCATTGTATATTCCTGTTTCAAGATTCCTAATTTTCTAGGGAGGAAGAAAGTAATCATCAGAATATATACTGTTACTTGCACATCAAGTTGAAAATTAATCTGTAGATTTAGTAGAAAGAGTACTATATCCAAGTCTCAAGGACTCTTGCCTCTACTAAACCATGTGACTTTAAACAAATTGTTTAACCTTTCTGTGTTTCAATTAACACCTCTGTAATATGAGATAATTGGACCAGATGATTCAGCCAAAGTGCCATGATTCTAAGTAGACTTAGATCTCGATTCTTGCACACTAGTAAAATTTCTTAAGGAAATAGCACTGAAATTAATATAAATGATAGCTACCCAAAAAATGTATCAACTGATGGGTAAACATCTTGAGAAGAAACTCGTGACTCAGAAGGATAGTCCCAAGGTTAAGGAAAGGATTCGTTATCGTGGAAGAATACCTAATTTCATACTGCGCTTGATTATGATATGAAACAAACATGTAGGAGCCAAATAAGAAAAATATAGGCAGGTACCAATCTTCTAACAAGTTATGGTCTAAAAATCAATGTTATAATTATTAAGAACTCAGAATGCATTTTCTCAGGTCACTGAGTCCATAAGGGAGATGAAATCCTATATATCTTCAATAAATAGATGTAGGAAAATTATTAGAAGTATTACAATCAGAATAGCAATAAATTAAACATTAAAATTATCTTGAATGTGAGTGCTGGAAAAAAAAAACAAATTTAGTTGTAGGTACTGAATTTTGGTAGAGACTATCAAAAGTATTTCAGACCACTTTTAAGATTGTTGACCTAGGTTTGTTGTGGGGTTATTTTCATTAGAAATCTCTCTAGGAAATTAGGAGAGTTGTGTTCTTCAAGATTTTTTGTTTGATCCCATGAATAGCAAGGTAATAAAGTAGAACTTTCCTGAGATTAGTGGCAAAATTTGATAAAGAGAAGGGGATTAAGAAAGATGTTTATGTCTATGAAAGAAAGCAGTTCATTGGAGGTGGGCATGCCTGGTTATCAGAAGTGTCAGCATAATCCATCTCCTAACTGACTGAAATGGAAGATGGGAAGTGATGGGGAAGAGACTCACACAGTTCCCTTCTGGCCACCAGGTGATTTCACTATGGGTCCTCTAGGTTTTCATGATGGCCAAATCAGGGAACAGAGAGACCTCATGAAAGGTGGGAGAAAGAAGTAGCATCATGTAACTCTCCAGGACCCAGCCGTTTGCATGGTGGTTATTGGTAGTCTGAATAGTAGTTTTCAAAGGTCTGGTATTTCAATAAAGTTTCTAAGTAGTGGATTTTCTAGTACAGAGTTTCCTTTAGCCTTTGGGAAATAATTGCTAGGGCTTCAACTGCCAAAGTGGCCTAAAAGTGAATACTTATAATTTCCAAAAGTGTTCTTAAATGTGTAGAATCTATACTTAAGAATCCAATGTTTTCCCTCCCATGCCTTCTAGCAGGTGAGCCGATACTAAGAATTTTCTAAAGAAACTAATTTATGACCCACTCATGATAGTGGAAAAAAGGGTTTAGATTATGAGCCCTGATATATATAATAATAATTAAATTATATTAGTTATTACTGATTCTAATTTCATTAATTTCATTTAGAATCAGTCTTAAGGTTCTAATAATGTAACTATTTCTATTACCACAGATATCAGTTCACATTTAATGATCACTTATTTTCCAGCCACTGTTCTAAGCTGTTTACTTATGTTATCTCATTTAATTTTTCCTTTATGATGTAGGTACAATTTTCATCTCCATTTAACAGATGGGAGAACTTAGTCTAATGCTGGAATTGCATTCTTAGTCACTATTCTGTACTGCCTCCCAAATCCAACACAGTCTAAGGAAACCTAACTATAAGCCTTTTTAAATGCAGTGTAGTTGTTTCAAAGACCAAATAGCATCTTCTCTTTCAGAAAAGGTTGTAGAATAATTTCCTAATGATATTTTTTCTCTTGAAACAAAACAAGTAAACAAAAACACATGGAATGTGGAAGATAACCAAAATTTTTTTAAAAAATGGAAAAAAATTAAGTGTGTCATTTTTATATCCAGCTGGATATGCTAATCCTATGTGGATCTTAGAAACCCTGAAATTACAGGCTGTTTGGACTATTTTAATCCCTAAAAGCACTGTTGTGATGCCTGAAACATATATTTTTAAAGTAACCTTTTTACCTTAACCAAATATATTCCAGTTAAATTTAAGAATTTAAAGTAACCACATACTGTCCTTTGTTCTATGAAAATGACTTTTTCTAAGACAAGCCTTCTGTGGCCAATTGTCCAGTGACAGGGACTGACTGCATGAAATTGCCCACATTCTGTAGTCCATGGCACTTGGTAAGCAATGGCAAGAAGGTGCTGGGTGTCTGGGACCTGAGCTACAATCTGTTCCTAGGAAACAGAGAAGACACTTTGTTTTTAACAGGCTCAAACACATGATCTGGACCCATTTAACATGATTCTTAAACCAACTATGCTAAGAGATTATATCACAGGCAAGAAAAGAGAATGAGAACATTTCCGGGACACAATATAGTTACAAACTTCTGGGTGGATCCTAAAATGTGAAACCAAAGGGGAAGTACATCATCACTATTTATGCCCAAAGTAGCACAAATAAAAGTGGTGCTTTCATGCTCACAGTGTACAGTTGATTTTTGAAAGACCCATGAGTGTATTTTACTTCCTATTTGTTTAATTGCTTTGAACTAAAACCTAAACAAAAATTGATTAAAGTGATATAGTTCAAAATAGACATTTCATGGTGAATGCTTGAAAAGATAAAAATATCTGGATCATCAACTAGAAAAAGTAAAGCAAATCACAAGTTTAAAAACAATTTTAAAATTCTGAGTATCACTAAGATGAAAACAAAAATATTTTTCACTTGCACAAAAATTTACCCAAGTGATGCTATTCCTTCAGTTCCCTTAATTTTGTTTTTGAAGAGAGACCTGTATGTATGGACAGTATCTATAAAGTATGTGTTTTTTTGTAGCATGAAGTTTGTACTGTCCCCCATTATGGTTTATATGAGTTTAGGAAAAATCAATTTTTGTAATCACATAAATAGAACAAAAGTTATCACATCAATGGAGTAAAAATTAAAAACCACATGGTCATCTCAATAAGCTCAGAAAAAAAAAATGCAATACTCTTTCATGACAAAAATATTCAACAAATTAGGAATTGAAGGGAACTTCTTCAACCTGACAAAGGACATCTATAGAAAACCCAAGCTAACATCATACTTAATGGTGGAAGACTAGATGCTTTCCCCCTAAGAGTAGGAACAAGATAAGGATGCCCACTCTTGCCACTTCTGTTCAACATGTTACCAGAGGATCTATCCAGGGCAATTAGTCAGTCAGTCAATCAACCAATAAAGGAAGGAAGGAAGGAAGAAAGGAAGGAAGGAAGAAAGGAAGGAAGGAAGAAGGAAGGAAGGAAGGAAGGAAGGAAGGAAGGAAGGAAGGAAGGAAGGAAGGAAAGAAGGAAGGAAGGAAGGAAAGAAGGAAGGAAGACAGACAGCATCTGGATTGGAAAAGAAGAAATAAAACTATCTCTATGCACAGATGACATGATTTTGTATACAGAAAAATCTGAGAGATCCACTAAAATACTATTAGAACTAATAAGTTCAGCGAGGTTGCAGGATACAAGATCAAGTTGTATATCTATACACTTGATAAACAATCTAAAAATGAAATTAACAATTCAACTTACAATAGCATCAAAAAGAAAATAGGAACAGATTTAATGCAAGAAGTATAAAACTTATACTCTGAAAGCTACAAAACATTGTTGAGATTAAAGAAAATCTAAATAAATGGAAAAACATCCCACGATCATGAATCAGAAGACAACAGTACTCTTATCTACAAAATCAATGCAATCCATATCAAAATCCCCAACTTTGTGATCTTGGAAGTCACCTTATGTTTCTACACCTTGGTTACTTAATCCTCATATGCCTCAGTTTCCTTATCTGTAACATGGGAATAACTGAACCAACTTAGTAAAATGCGATGAATGAATAACACTAGTAAACCTCCTTAACAATTTCAGAAGCGCAATAAGTACTGAGTAAATGTTCGTTTCCTTGCTGACTATTATTTCCTTGCTAACTATAATGAAGTTTGAAAATGTCAGTTAAGTCTACTATATTCAGTATTATCCTACATTTGTGCATAACGAACAGACTTTATTCTAAGAAATCCCAGTAATATAAAATCTGATCATAGCAGGTAGACTAATAAAAGAATTTTTCATATAGTTTTTCAAAGAACAAGAGAAGTTATTTTATTTCCTTGAAAATTAAAGTAGATTAAATAAAGCTGGTAGTAAAATATGACAGAATTGCCAGAGTATTTGTAGCTTTTTAAAAATAAAATAAAATAAACTTTCCTTCAGAAATACTGATAATTGACTTAATAATTCCAAAAGTAGACTTGACTTTCTAGTTGTCCTTTCCATTAAGTTTGATGACTAAATAATAAAAGATTGAATTATAATTAGCTTCCAAACCCAAGTGGTATGGATCAAGGCAGCATTCCAGTCAAGATTTCACAAATTTTTCCCTTTCCCTTCTTTTAACAATGCTCAGAGAAATAACTTCTTCTAGCAAGCAATTCAGTAACAGTCGGCTTTATTCAACATATCTTCTATTATCATTGTCATTTTTGAGAGCAGAAATGTCATTTGATTCTGCCTTTCTTGGTGGAAGTACTACATTTGTTACTGAGCATTATTTTAACCAAACTGTGAACATTTTAGACACCAGACCAACTGTTGATGTAGGAACTGGAGACTTCCTTCAGTGAAACCACACATTTGTGTAACTTCAACTCAGTTACCAAATTCACTGGAATGCATTAAAAATTGCTAAAAATGAGTCCTTTATTATTTTTCAATTACAGTTGACATTCAATACTTTATATTAGTTTTAGGTGTACAACGTAATGATTTAATATTTGTATATATTGCAAAATTATCCAAAACAGGTCTAGTTAACATCCATCATCACACATAGTTACAAAAAAGTTTTTTTCTTGCAATGGGAACTTTTAAGATCTCGCTTAGCAACTTTCAGAAGTACAATACGGTATTATTAATTATAGTCACCAATCTGTACATCACATCCTCAGGGTTTATTTACTTTATAATGAGAAGTGTGTACCCATGTCTCCCACCCCACACCCCCTCACCTCCTGCAACCACCAATCTGTTCTCTGTATCTATGAGTTTTGTTTTTGGGGGGTTTGTTTGTTTAGATTCCATGAGTAAGTAAGATCATACAGTATTTGTCTTTCTCTGTCTGATTTATTTCACTAGGCACAATGTTCTCAAGGTCCATCCATGTTGCCGCAAATGGCAAGATGTCATTCATTTTTATTGCTGAATAATATATATGTATCACATTTTCTTTATCCATTCATCCACTGATGGACACTTAGGTTGCTTCTATGTCTTGACTACTGTAAATAATGCTGCAGTGAACATGGGGGTACATATATCGGAGTTAGTGTTCTCATTTCCTTTGGACAAATACCCAGAAGTGGAATTGCTCAATCATATGGTAGTTCTATATTTTTACATGTTTTAGGAAACTTCATACTGTTTTCCGTAGTGGCTGCACCAATTTACATCCTCATCAACAGTGTACAAGGGTTCCCTTTTCTCCTCATCTTCACTAACACTTGTTATCTCTTGTCTTTTTGATAATAGCCATTCTAACAGGTATGAGGTGATATCTGATTGTGATTTTGATTTGCATTTCACTGATGATTAGTGGTGTTGAATACCTTTTCATGTACCTATTGCCTACATGTACATCTTCTTTGGAAAAAAATGTCAATTCAGATCTGCTCATTTTTAATTGGATCTTTTTTTTTCTTTGCTCTTGAGTTGTATGAGTTCTTTACACATTTTTGGATATTAACTTCTATCAGATACATGGTTTGCAAATGTCTTCTCCCACTCCATAGGTCAACTTTTCATTTTGTTGATGCTGTGCAGAAGCTTTTTAGTTTGATATAGTCCTACATTTTTATTTTTGCTTTTGTTACCTTTGCTTTTGGTGTCAAATACAAAAAAAAAAAAAAATCGCCAAGACCAATGTCAAGGAGCTTTACCATCTATGTTTTCTTAACGAGCTTTATGGTTTCTGGTCTTATGTTCAAGTCTTTAATCCATTTGGAGTTAATTTTTGTGTATGGTTTAAGATAGTGGTCAAGTTTCATTCTTTGACATATGGCTGCCCAGTTTTCCCAACACCATTTATTAAAGATACTGTCCTTCTCCATTGCATATTCTTGTCTTCTTTATCTTAAATTAATTGACCGTATATGTGTGGGTTTATTTCTAGGCTCTCTCTGTTCCATTCCATTGATCTATGTGTCTGTTTTCATGCCAGTACCATGCAGTTTTGACTAATATAGCTTTGAAATATAGTCTGAAATCAGGGAGCATGTTGCCTGCAGCATTGTTGTTCTTTGTCAAGACTGCTATGGCTATTCAAGGTCTTTTGTGGTTTCATACAAATTTTAGGATTGTTTGATCTATTTCTGTGAAAAATGTTATTGGAATTTTAATAGGGATTACATCGAATCTATAGATTGCTTTGGGCATTATGGAAATTTTAACGATGTTAATTCTTCTAATCCATGAACACAGAATATCTTTCCATTTATTTATGACTTCTTCAATTTCTTTTTTCTTTTTCTTTTTTAATTTTTATTATGGTGACATTGGTTAACGAAATCCAGTAAGTTTCAGGTATACAATTCAACAGTAAGGCATATATATATATATATATATATTGCATTGTGTGTTTACCATGTATAGTTAGATTTCTTTCATCACTGTCTACAGGTTTCAGTGTATAGGTCTTCCACCTCCTTGGTTAAATTTATTGCTAGGTATTTTATTATTTTTTATGCAATTGGAAAAAAATACTATTTGGATGAGCTTTTTAACAGTCTTCTAACTTTATATTTTATTTAATAAATGTGATATTTTATGGATATTATATTTATAATGAGAGTATCTTCAGCTATAAGTGTTGTAAGGATTGTGATATCTTTCAGGTAATAATTAAGAATTTTTATATATCTATGGAAAATAAGATGTCCTAATAACCAGGTGGCAGAGTGATGCTAGGGAAGGAATTAACACCAGAAACAATTATTATATAATGCACTCCGGCTCCTAAAAGAAGACATATTAACAAAACACATTGAAAGTTATTAACAGAAGCAGTTAGACAAGCCACTTTACCACAACCAGGTCCTACATGATAGATGAAATTCAAATCTTGAGCTGCACCACAAGAGAGGAAATAGTAAGACTGTGGCATGGAACTTGTTGAAGGCAAAAATATGGACTATGTGTAATTTGTGCCCTTTTGTCAACCAGCTCCCACTTTGAGATTCAGATGAAGGTTCTGTGTAATCATATCTGCAGGTGACCACATAATGGTTACATGGGAAAGCCATGGCAGCCTCTCATAAAGGGGAAAAGAGAGAGGGAACCAGAGTGGTTACCAAAGCAACCTCAGCCATGCATTTTTATTCAATCAGATGGATGGAGGCTACGAATTTAGGATAAGTATTTCATGAATTACATGAAAATGTTCATTCCTTCACACAGGCAAGCAGGAAAGGAAAAATTTATCATAAACCAAGAATTAGTATCTCACTCGGTTTACTCTTGTTAACCAAACCTCAATTTTAAACTTGTAAAATTTTATGTGTTTGTGTGAGGGATAGACACCCTGCTAGTTTCTGAGGTTGGATGTAGGAAAGTTTTTGGGAGTTACAGAATTGCCATTTCTGGGCCTGTGGCATGTTAGCTGTTCAAGTAATGTCAATTCAGGAAATCGTGGAAATGGGATTGTAACCTAGGTCAGTCTGGCTCCAAAGCCAGAACTTTTTTCCAAATGGAAATGATTTTATCTGAAAATCACAAGATGGTAAGGAATCCCCATTGCAGAAAACACAGAAAGCTTTTTATTCAGTCATCCTTTCTACAGGCTATTGAGGCTTTCCAGCCTACTAGTCCCATATTCGTGAACAAGTTTGAACTCAGTTCGGATATACAGCACAAGCAAATTTTGATAATACTAAATCTCACAACGGTAAGCAGTTTGCTTGATTTCCTTTCATTTTTTCTTCTGTGTGTAAAAACAAGTATAGTATTTCTCATTGCCAATCCATGCAGAGCCCGATTAAAAGAAAGCAATGTACAGAAGTTCTGAGGATCTTTCATTTTAAAATTAGGTTTACCATTCTCACGGAAGAATCTGCCAGTTTTAGCAATCATTTTATTTCTAGAAGCAACCGATGAGCAACTGATTGAGCCAAGAAAAAGGTTCATCTTGGCAGTGAATCTCAAGAATAGACAAGTGTGGGCCCTGACGGGGACACCTGCATGCCAACGCAATTGACCTTTTGTAAACTTTGCAGTCAGGTATTCAACTTTAAAAGCAGGGGACTTAAAATGGTAGCTTGTGTTTTTCCTTCTTAAAGTGACAAGACTTTATTTAATTTCTGTAAGACCGATTCACTATATAGATTTTTTAAACTTTTTTTTTAATTTATTTTTTTATGGTGACATTGGTTAACAAAATCCAATAAGTTTCAGCTATACATTTAAACAGTAAGCCATTTATATATTTACTCTGTGTGTTCACCTCCCATAGTTAGACTTCTTTCTGTAGATTTTTAAATCCGTGCATTCAGACTGCTGTTTAAAGGGCTGGCTGTATGGGATGGGCTACCTTAAAGAGAAGCATATTTAAGAAATGGTGAGATTTTCCACTTGGCAGATGATGGCCCCTGGCAACCCTCTTCACTGTCACAGGACAGAATGTCTGGGTGTTTGTAATTGCCTATATCCCCCACAGACTGAGACCTCTGAGGACATGGATCATGTTTATCTTGTTCATAATTACATCCTATCTCCGAGGTCCCTGAGAACCATGCCTGGCATAGAACAGGTGCTTTGGAAATATTTGATGAATGGGGAAAAAATGAATTATCTCAGGAAATGCTAAAAGAAACAATGGACCTCCAGCAACCACAATTTCTGAAAAATATGTGTTGAGTAAGAATGTACTCTTTATTTTTTCCCGAGGGTAATAATAGCTTTCTTCAGATAATAAACTTTCTTCTCAGTGAAATATTCACACAACAGCAGTCCAAAAACTAAAAAGGCAATTTGATTTGCCTTACGATAGTTTATTCAACACTATCAGGGAAATGCCTACAGGTTTTTAGAAAATATAATACTATTTTTCTTCTAGACCTTAATAAATCATTCTAAATTTTTGATGGATGACAATAAAAAGTTGTAAATCTCCTAAGTTCTTATGCTCATATTGGTAATGCCAGATCAGGTTTTAAACCTGTCCAAGTCTTGGCTATGTTTATCAAAATAAGTTAAGATCCACCTTTTAAATTAGAAATATAGCAATGACAACAACAAGAAATGAACAACAATAACTACAAAAACCATTACATGTAGCAACTTCCAATTTACAAAGTGTTTCCACATCTATAACCTCATTTGCTTTTAAGAACACCCCTGTGAAGAAGGCAGAGAGTTACATTCATCTTACAGAGGCAGAACTGGAACTTACAAAACTGTCACTCAGTGTAATGCCTTTACTAAATGAATAGTTGGGGATTTCAAGTGTGAAATGAGAACAGAAACACAGCTGAAGGTATTTAAAAGATGTTTTATAAAACATAAACTTTAGTTTACTGTCTTTGCTTACCTAACATACCCAACAGAGATACTGCCCAGAAATCACATTCTTTACTGTTGAGTATCATTATCAAGCTTTGTCATCATTATTTTTGTTTTATACAGGGCAAGCAGAAAAGTGTAAGCCTTCCTATATCAGATAACAGGTTTTTAAATTAGCTCTTTAATTTTTTATAATACAAGCTGACAAGAACTATCGTGGAAGACGGAAAGAATCTGGAACAGAACATAAGGGGTTACGTCTCTTTATAGCAAACTAAAATCTGGCTGGATATAAAGAGAGATGTATCTCATTCTTCTTCAAACTAGAATAGAACTAATCTGGGATGTTCCAGATGGGAATATTTCCCAATTCTTTCTTTAGCACTATCTTTTCTAAGATATTTGTCTGCCAGCTTTCCCAGTGACCCAGTGAATCTATATGAAAACATGCTTTTGTATGCAATAACACAAAATTAAGATTATTGATGTTATGTTGATAGTTTATACTAGTGGAGTTCCCTGAATTCTTTAGTGAGACTACATCTTGAGGAGTCATTAAGTACCTACCAGGACACATTAGCTTTAAATGGTACTGTTTATCCTGATTAATAACAGTCTTTCTTTGGGGGGAAGGGGATAAGAGTATAAAAGGTATACACAAAAATCTTTAGAGATCGTCTTCAACTTCCCACCAACAAATCACCAACCTACTTGCAACTTTACCATATATTTCCCCCACCACCCCCATGAAATTGAATGAACTGTTCCAAAGGCCAAGCCATTCATCTGCACACTGCATCACTTCTCCACAACTTTGTTCTTGAAACTATCCCTTCTTTCTCCTCATTATGACTTTTCACTTCTCTACTAGATCACTCCTATTAATGTCCCACATGGTAGAATATTTCTTATTTTTCTAAAAAATATATTTTTTTCAGATATGCCTCCTCCTATTGCTGTACTGTATAGTAAATGCCTCAGAAACATGTCCATCCTTGCTATTTCCTTACCCCGTCCCCACCGTGTATTGGATTTCATTGCTTAAACGATGAGATAATATGTATAAGGCATAAAGAATAAAATACAAACACCTGTATTTCACCACTCATTTTTAAGGAATAGAACATTATTAGGAACTCTGAAGTTTATTCTGTGTCTGCCATCTATTCCTTTCCCTTGTTCACTATGAAGTAAATGCTATTCTTCCCCCACCCCCAGCTTTATTGAATTATAATTGATAAATAACATTGTGTAAGTTTAAAATGTACAACATGATAATTTGGTATACATACATATTGAGAAATGATTACAATAAGGTTACTTCCACCTCGATCACCTCACATAGTGTGTGTATGTTTTGACAATACAGTATTGTCAACTTTAGTCACCATGCTATATGTTAGATTTCCCAGAACTTATTCATCTTCTAACTGGAAGCTTGTACCTTTGGCCAACATCTTCCCATTTACTCCACCCTCTGGCAACCACCAATCTACTCTTTGTTTCCATGAATTAATTTTTTTGTTTTTTAGATTTCACATATAAATGAAGTCATACAGTATTTGTATTTCCTTGTCTGACTTATTTCACTTAGTACAATGCCCTCAAGGTTCCATGTTGTCGCAAATGGCAAGATTTCCTCCTTTTTTATGACTGAGTAATATTCATTCGCACATACACACACACATGTATATAGTGAATAAAGACAACAGAAAACCAATTTTAAATAGGCAAGAACTTAAAAGTATATCCAATCCATTTTTAAATTAATTAAGCAAAGATGTTTAACATGAAAATTAAGAAATTTGGGAAGATAAAACTGTATAAAGATTGATGGTAAGCATTAAAAGCAGTTAAATTTTGAGGTAAATCTGTGTAACTATTGTAGATATGAAACCAGTTTAAGAACAATTATTTAAAACAATTAATTAAATCCAACCCTTAAGATTATATTAATAAAGGCTGTAAGTAAGGAGTATGGAAGGTTATGTATTACAAAAAGGAAAACAAATTATATAATTCTTGGATTTGATAGTTAAGCAAAATTTGGATTACAGAATGTTTTCAGAGAATGTAAAAATAACCATTCATATAAATAAAAACTATAACACCTTCCATATCATTGGAGAAAAAAAAAATAACAAGATATTATCCAAAGGAATAAAAAGAATAAAAATTACTAAAAGGTTAAAAGGTAGCAACAACCCTCCCCTGAAAACCTAAAGTAAGATCATTGATATAAGATCACACAGATTTCCTTCATTACCTAAAAGATTAAAATTTTATCTTAGCATGCTACCTGTCATGCTAGCACACAATTTTAATTTATTTTCTTCATAGCACTTAACACTATTAGAATTATTTTTTGTTGCCCTATTCTCTGCACTAGAATATAAGCTCCATAGGAAAGGACCATGGCTGTCATATTCACGCCTGTGCTCCTTGCTCGGAGTGCAATAAATACGTGTCCTATCAATCAGTTAATGAGTGAATGAGTGAATACTACAAATTACAGATTAAATATAAAAGTCAAACAGAAAGCAGAGGTTACAATAAAAATACATTTCAAAGTAATAGCAAAATAGTTAAAAATATAGAGAGAAGACATTTTTGTTAATTAAGGACAAAATCTATAATGAAATTTAAGTCACAAAACGTGTTAAATTAAATAATTAGGTCAACATATACAAAAGAAAGACACAAATACAGACAGAAAACGATAGAATTACAGTCATTACAGATGATGATTGACTAATATACTTCTAAATAGTCTTTGATTTGGTGGATAAGACATAAATAAGAACAGAGTATTTAAATAATTTACCCTTTTGAATGTATATATGTCTATTTTATATGCATATAAATAATTTTGTAACAAATATTTTCTAAGTAGATATTGTCATTAAACAATCATTACTAAAAAGTATGTACTATATTCCACTGGGAAAAAAGTTTTTGTCAAGCTTTCTTCCCAATAGCTATTAGAAAAATAATTTGTGGAACTGAAATAAAAATTTGGAACAGATAAAAATTTATCTAGATGGAAACATTTTTAAGTCTAAGTGTCTGGAAATCATTTACTAAGACTGGTCTAACATTTTTGTAAATGTCAGATTTACCTAATACCTTCTAAGTCATACACTCAAACAGACAAATAAATTGCAGAAAGATCTCATAAGTCTGAATGAGTGGCCAGAAAAATGGAAGAATGCTTTCTGAAGGTGCTAGTGCAGTACAGTTCTATAACCACTTACTAAATCACTTTTCTGCCAAAAATTGTGTTAAATTTGATTTAAAAATACTGTGTGCATATATGCTATGTCTTAAGAAGTGAATGGGAAAGAATGAAGGTAACATTTATTGAGCAAATATATATTATTCTGATATGTAATTGCATGTAATAATCAGTGCCTGAAAGTATGGCTATTTTCATTCATTCAGCAAATATTTCTTGAGCATCTCCACTAGGCCAGGTATTGTTATAAACACTAGGAAGGACATATAAAAAATTAGGTGAAATATATTGTATAACGTTAAATGGTGATAGGTACCATGAAGGAAAATAAAGCAAAAAGGAGGGATGGAGAGTTGTTGGGGTGGGGAGTCACAATTTTAAATAAAATTAGTCTGAGAAGGCTTGCTTGAGAAGATGAGAACTGAACAAACATTCATAGGAGATGAGGGAAGGGTGTTCCAGGCAGAACAGCCAATGCAGAGGCTCTGAGACAGGAGTATGAACAGCTAGGAGGCAGTGACGGTGGAGCAGCATGAACAACAGAAATGAAAGTAGGAGAAAGGGCTACTGGGAGACCAGCCTGTGTAGGGCTTTGAGGTTTGACATGAACTTGAAAGTGATCTACCTTATGTTTGAAAATAAATCACTATGTCCTTTGTGTAGCTAAGCATAGACAGCTGTGGATGGAAAAGAGGTTCTATGGAAAGTAACCTCACAAGGTGATCTGATCATAAATTCCTAGCAAGGCAGGTCATGGTGGGCAGACATGCCCCAAGCATATAAGTATTTTTAGTCAAAGATTTATCTTTCCCTTAAGCAAGCCCTGTCCATTGCTTCTGTGCACCCATGTTAACAACACACCTTTGAAATGCCTCTTTTCAGACCCCGCAAGGGAAACTACCCTCAAGAGAAGCACATAATCTTGTTAACTATCCTGTACTCCAATCCCTGCCCAGCTTTCTCCCACCTTCATGTGTTCTTCCTTAGGTTCACTCCTTAATTCCAAATGCATAAGAGAAGCTGCAAAATGCTATTCTAGGAAGCGTATTTCTCAGTTGAGATCTTGCTTCTAGGCATATCCTCTGTTTGGCTCAAATAAAAATTTATAAAAATTCTCTACAGGTTTGGAAGTTCTTATGTTGACACCACTAAGCAGCAATGATGGAAGAAGGGAGTTAAGAAACTACTACAGTAATCCAGGTAGGAGATAATGGTTGCTCGGACCCAGGTGGCAGTGAAGGGACAAGAAGTGATGGATTCTAGATGTATCTGAATGTACAGCCAACAGAGTCTGCTGGTGGATTGGTGAGAGATAAGAGGAGTCAGCATAAGGCCAAAGATTCAGCCTAAGTAACTGGATAATAAATTTTCATTATTCGTAGTTTACAGAAAAGTTAACTAAATATTATTCCAAAGCTTACGGTCTTCCCACAATGCCTCATTACTTGAAAAAGGCAACTGAAATTATGTGCATAGAGCCTCTACAAAGATCCAAGAATTTTCTTTTTATAAATGAAGGTTGAGAAGTTATTTTCTTTTAATAATTGGTAATATCTCCCTGAATTATGAGATTTATTGTTCAATGACATGGTAAAGCCTGAAAAGGTAAAAAGTCTGTAAAGAGGATAGGAAATTTATGGATGACAGAATCACATCGGGTTAACTAGGGATGTTAGGGATGCTTGGGTAGATCTCCACATTCTTGAGGGTGATGGCATGATAAATTATACATAGAACCTCCTTGGAAACCAGTGTTTGACAGAATGAGATGGAGAACAGACTTGCCTAAGATTAGATATGAGAATAGTAATTTGCTCTGGCTTCTTCATTTCAAATGTTTCAAATAGAAACTGAAAAAAGTAACCACTGAAGATCTTTTTCAAGCATATACACAGAGCTATGTTTTGGACATTTAGCATACATGTATAGCTTTCAAATTAGTTTTTCATACTATAAAAGTTAATAGGCTCCAAGTATGTGTTTAATTCCTTCAAGCTTTCTGTTGATATTATTCTCTCATTTGCTATGTTAATAAGATGTCCAGCAATATAATTTAGTTTTGTTGTAGAGAGAAAATATAATTCTTTTCCACTATTTTTATTGGAAACATTATAGTAGATATGTAGAATTAATCTTCTATTTATTTCTATTTGTATAAGCATATCATAGTGTGGTAATTCCCAAGAATTAGTTCTCTTTTATCTGTGCCCCCACCGCCCCACCCCCGACATCCCTACTTTAATGAAAGGCACTTCCCTCTTTCTTCCCAGTCATTTGACCCCGCTCCTTCCTATCCTTTACTTCTGTGTCAGGATGGTTCCCAATACCAAGAAATGCTGACTCCATAGTAGACCTCATGTGTATAATAACTCTTTCTCACTCCAGTGCTAACAGTCCAGAGGTGACTGTGGTCTTCATTTTGGCAACCTCTCTGAATGCTTCTCCTTTCCTCTAGTCTGTCCCCACTGCACTTCATATGGCATGCTGGAGCCTGCTTAATTTTAAAGCCTGGATCTGGTCTTATCACTCTGTCAAAACCATATACTGGCTTCATGCTGGAAGCTGAATGAAGTATAAATTTGTCTGCCTACCTTCCAGGCCCCTCCACAATGTGGACCCAAACTGCCGTTCCAGTATTATCTCCTACCACTTTCTTTTCAAGGTCACTACAACTCTAGCAAAACCAATCACTCTTCCCTGAACCTGCCTCCATTTTAGCAGCTTGGGGCCCTTATCACACAAAACGTTCCTCTTGTCTATCAAAAGCCCTATCCTTCAGATCCTATCTTAAATGCAGCTTATGAGAAGCTTCTGCTGATGCCCCTGATCAGCGTGACCACCGCGCCCACTGAACCCCGCCCTCTGCACAGCACTTTGCAGACCTGAGCATCTTTCTTATTTTCATCAGTTTATTCTAAGCTCCTAGAAGGTGACAAGTGTGCTTTGCTCATCTCTCTCAATCTCCATTGCAGGATGGTGCCTAACACAAAGTCGAGTTCAAGGATTATCAGTGCTGAGAAGTGTTCAAGAGTAGACATCTTGAGAGAGGCTGTTTTTAAACTTACATTAAAAGCCATGAACATTCTCCTTTCACTTAATAATAGGATATCAGTGGAGGCTAACAGATATAACAATATCTTCTTGGTCTCTTCAGTGTTCTTTCCTCTCTTCTGTACAAAATTTACATTACAGTGATTAAAAGTCCCCTGTAAAATGGTGTCATGAGGCCATATCTGGGAAGAAAGGATTAGTACTAATCTGTTCCTTATTCACTATTTAGTAAGGAGAATATGAGATGATATGTTTGGATCAGAGACAGAAAGGAAATGAAGTTTTCAAGGGAGAAAAAAACAATTATCAAAAAAAAAAAAAACCCTGTTTCACAAAAATGCAGTCTGTAGAAAATCTTTCAGCTGAATGTCAAGATTAAGAAAAAATCAATAAAACCTTTGAAACCAGAACTATGTGAAAGGCCTTTTAGGCTTGATGGCAAAATACAAAGCTATGGCTTCAAGAAAGTAAAATCTTTCTCCAGTAACCGCAAAAGCAATTCTTCAATATTCAGGAGCCTCCATGGTCCCCAAATCTGTTTAGCACAAATTGCTTATTACACAGATAGGGACAGTCCAGATTCAAAGGGCCAGCGTTTTCAAAAGAACTTTTACTAAGGCTGTAATTAGCTGTTCTGGCAAAAACTGCATACATGTCTAATTGCATACACAATTGGCTAATTGTATCTTCAAAATAAAGGGTAAAGGGTTAATTGTATCCACATCTGGCCATAAAGAAAGAGATTGTCCTTTGAAAATATGACACTACACTTAGGTGAAAATTTGCATTAAACAACCATCCCTATTACTACTAATAATTATTATAATACCACATGCTTACAAATTAATACCTTTCATTGTGATCCTGAAAACATTTCACAAACATTAATTAATCTCACAATACTCCTATGAGGTATGAAAGGCGATTATCTCAACGGTGTCAATGAGGAAATACAGAAAAGTCAGGTAATTGTCAAAAGCCACAGAGGGAATTGAAGTCCCCAGCCCCCTGCTCTACACTGGCCCAGGTCACCAGGGAGGTTCAATGGGGAGTCTGGTTCACATAATCAGCAAAACGAGCCTAAAACAAATGCAGAACTAAGTAATCAAATTTCAGAATAGTGAAAACTGGCCTGTGATTTAGAGACCATTTTGACTTCTTTTATTCAAAAATTGAGCTACGTATAACTTTTTTGTTTCTTGGTTTCATTTTATGATCAATTATTTCAGATAATCAAAAAAAAGTACAGAGAATCATACAATACATCCTCAATGAATGGTACTTTCAAAAATATGTAAAAGGAATAAGTTTCTGCAAGAGATGGATATTTGGAATGTTCTGGCTATAGCATCTGTGAGATGAGGACATGCTGGACATAGAGACATGAGGTGAGGGACTAAAACAAAGTGAAATCAATATTTTACCTTAATTCTAACTGTTGTGAATTTATTTCAAAGTGCTAGTCAGGAGCATCCAATTTTCACTAGCCCAGAATATCAAACTAAATACAAATTTCCTTAGAAGCACATAAGTACCATATCATTAGTATTTGTATAACCTTAATATATTTTTTAAGAATGAGAGAGATATGAGGGTTCATTTTTAACAAAATATACATTTTAAGGACTGATTTACTTTTTATAATTAAAAAATATATTTTCATAGCCACATCAGAAAATGTTTGGGTGATTTGCTCAATCATCAAAACTGATGGTAAATTCTCTATGCAGATACTTATAAAGATGTGGAGATATAAATATGCTTAAATTCAATTCGATTCACTTATCCAGTGAAGATACGTACTGGAAGATACAAAGATGAGCGGACAGTTCCTGTTTTCACAGACATCTGTTCTACACATTTATTTATATTCACTCAAGCCCTCTTATATCTCTTCCTACAAAAGTTTTGAGGTGATAGCCCAGAGAAGAATAAATAATATACTGAAAGTCAGCGACATAGAAAATAGAAACAAAACATGCCGAAGATAAGAATCAGTATAACTGTGTTTCTACACTTCAAAGTTGGCTCAAAGTTATTGGGTGTCCAGAGCAAAAAAAAAAAGAAAGACATGCATGTTACAAAAATACCCCAAAATTTAAAAAAAAAAAAAGGCAGGAAAAAAGAGAGACGCTAGAACATATAATTGAATTTTTTAAAATGATGAATAGAGGTAAAAAATCAATATAGTGTGGGAGTGCCTAAAACGGAGAACTGACTTCCAGTGGGGGAACCTGGGTGAACAGTCACATCCTGCACTGGGCTCAAAGGTCAGAGCTGAACTCCACAATGGCTGCTGCAGAAAGGGCATTCCACACTCAACACACAGCCAGCAAAGAAGAGAGCTCTGCAAGCATGAGTCACGATTGGAAAGTGGAAGTAGATTTAGCAGAGTTCTAGGTGGAATGTAGTCCTAGATGGGCCTGGCCAGAGCTGCAGGCCCACTGGCAAATGCCATGCCTAGCTTTGTACATTTCTGTTAAGTAACAGGTAACACTAGATTTTTTGGGAGGGAGGGGAAGACAAGAATAAAACTTCTTTTCTTTCTTTTGTTCTTTACTTTTTTAAAAAAAGTATAAAACTCTGATACCATGTAAAGAATAGACCGGGAAGGCAAAAATCAAGAGGAAAAAGATCTGTCAGGATCTCTATAAGTCAGAAGAGGGATGATTAGGGTCTGGTCACTGATCCTGGCATAGGAAGAAGTAGAGGACAAAACAAGAGACTCTCTGACAGGACTTAGTGAATAATTAAATGTGAGGAAAAGGATGAGCCACACATGACTGTGAGCCCCTAAATCCTATCTGACCAAGGATATCCAGAAGGCTGATATGTTTTTTTCTGTTTTATTAGGGCTAGTGTCAATAAATTAACATACTTTTTGTCATAAATATTTTTCAACAATGAAAAGTATGTAAAATTGTTTTTAAATTATATCAGAATATGAAATGTATTTTTCTTTAAAAGAAAAGTGAAATGTGCTATGTCAGCCAGACTCATGGTATGAGACTGTGGTTATATTTCGAGCTCAGGTTTCAGCATTTTCCTTTTTCTGTTCATTTACATTTATAAAAAAGAAAATGAGCTTTAATATTTTTCCAGAGATTCATATGATTTGCACTCACTAAGTGTCTTTGTATCCATCTCCCACATGGCCAGGGATAATGCAAAACTATGATCAAAATAGATGCTTAAAAATTACTTGCTGAATGAATAAATTTAAACATTCAAGTCAAATAGAAATCACCTGTTCCCCAAACATGTAGCCAGCTATTGCTGTTGGAGTTAGACTACCTGTTAAACGCAGGTGTGTAAGGGATTGCTGCTGTTCATTAAATGAAAATTTTAAGATTTCATCAGGCAAAATCTATTTCATAAATAATTTACTCTTATCACCAAATCTGTTTTTATGAAAAACTGCTAGCTGCTATACCAATGCCAAGTCCTCATTAGTGCTGATGCTAAGAATTGCTATAGAAAGAACACAAAAACATTTGGGAGATACTGTAATGCACTTATAATGTTTCCTTAGAAAATGACATGACTATATGGTCAACATTATATAATTAGAAATTTTACCCCTAATAATAGTGTTCTACCTTTGTGTTTTGAAGGAAAACCACTGATTTTTATCTATCCTAATTTGAAGAAAACATTATTGTCAGTTACCCTCTTCATCTCATACAAAATAGAGGTCAAACTTTTAGATCTGACATTCAAAGCCTTAGATGATCTGAGCCGACAGACTTCTAGTCATAATTCCCTGTAACCTTCTGGTAAGTGACTCCTGTGGCATGAGCATTTCTACCACAGGTTGTGCAAGTACTAAGGAGGAGGAGGCTGGGGTTCGAGACGGCTTCATGAGCAAGAAAGAAGGCAGGATGGAGGACAAGACAGGTCAGGGGCTATCTCCTTTCTTTTCTAGATCAAAGCCTTTAGTGGAAACTCCTCAGCCCCTGCACGTGCAAGCATGTGTGCGTGCACACAGAGGCGAGCAGGGACGGGGTCTCTGGGGATCGACCTAGCTGCAGTGAACTCAGAGCGAGGGGCTCTGGGAAGTCTGAGGCAGAAGTGTAGCCCCTGAATCTGACTCAGTTAAGTGTTTGGACTGAGTCTAATATATGTGAATTCAAGTTTGAGCCACATGTTAGCTAAGTGACCTGAGCAAGTCATTCTGGGTTTCTGAGTGTCAGTTTTCACAATTCTAAAAAAAAAAAAAAGGGAAGAACTAAATGATATATGCACACACACTGTACTCGGCACAGCACCTAAGCACAGTTGAGGAGCAATTAAGAATAGTGCTATTACAGTGAATGCCAGATCCAGAACACCAGAGCTCTGGGAATCAGTCTCCCAACCTCATTCATTCCTTTAACCAATAGCAACTATTAAAAACCCCTTTGGTTTCTAAAACACTGGGTTGTAAACTCACATGAAGAATTCTGTGAAAATATCCTGAACTTGATAAAAGGTTTTTATAAGTATTTTCCCAAACAAGATGGCAGTGGCAAAGGAACTCTTTTGTTCCACCACTTATTAAACATTATCCAATAACCTGACACATTGAAAAAAAAAGAGAACTCTGAAAGTGGCTTCCTGAAACAAACATTTGCCCCGCAAAAGTCATCTACACTATTTTGGTTAAAAACAGAATCTACAAACAACCTATGAAAGACTGTTAAATATATTTATATAGTTCCAACTTCATATACATATGAATTGGAATTTTTACTGCCAGTTAATATTAACACCAGGAACCAGAATTGTCCTCTTGGATGCAGAACCTCGTCTTTGTCTTAAACAACATGCCATTGAGCCAGATATCCCTTTACCACTGACTGATCACAGAATGCTCCGTTTTCCTCAGTAAAAAAACTTAATTTGATTTGTATTTACTATTCTACTTCATTATGCATTTGAAAATTTTAGTATCCCCATTTTCTTGTTACCTTTTAGTTGGCAAGTTCAGTTGGCTCTACATTTATGATACTGGAGTGAAATTTTCTCTTTAAATATATGTATTAAGTTAAAATGGGTCTGTTTAAAAAATATAAACAATATTTAAAAATACTAAAATATTTTAATAATATTATACATATATTAAATATATTAATATAAATATCCTAAAACAACGGGCAGTACAAGTGGAAGGTGGGGGGACTGCCTCTGCCATTCTTGTTTGTCTGTCCAAATCTACTTATTTCTTACGTTTGTGGAGGGTCTTCTTTGGCCACTGTAGCTATAATGATTACTCTCTGAATTCCAAACTTCTACAGAATTTAGACTATATTATATGATTTAATTTTTACTATATGATTAACACAATCATGTGCTACAATATATCATTATTTAAATTTTCAGGTGTCTTTTTGTCCTGGACTATTAGACTGATAAAACACAATGGCAAAAACGATTCATTCATTTCCTTGAACTGAGCATAGCACTATGCAAACAGTGGGCACACTATATTTTCTGAATAGTCTTATAATTCCTTCTATTTCATGAAAATAATTATATTGTAAAGGAAATTCTATTATTATATTAACTAAAATAAACCAACTTTTAGTTCTGTTTATTTGAGTGATCTCAAAGGCAAAAGATAACAGATTTTTTCCTAATTTGAATTGATGTAAGATTACTAGTTGCATATCAGTGGGCTTTTCCCCCTCCTTTCTTAGTTGTAGATATGTAACGTGGCAATGTGCCTTGCTAACAGCATTTCCCAGCTGTTGCTGTTGCTAGAGCCATAGCTATTGGATGGGGCTTTTGGAAAAGTTATTTAAAGGGGGCTTGCTTTTGCCTCAATTTTTTCCTTCTATGGTTGGAAATGCAGCGGCCGTCTTGTAGTCAACAGGCAACCTGCTATACAGAAGCTACACATTAAAGGTATGGAACAGGAAGGTAGAAGTCTAGGACACTGGTGGTACATATCATGGAGCCATCGTACTAGCCCTCAATTACCTAACTTAGGACATTTCAGAGGAAGAAAAATAAGCCCCTGATCTAAGATTGTCCATTACTAGCAATCAGATGCAATTCCTTATTCGCCCATGTGCATACACATTACAGGCAGCACCTAGACAATACTATTTGAGCGCCAATTAAAAGTTCCCCAGATTTTTCAAAAACACCTTTTCCTTGATATAATAAAGTACATACTTGCTATAAAGTTTATCATGCAACTATCATTCGGAGAATGGTATTAAAAGTATCTGTTAAAATATAAATGTTGTCTGAGAAGTGTTACATTTTAAGCTATCAATATAATTAAATATCTCATTGTGAGTTAATTTATTAATAAACTTCCATGACTGGGTAGGCCCTGAGGGACTGGAACACAAGATAGATAAGTTTTCCTATAGGAAGATGTCAGGCTACTATAATAAGAATCTCTTCCTCCCTCTCCTGCTTCCTGCACCCCACCCTCAAACCTGATTCAATTCCTACCCCAAAGAGGATGATGGGTGGGCAGCCTTAGGGGCAGAAGATACAAAAACTAAAGGAGAGATACAGATCGTAAGGGGAAAAATTGCCAAAGGCAAACTTATGTTTCTTTATTACATAAAGCTGCCCAAGACCACTCTTCTATATGGGAGTACTTTATTTACTCTACAAAAATATTCAATTGTTAACTTATTAGCATTGGTAGATTACCTGTCCAATTGAACACTTTTGTATTCACTAACTGATGAGAAAGGACAAAATTGTGGTAATGAGCAGCTAAAGTGAAGGACCAGGATTGGACGGTTGACCCATTCGGGCACTCAGACACTTCTCAAAGGCTTGTTAAGGCTCTGTGCTAGAAACTAGAGATTTCAAATGATGATGATGATGATGATGATGATGATGTCTTGTCCTCAAACTTGTATTCTTCTAAGGAGACAGACATGCAAATAAACCATTACAATAACACTGTGAAGTATGCTGCATGTGTATATGAAAGCTGACATAGAGAAAAACTCATTCTAAGGAAAGTGAAGGGTGGTCAGGGAAAGCCTCACAGAGCAAATGATGCCTAGACAGCATTTTCAAGGATGAACAGGATTTGCTAGGGAGATAAAAGGGGATATGCATTCCAGAGAGCACAGTGCCCAAAAAGCTGGAGATATGAAGAAGCATGGTATGTTTGAGGCACTACAAATATTTGTTACTGCTATAGCATCAAGTCCTGAAGAAGAAGGAAAAGAAGGGAATTAAAGTAGAGCCCAGATCAGAAATTGCACTGAAAGCCATGATAATCAGCGTGGACTTTATCTGGTAAGTTAGTCACTGACAGTGAGCCACAGGCATGGCAGGTTCACTGCTGGTTGTTGATTTGGAAGGGAGTGAAGTTGGAGGAAGGAATATCACCTCGGAAACCTTAGTAATAATTCAGATGACAAGGGATGAAGATGTGCATGCTGAGTGGTTCTTCTCCAGATCTGTTGTATGGAGGGCAAAGTGAGGGGAGAGGAGAGAGGGAAGGGAAATTAAAATCTTTCACCTGGATGGCAGTGTTCATTTTGGAAGTCATTTTTCACCCACCTGTCCTCCATAGTTACAAAGCACACAGGGAATGCATGTTCTCCCTGCATTCGCTCTTTCAAAGATTTTTTTTATCTGGAATTATACTGCTAGAGATTTCATACTAAATGAACCAAAAATAGAGGTGGGTGAGAAGGAGAATCCCAATTCTGCTATTGGTGGACTCTTAGCTTTCAGAATCAGTATTGCCATTTTATGAGAGCATTTTCTTCTTTTTTAAAATGAGAAGCAGGCAAGATGAAAACAGTGTGCCCCTTCCTATCTTCCCCAAAATTTGTCAGTAGAAGAGAAAACATACTTGAAACACTTTTAGCTTCAAGAATTGTACCTATATTATCATATCTAAGTATGAGGTTGGGGTAGGATGAACAGAAAATAGCATTGTGCAGAAGGGCCACACATAGAATCTACCTGACTCAGGAGTTCTTTGAGCTAATCAGAGAGCTGAGTTATGGTTATTTTTACCAGATTCAATAAAGGGAATTTCTTAAGTCTAAATATGACCCAAATATTGCATGGCACAATTTATACTAAAAAATTACCTGTTCTTTATTTGAAAATTCAATTTTAACTGGGCATCCAGTATTTTTATTTGCACAATCTGGAAGTCCTAATTATAGTAGTACCTTAAGGGAGAAAAGTTAGCTCAATTAATGATCTATTTATCTTATTTGTAGCCATTTTGGTTTCTTTAATACAATAGGAAATGTTTTTCCGACATGTGAAGGAATTATGAAGCACAACAATATAAAAGTGTGAGCATAAATGACTAGTAAGTTATAAAAATTTCCTAACAATTTTGGGAATCTCATCCTTTAAAAATTGTGCCCTGTTTAAAACAGCAGGTGGGGGGGGCATTACTGATTGATAAAACAGTATATTAACACTTCTTTAAGAAAGACTAGATGACAGCCAGAAGAAATGCAATAGTAGAATAATCTAGAATGATAAATTTTATTACTGGGAGTCTCCCTAGAGATCAGCAAACCCAACCCCATCAACAGATGAGGAAACTAAGAACCAGAGAGGCTGACATTCTCTGCTCTACAAATTTTTAGGGCAGAAACATTTGACACCTATATTACTCTGAAAACAATCTGTTACTCACAGTTTATACTATTTCAATAAACAAATTTAATTGCCAAGAAAAGAAATAATGTTCATTGGCATGTGTATTACAACCTCAAAGATAAATATTTCTAAAATGTAAACAGCCCACAAAAATATAGAGGCAAAAAAACTTTCCTAAAGAGATAACTTTTAGAAAAAAAAAATTGTAATGAAGCATACTTTCATGACGAAATGCCAGAAATGACCTCCCTGCCACACACACACACGTTTTGTGTTCAGAGAAATCTTACTATTATGTCCTCAGCTAACTGCCAGAGAAGGCCATAACTGGATTCCAGGGCAAGGTAAAAAGCCTAATTGTCCAAATCTGGGAATCTTGCAGCATTTATACTACAGCATTGTGGGTATTTTTTATGCACTCTAAGTTCACTTTTATTAATCCCAGACCTCTTTCCTCATTAAGGCACAGATATAAATTTGGAAGCTGCTTATAGATACCAAATACCCTGTCTGTTGGTGAGATTCAGACCTCCACCTTGCATGCATATCAGCTAGAGAAAAAGAGCCTTTATTCATCAAATTTAAAAAGTGCTTTCTCATTTCATGCTAATTGTATGGTCCTTTGCATGATATGCACAAGATTGCCAAAGATGAAAGGCATTAAAAAGGAAAACTACCAGTCTCAGAGTTTTTTTGGCACAAGATTATTACTTTTTTAGAGAAAGTAAATGACTAATTCAAGTATTACATTTATCTTCACAGAATAACCTTTACAGGTTTTATTATTATCAAAGTCTATTCAACTGCCTCTCTGCCTAACATAACGTGACTTCATTCTACTAATCTCAGTGCTCCAGAACTTAGGTTGATGTTAAACAGTTCATAAATGAAAGAATTTAAAATACAGATTTTACGATTTTTTTCCACAAAGATCTCACTGGAAAAGAAAGTTTGATTATTAATAAATGCTTGCTTCCTAACTCCAACAACATGCAGGTTCTGCTTTGGCTGATTTCTTATAAAAGCACAATATCAAAGACTCATTTTTGGTTATGAATATTATTATCTAGAATAACAGGTGACAGGATATTATTCAAGGGTTGTAAATAAGATAAGCCATGATAATTAATGAATACTTTAATTTATGGTAAATGGTAATATATGAATTGGGTCTTTGAAAACCTGTGTTATTTAAATTTGTCACTATAAATATAGACTGATTATTAACAACCATGTAAAAGCCATCAGGGAAGAGATGGAAAGCAGAAACAGTGGGTGCAGTTCGTTTATTTGGGCTGCACGACAGTAAAGCAGCACTTTTTCCTTCCACAACTACGCATCGATTGCTATCAGTCAGCTGAATCAAGTCTGGCAATTCCAAAAACAGCTGCTTCAACCTGTAGCCCTTGCAGGGAGCAGAATAATGGGCCTTCCCAGCTTCCAAAAGCATTGACTGGTTAAGAGGTTAAAGGCTGAATCAAACATGCTATTAGTAACTAATATTTACTATACATATTGAGGATTTTTTAATGTATTAGACTGGCATTGTCCAATAAAAGTATAAAGCGAACCACATGTATGATCTGAAATTTTCTAGTAGCCATAGTAAGAAAATTAAAAGAAATAGGTGAAATTAATTTTACTGTTCTTTTTTATAAACCCAATATATCCAGAATACTATCATGGCAACGTGTAATCAACCAAAAATATTGAGATATTGTACAATCTTTTTTTATACCAAGTCTCTGAAACCCAGTATGTACACTTACGGCACATCTGAATTCGGAGTAGTCACATTTCAAGTGCCCAATGGCTACATATGGCGAGTAGCGACCACATTAGACAGTATAGTTAAAATTTCACAAACTAGGGGAAAAAAAGCCCTGTTCTTAATTACTACCTAATGTTTTCCTGTGAGTCAAATCTCAGAACACTGGTGAGATTACTTGTTCTTTGTGTTAATGAACACAGTATAAACACAAAAAGCTATACCACTAAAAACAAAGATTGAATCCTAAGAAGACCATGCTTAATTTTCATTAATAACAAGTGTTTACATATTAAACTACCTACTTTTTTCCCTGCCTACATTTTCATCATGCCACAAATTTCAGGAGTTTTAGTTTTTCTCTGAGGATTTAAATTATAAGTCACATCATCACCCTAGATTCAGTGAAATATTCATATCTTTATTATTTGCTATTTGAATAACATAGTTGTCCCAAAGTAGTAAATTATGTAATTCCTAAATCCAAACTGGTTTATGACTAATTGGTAAGAATCATGGAGTTTCCTCATGAAAAGAGTTCCAAAAACTCAAGAAAAGAGTAACCAAAAAACAAATTATTACCAAAATACACTAAAGTCCATGCTAACAAGCTCCCTGGCACTTATGAAACCACAGAAGACAGCTTCAGGGTGTGCATGCTAAAGTGCAACCCAACAAACCATTTTAAAGAGCTGAAGCAGGGATGATCATTAGATTAGTAGAAAAATAAATGTCAAAGAGGTATCAGTAAAATCCTCATATCTGAATATTCAAAATTTAAAAGATATTTTTAAAAAATGAATGGCAGTTTTCTCCCTCTAGTTTATTGTTAGAAAATTTTAATTTCAATTTTGGATTTTAACTTGACTAGCAATTGCGATGCCCTAAAATTTGCTTGAGTGACGATTACTTCTGATGACAGAGTTATAGCATCCAGTCCTAGAGTTTAGTTACGGTCAACTGTCTTGTATAATCTTGCAATGATGAAGTTTTAGAAGTACAACACAATTTTTTTTAATCACTATTCTTCAACAGAGTAACAGCCCAGAAATTTTCAGACATGGAGAACAATGTTTAACAGACCTTTGCCCAAAATAGGTGATCAAGAAATATTTATTGAAATAAATTAAATGATCCGATAGTTCAAATATGTACTTGGATAAGAAACAGGCTAATCAGGATTTAGTTAGGCAGTGATAAAAATGCAAATGTAAAGTTATTCATCAGTTCTTTCGATGACTAAATAACCTTATACCAGAATCTGAATCCCTTTTTCTTTCAGAGTAAAACTACAACTATTTAAGGTGAAAACACAGAACACTGGTTTTGGTTCTCAAAGCCAATAGGCAGGAAGTAGAGGTATAAAAAAATAAACAAGTAACACCCATGGAGAGTTATCCAACTAAAAATGGTACCCCTCTTCCTGATCTGATTCACTTTTGCACAAGTGTGATTTCTGCAGGTTCTTTGTAAGATATGGTGTACAAGTAATAAAATTCTCTTTCATTGATTTCAGACTTGCAAGTTCACCATGGTACTGGCTGCCTAGGCACCGGTTAACTGAAATGCTTGCATTACTTCCTTCCTTTCTTCCTTCCTTTCTTCATTCTTCCCACAGCTATTCATTTGACATTATGTGTAAGTATTGTTTTTAGGCATTGAGGTTTCAGCAATGTATAAGACAGAGAAAATCCCAGCTTTCAAGTATCCTACATTCCCCAGTAATTACTTGTAACTTGTCAGATATAGCACAACATAAACAACTGTTGAATGTAAACAATACTTGATATATTAAAAATTGGGAAACAAAATTTTAAGAAGTAGCAATAATATTCATGGTTTGAAGAAAATCTCGTATGCTTATCGTTTACTTATTTGTCAATTTAATTTTTGTACAAGAAAATCTTTTAAAGAGGGTAAAACATGTACAAAAAGATACTTAGGAATCACTACTTAAAAATGAGAGAAAAAAACATTTTGAATTATTTAAAAAGCACCATTTAAAATGTGTCTTCAGTCAGGAATGGATGCCAAAACAGTCAATATAAAGGAAGAACATCCAAACCATAACAGTTGAGAGAAGGCACAATACATAATAGAGATAAGAGCCTCTCCAGGATCTAGGAACCAGAATCATCATTGAGTTGGCCTAACGAGAATGGTTAAAGATAACCTGAAAAACTAACAAACTACGGAGAAACCTGGAAGAATAATTCAATTCAGAGAGATGGAGTAATTTTACAAATAATTCAATTCAGAGAGATGGAGTATACTCCCATTAATCCAGCACCGAAAAAATAGGGAACTTGTCCAAAGTTACTGTATTTCAGGGCTAAAGAACTGGACAAATTATTTTGTCTTTGAGCCATTCTAAATGTCCATTCCTGCACACAGCCAACATTAAACATTTATTGAGTGGCTGACACATGCCATATGCAGTGCTAGGCATAGGGTACACAGTGCTTAATCGACCGGGATTTCACTTCACGATGCTCCTGGTCAGAATACAAGCAGCTAGAACACATGAATGTAAAGGTGCCGTGGGAACAGAATTCTAAAGAATGAATAGGTTGGAATTTCCAAGTGAACACCACCAGGGGTAAGGAATAAAGAAAGCTCTTCAGAAAAAAAAGAGAACTGCACATATAAACTCCAGGAGGCAGGAATATGCTCATGGCATAGTAAGAAAATCTGTATGGTGACGCAGAACTGGATGTCTATGCAGTGGGCAGGGCCAGATCACGAAGGGACATGCACATTAGCCAAAAGTTACTGGATTTTACTTATAAGTCGCTGAAGCATCCCTGGTCATCAAGGTACACAACGACATGATCAGATATGTGGAGGAATGGACCGAATGAAAGACGGGAGATCAGTGGGTCATTTCAGAAACTCTGCAGTAGTGTGTGTGAGAGATAGATAATAAGGCCTGAACTACTATAAGTGCAGTGGGGAGGGAGAGAAAAAGACAGATAAATGAGGTAGAAACAGAGTGACTTGATGATCAGCTGGGTTAGAGTAAAGGAAGAGGAAAAGTCAAAGATAATTCTCTGGCTTCTGACTTGAGAAATATCTGTCTCCATGCCAAGTCATTCTATCAGCTTTCAATTTTGGATTCTGGCTCCCCGAGACTGGTCACTGCTGCTTTGCCACATTCCTTTTGTCCTAAAGAAAGTTCCTAGGTGCTAATGATTCTACAGGCAGCAATACAGAGGCAGCTACCACTACCTCTGAGTGGTGGTGATGAGAGGGAAGCGTCACTGGTGCCTCTCCCAGCTTCATCTATACAGCCTTCAGCAAACAACAGCATCAAACCTTTACAGCAGCGGTCCCCAACCTTTTTGGCACCAGGGACCAGTGCTCCTAGGAGAATCTAATGCTTGATGATCTGAGGTAGAGCTGAGGCGGTGATGCTAGCGCTGGGGAGCAGCTGCAAATACAGATGAAGCTTCACTAGCTTGCCTGACCCTCACCTCCTGCTGTGAGGTCCAGTTCCTAACAGGCCATGGACCAGTACCTGTCCGTGCCCTGGGAGTTGGGGATCCCTGCTCTATATGATGCTCAGTTTAATTCTGTGCACAAATAAAGTCAACATATAGTTACTGTGGACCCCACTAGTACAAGGCACTATGGAAAATAAAAGCAAAGTGCAATAGCAGGTTTCCAGCAAGTTATGCAGAAAAGCAATACAGTGCAAAGCAAAGTTTTGTGGTATGTCAGATACAAGTTTGAATTCCAGCTCTATTACTGTTACTGGTTGTGTGGCCTTGGGAAACTGATATTCTTGAGCTTTAGATGTCTCTTCTATAAAATACATAGGTAACATAGCCTATCTTATCTGTAAAAATTAATGAGATAATGTATGCGAAGTTACTACCAGTACCATGCTTAACTTATCATAGATTCAAAATAAGATAATAATAATAAAGTAAATATCCTTTATTTCCCATCCCCCTTTGACTAGTCAAAGAATTCCTACCTAAAAGAGAATCGGGTTATCACCAATGGGTGTTTCTTTCTACTTCCCTCATACCCTTCCATGCTTATTGTTGGAAAATGAAGCAGTTTGCAGTCTATCTAATATTCATCTTCCCTTTCCGCCTTATTTTTGGACCCTGATTTGGCTGGGTATAGCAAAGTACAAAGCTAAAAGATTTCCCATACCCCCTTGCCACTACATGTAACCATGTGACACAACAGGGTCAGTAAAAGTCTGTTAGAGACTTTTTTGGAAAGTATCTAGACACAAACACTTCTATTTTCTCTTTGCTGTCTTCCTCCTTCCAACATCCTAGAAAGTGGATATGATGGATGGAGCTGCAATAGCTATCTGGCAACTATGAGGAAAAGATCAAGACTCATGGGACATCGGCCTTCACATACTTGAGCTCCTAAAACAATGCTTCCACCACCTTTTACCAGACTTCTTATCACCTGAGAAAAATTAAGCCCTAAATTTAAGCTGCTACCTTTCTGGTCTCCCTTACTCTCATCTGAGCATACTCCTAACTAATCTAATCCTTTCATCTGTACTTTGGCATGATTTTCAAGGCATCAACCATAAGTTCATTCCAATTTAAAAAGAAACTGACATTCATAGAGTGTCCAGTATATGTCAGACACTGTGTAATAAATATTACATATTGACTCTAATTCTTAAAGTAACCCAGCAAGGTATGTAGTGCCATTCCCATTTTATAGCAAAAAGATATGAAGATCTAAGAGGCTAAGTACTTTATCAAAAGTACCATACCGGTATACGTGGCTAAGCCAAAATCTGACCTCCAAATATGTCTGATGATCAAGTACATGTTCTGGCAGCTATCCATGCTACTGCACGGGTTCTATGAATTCACTATTGTGAGGAACCAGTACTCACAAGACAGCGTCTCTCTAAATTAGTCACTTTTCCCAGATCCTCACTCTGATATCTACTAAAGTCTAGCTGGTAAACCATCTAAAAAGTATATCTAGAGCATGGGGGCAAAAAAAAAAAAAAGGTGCACAGAAAGAGATCATGAAGTCATTGATATAGCAAGAGGTGAAAGTTACAGAAGCCTGAGGTACACTTCTGCCTGAAAGCAGCTGGACAAAGCTGATCATCTGGAAAGGAGGCTCCTTTCACCTCTGTTCTCCAGTCAACAAGACTGTGAAGAAATCACACTAGACTGGAGATTAGTGTGTGAGCCAGTCTAATGGGAGAGAGTGGTTAAAGTGCCCAATGTCGCACATTCTCACAGCAAAAAAAATCAGGTATAAATTTATCAAATATGATTTTTTTAACCTTTTTCCCATTTAGAAAAAAAAGTGCAGCTCACTGCTAGCGTTAATTTAACATCACACATAGGAATGCTGCGTTTTCTAGGATTTGACATTTTCAGCAATGGAGAATTACTATATTTTGAAAATGGAAATACCACTACTAAAAACAGAATGCTTTAAGTAGAATGACGTCATTTGTTTTCCAAAGACTACTGATATACTAGAGTGATGTGAAAATAATAAAAAAGTGAGCTATTTTGTGGCAAACTTTAGGGGTCAGGTTAGGTCTGTAATCCGCGAATTATCTCTGGGTAAATGCTGCGGCCATAAGTACCATCTGCGAGTATTCTCAGGGCAAACAGGAATGGGTTCAAGAAAGAAGAGAGAAAGAAAATTAAAATTGGGAGTTACATATATCTTTTAAAACCAATTATAATAAAAGGCATACTTTATAGACTTATAGAAGTACTACATAAATATACTTATATGTGTACAAATTTTAACTCCTCTATACGGTGAATGTAAAGCAGCTAAAAAGATGATTCATAATAAATTTAAAAATCATGTACAGGAAAAGCAAATGAACATGAGATAAGAAAATTAAGTATGTAGATACGCATCCTTTAGAGTCCTGAATAATTACTAGAACTGAGCTGTAACTTTGAGTCTGAGTTTCCCTCCTGCCAAAGAAAAATGGAAAAAATGATTTGGAACAAAATTCACAATGGCCATGAGAAAAGGAATATTACCACCGCAGTAGAAACAAAATATTTTCTGTTACTATAAAAGCAATAAGAAATCAGAAGACCTAAGTTAGTCTCCACACAAGAGAAACTATATAATGGAGTAGACAACGTCTTGGTAAAAATTCCCTCATAATAAATGTCATAAAATATGCCACACAACAGTTTCTCACAGAGTTATTCAATCAAGCTGAAAAATAGTTCAGGGAAGGCAATCTGTACAGGAGTAAGGCAATGAGGTACAATTATAAAGCTCTCCGTTGGGCTGGCTCATTCTAGTAATAAATCCCAGAATATCTAGATGAACAAATAGACAGCATGTTCTTCAAATTATTCTCCAACTAAAACCAACTTGAGAAGTAGGATTATGCAACAGTTTACTGACTATTATGTAAATGGTACTTCAGTCCACTATCATTGTGCTTTTAGGTATAGTATATGTCAGTCTTTTCTCTTTCTCCAAGTGTCAAAACAAGGCAGAGCAAATGTAGGTTGCTATTTAAAAAATTATGGCTTTTAGTTTTACATTAGGAGGTTCTAGTACATACATTTTCTATTATATAACTGGTGTTAGAGAAAATTTATGAATTCACACCCATAATGATTTAGCTAATTTAAAAGGCAATGTGTGAAAGGCAAGTTCCTGAGAATAAGACATCCCAAAAGTGGACATTAAACAGTCCTTGAACGGGTAGAAATTAATGTCAATTAATGAACAGGGTAGGAAGAACACAAAAGTTCATGAAAAAAAAATAATAGAAAAACCAAACTGATGCATAGTAATGAATGGGGCTTGCTAGGTGTGGAAAGTAATGTAAAATCTATATAAATTCACCTGACTTTAACTAAGTGTAATTTTTTTCTGTGTACTCATATTGGTGCAGTCTCATGAGCATATTCACAAAAAGAATCCTCAATAAGGTACAAAGTTTTGGAATATTCAGAAAATGCCGATTAGACTACGTACGTACCTGCATGTTACTTTTTCACTGCATAGAGTCAGATGAAATTTATCCTTCCAAAAAAAATCTCCAGTTGTGAAGACAACATATATATGGTTATGCTATAATGCAACCTCTATATCTAGCTGCAGGAAGTTACGACTGTAATATGATCCAAAGGAAGAAAAAATGAGGACCATTTGCTACTAATTAAAAAACAGAGGATTAGAAAAAGATGGTGTGGGAAATAGGGAACAGTTGTTCTCCCAACATGGACCTCTCACCCTGCTGGTTTTGTGGTTTTTAAAACTACAAAAGTGAAAGCTGGAAAAATGACAACAAAATGACTACCAAAACATAAACAGAATATTCCATATGGTTTTTCTAAATAATAATTTCTAAATTGGAGATAGAAAACTAGATTTGTTAAGCAAAAGCTACTATTTCCACATTAGGGTTTCTCCTTCTAAATATATATATTATAAACACACGTACTGAATCGAATGTAGTTCTGTGCAGTGTAGTAAGTAATAAGGTTCCAGTTCTGATTCTAATTGCAATCAATTGCAATGAACCAATTGATGAGGTAGGTCGTTAAAGTTATATAACTTCAACAAACTAAGATTGCTGAAGTTAAGTAAATATCATCATGGTCACTTTAAGCTACCTAGCTTCATCAAGCAGAGCTACAAAGCAGCAGGTTAGCGGGTTTCTGGCAAGGAATAATTGGTGCTGAGCAACAGACTGTGTACATGAGCAAGAAACATTGCATAAAACTCACATTACAGGCTTACTCACACCATATGTGCATTTTGGATGGAAACAGGGTCAGCTCTCATACACCTCACATAGTTGGCCTTACTGGCTAGGATGAATGAACATTATGTTTCAGTGTGGTAGTTAACCCTAATGGAAGCCAGAAAATACCAGAATTATGACCTTTCAATTACAATTTTTTCCAGCAAAACTGAAATTTGGACAAAGATGTAGTGGTAACAAAAACACACAAATCTGAAGTTATAAAAAAGATCTTTACAAATTTTGATAAGCTTTCCTCAAGTTAATTCATCTCACCAGTGTCTTGAGCAATCAACAACCTATACGAATCGGATTGTCAAATATAAAAGTCAAGAATTTATAGATTTAAAGTGGCCAAATTTATCATTTCCTGATAGACTTCATAAGCAAGAGCAAAGATCTTGCTTTACCGGCAAGGACTGTTGGACTATTTATTCCTAACAAGCATGAAAGCTTGATTAATAAATGCCTAAAATCTTCATTATGGGGCAGATTCCCCACTACCCGCCACCCACCTCCATCAAAGCAGTAGAATAAAGATTGGCATTTGGTGGCATTATCCCAATTCACTGTTCAAAGAGGTAAACAGTCAGGACTTCTGGGGAGGACAAGATCTCAGAAACTGCATCTAATCAACCTAGTTCATTGAGAATTGAAGTTGAAGAGAAGCCTAACAACTTGTCCTAGATCAGATACTTGGTAAGCAGAGGAATCCAGCAAAAGTATACTTTCTACTATATTACATAGCCCAGTAATTCAAATGAAAATAAAGTTTGGAGAAATGCACTCTACAAAATTTCCCCCCAAAGTGTCTTGCATAAGAGAATAAACACATCAATGAATTAAATTTACCATTTAAATGACATAAACAGTGCAATAATCCAACTGTGTTCCATTTCCTAGTAAATCAGAAATTTGAAAGGGTTTATATTAAGAGAAAAAACAAAGAAGCTCACACTCATCTGACAAAATTGTATTCTCATAAACTATTATAAAGGGAGAAATTATCTTCAAACTAAGAATCTCAGCATCATTGATATAAAGGAAACAGCAAGATTTTTTAGACAAATACATGTTCAAACCAGTAACCTATAACATTTTTGGGTGGGGGGAATATGACTATATAACTGATATAATGACACTGACAGTCAGGTTGATCAATGAGAAAATCACCTCACTCTTCTCCCTGCTGAAAAGGCCTCGGAGTGAGAGGACGGATGTTTTGACAAATCGTGATCTGATATGGTGCTCTGTGATCAACTAAATAAGGGATCTTTAACCTAAATGAACTAAGGCAGGAAGTACCAACACATCTCCTAAAGATCATCCTCAAGAGATTGCTCCATTGTTGGTACTGCCATACAAAACAGTTCTTCTGTTAAGCAAAAACCTTGAGTGAATACACTGTTTCCTCAGTACCAGCCATACTATCATTTAAAATATAAGATATACTTATTATACACGAAATGGAAAATGAGAACACTGGAAAGAATGATTTAACCCACGTAGCTATCATCCCAATACATGTTTTCATGTACTACGTGATCTGTTTCTGCATAGTTTTTACATAGCAGCAATCATACTGTATATACAATTTTGTACCTCATATTTTTAACAGAAATGATGAAACCAAGAGTTTTTATATTTTATTGAAAACTAACCATAAACTTCATTTATGAAAAGTGAAGAATATTCTACTGAATAGATTGCCATCTTTTTGCACATATCACTTCTGTGGATTTAAAAGATTATTTTCTTAGAATAGAATCCTAAAAGTGGAATTACTGTCAAAGTATATTAACGTCTTTATGGTTCTTGATGCTGATTGCCAAAATGCTTTCCAAAAATGGTTGTACCAATTTAAATTGCCTTCACTATCAATATTCATTATACCTGTATTTGGACTATGATATATTGTGAGAATAACCAGCTTCATAATCATCTTTACAACCCCCAAACTTTAAATTTATAAACTTACCAACCATGTTGTACTAAAATATTCTTAAACTCAAATCCTGGCATTCGGTATTATTGACTAGATAAATGCTAGTCTTGAAACTATTCCTGAAAATCACTCCTTCCAGTCTCTTTTTTCTTGCATCATGCAACCCTAATTCTTTTCTATGCAGAACTCAGTCTTTAATGGGATAATCTTACTCCCCTTTTTAAGGAGAGGTAACCAAACTCTATATCACATGGCATTCACAAGGCTCAAGATATCTTCCTTCATTTTAATGACTATCTGAAATAAAAGCAAAAAGGAAATGAGTCCCTACAGAGTATGAAGACTCCATAGCTCTGTTAAAAGACATGAGAGAAGTACGAAAATACTTTCAAAGAAAAATGAATGTTTCATTAATAGGTGCGTTCCATCTTTTTCAAAAACTCAACTTTTGTTCCCTAAATTATGGAACTATGACTTCCCCATACAACTCAATTTTTTACAAATACACAAATAAAAAATTACAAATACTGTGTACTAGATTGAGAAATGTGCTTGAAATGACCTGAATAAACACACACTCCTAAATCCTTATTTTAATTTCCAGGGATTCTCATATATGCACTTAATTTTAGCAAACATTTTATTGTTGTTGCTACTACCTTAATTACTGCTTTTGCAATTGCGGTCTATTAAATTTCCTAGTATAAATTGGCTGTAAGACTGCTTTAGGTCTTCATTAAGAAATTTATATTAAATATGCAATAAGCTACTTTTGTTAACAGAAGTTGGGGGAATATTAGTGTCACAGTTTATTATTATAAATAATTTTTGTGTCTCCTGTCAGTATAACCACAAGAGTATTTCAATACCACCAGCTGATAATAATCTTTATAAATCCTACTTTGCAGCTATACCATCTGTTAGTTATTATTTTATATGTGGTTCCATATGCATATGTGAATTAGTTGTCACTCAAGACAAATATACAAATGGAACTGTGGTATTGCACTGAGTTTTTTATTGGCTTGTTTTTGTATTTTGCTATCTTAGGCCACCGAACTAAATAAACAAACATATTCCTCAGTCTTGGAGACTAAAAATAAATGCAAATTTAAAAATAATTTTTGTTGTGCAAATAAGAGAAATTTAAGTTCAACAAACACTTAATCTAAAAGTATCTTTTAGATTAAAATTAGATTAAAATTAGTAGTCACCAAAATTGGAAAAAAATTATATTAAAAATCATGCCTCTCAAAATATACCTACAAAACCAAATAAGAATAGGTCCACTAGTAAATTAGTAGCTATTATGGTTCCAGTTTTCACAATACAAAATAGTTCTCACAAATTAAAATTATAAAAGAATGACTAGTTATTTGCTTACTTGTAATGTTTATTCCCTGAAGAGAGGAGTCATAATGGCAAAAACTCAAAACCAGAGCCCCCATCAATCTGTGGGTTTATTCCCCTCAAGCTGTAAGTAACAAGCTCATAGACCAGCGGAAGACACTAAGTAGCTGCAGTGTCATTACAACTCACTACCAAAATTTACCCAGAAAGGTAACAAGATAAAAAGACACAAAAATGAGATGGCTAGTTCTCCAACTAGATAATTAGTTACAAATTACAACTTCTTCCCCAAGTACTGAAGTCTAACGACCTTAATTTTAATAGGCCCAAACATGGGTTTACAGGAGCTTATACTCTACACACCAAAAACATGGTGAATTCTGTTAAAAGTTATCAATGGCCCTTAAAACATAGACTGAGGCACAATTTGAAAGAAACTACATTTGATGACTAAATTAGTTCCATATTTCCTTAGGTTATCCTATTTTAGGTGGTGATACTTTGGCAATACATATAGGGGACACTAGGTAAAAACAGTTCCAACTAATTTAAGTCAGGGGTTCCCAACCGCCAGGCTGCGGAACGGGTCAGTGGCCTGTTAGGAACTGGGCCACACAGCAGGAGATGAGTGACAGGCAAGCGAGCAAAACTTCATCTGTATTTGCAGCCACTCCCCAGCGCTAGCATCACCGCCTCAGCTCCACCTCAGATCATCAGGCATTCTTATGGGAGAACTGATCCCTGGTGCCAAAAAGGTCTAGGACCGCTGATATAAGTCATCATTGAAAGAAAATCCATGGAGGGGGAGTGAAGAAGAGACAAACATACTGAGAAATTATGATTTTCTGGAATGAATGCTGTATTATTTTCAGTTTTACAAAGTAAAAGGTCTCACTGATTACTTAATGAAAATAAATATGCTGCTTTTCGGTCTTTTGTGTAAATGTATTGAAACATCTCATAATCCAACTCTATAAAAATTAAGTAATTTGATGCCCAAACTAGATCTCTTTTTTCAAATTATGTTTCACCCAGATGTTAGAATTTCCATGATGTTGGTGAGAGAGCTGTGCTTGAAAAGGGAACAGTTTTAAAGTATACTTGGGCTATAAAGTGTAAGGAAAAATAATATCACAGATTACTTAACAAAATATTTTAACCGCCATTAAAACTACAGTATAGCACAGACCACATTACATTTATTTTTTAACCCTTAATTATCTGTCATTGGGATTCATGTATGGGAAGTATTTTCATACCTTGATATACTTCTGTATTTCTAAAATATTCTTAATGAAGAATTTAATTTCACAAAATTTCACCTTAATACAAAAATGAATTGTATAAATAGTAAGAAAAAAATTTTCAAAACTCACATAATGCCTGAAATCTTTCTGGGCTCTCCAAAATGATATTTCTTCCTCCACCGAAATCTTGGTTACTTTTTTTTTTTTTTAATTTACAGAGTTTAAGGAACTTATTCTCCTTGATATTATAGTGACTTGTGGAGTTTTCTAATTATCCATAAATAGATTGAGAATTTCTGCTTCTACAAGTGGGAGCCACAGAGTCTTACATATCTCTATATCCTCTCTACCCCATTCCAACAATTCCTTGAAAATAGTAGGCAATCGACATGTTTATCTGAATTCACCCAAAAACCTACTTTATTATACAAAAAGCCACTCACTATTCTTTAGAATAGTGAGTTCCATTTTGGCAACTAAGAGTGTTATTTTTAAGCCTTATGGAACCAATACTAATTTATCCAATATATTCTCATTATAAATAATATTTCAATATTTCTTGTATAGCCATTAAAAATTAAAATAATGAGAATCTTTCCTGCTAAGTACAATAATTACAACTTCTTAATCAGATTTATATCTTTTTTAAAAGAACTAATTGAAATCATTACACTTTTCCTTGCTAATGTTGTAAGAGTGCCAACAATAATGTAAATTAACAGATTTTTTTAATGGGTAATTCCTAAGAAATAGAAAACTTACAGTGGGAAAAAATAACAGTGTGTTTATAGGTGGAAAACAGAATTTAATTAAGAGATTAACTCATAAAACTGTTTGCAGAAAACCAATTATTTATCCATCCAGAAATCATTGACAAGGCATCTCTATCACATTACATGTATGACAGTATGTTAGTGGCAGAGGCTAGAAAACTAATTAAGGTGTATTCTCCACCTTCCAGATAACACAAGTAGTCAGAGGACTTTGAAGTTACCTCTATCTGAGGGCAAAGAGTTCACAAAGGAGCTAACATTTGAACAGGGTTTGGGGTTTAGGCTTTATTCTGCAGATTTCAAGACATTTTGGCCTGAAGTAACAAAACTAGCTCTTCTTTTTTTAGAAAGAGATTTGGAAAAGAAACTGCTTGTCTAATAATAGTCTGGTGAACAGATGAGGACCGAGTTGGGGAATAAGGAACCAGATTTGGAAGTGTTTGAGAGGTAGAATCAATAGGACTTGATAGATTTGATGAAGAGGGTGAGAAGAATTAGTCAAAATGGTAACTTTAGGCCTTTAACTTGGCAGACTGACGATGACCTTAAATGCAATCTAGATTATCAGTTAACATGTATTTACTGAGCACCTTCTATGTACCAGACACTATTCTAGGAACATAAGGTCTGTTTTCATTCTAGTCAGGGGAGGCAGACAGTAAACAAATAAATAATCTGAGATAGTGATAACATGATGGAGAAAGTGAAACAGCGTTATGTGACAGTGACTGGGGGGTGAGGGACATTTTAGCTGAGGTAGTCATGAAAAGTGACACTTGAACTAAGACCTGAATAATAAGGAGGCAGCCACGTGAAGCTGTGGTAAAGAAAAGGAGAGCAAATGCAAAGGCTAAGACTGGAAGGAGATTAACAGGATCAAGGGGCAGAAGGGGAGCTGGGGACATGGAAGGGGTTTGAAGGGTGTGGAGAAAAACTGGAGAGCGCATGGAGCTCCTTGTAGCCCAGTGTCAGGGGCCTATCATTTATTCTGGTTACCTTGGGTAGCCAGCAGATTTTACACCAAAAAGTGATGTGATTTGATTTACATTTCTGTCTGCTGTGTGGAGAATGGATTTACAGGAGAAGAATGGAGGCAGAGGGTCCTGGTGAAAGTGGTGGCTTAGACTTGGGTTCTAACAGTGCTGATATTCTGGGCATAGAGAGAGAGGTGACAGGACTTACCGATGGACTGGATGTGGAGTGTGAGAGGAAGAGAGGAACCAGAGGCACCTCAGGGGTTTTGATTCTGAACGACTATGTGATGGTGATATTCAACAGAGATTGTGGACGGTTAGGCAGAGAGAAGCTGCAGGGTGATGGGGCCAGGAATCAATAGTTCTTCTTTGTTCAAGTAAAGACCAAACTGTCTAGAAACTTCTAAGTGAAACATTCTTAGGCAGTGGATATATTCTAGAGCTCAGGGGGATAGGTCTAGGTAGAAATATACTTTGGGAGTCATCAACATCTATACAGAATTTTAAACCTTGAGGCTGGATCAGACTCATCTTGACTAACTGAGGTAGATAATGGGGTCCGAGGAAGGTGAGGAATAGGCATCAATGTTTTTGTTTTGAGATCTTTAAAGGAGAAGAATAATGAATTCCATTTTAGACATTTAAAGATGAGGTAAATGATTATTTGACTTTTCTGTGGCAAATCATACATAGCCTCTAACAATATTTTATTATTATTCCCTTGTACTGTGATTTAACCCTGTTGTCTCATTTGCAGTCTTCCAATTTCTTTTTTGCTACGTAAGTATGCTCTCTAATAGCAAACACTGACCTCTGAGTGCCCGGAGCTATTCAGATAGAAGACATTTTTCAAATATCTGTTATAGCATGAGTATATTAATCCACTCTTTATGATTAAGAATTGATTGTATAATGGAGAGACTAGAAAGCAGCACGATAATGAGCTAGTCTGAAATATGGGAGGATCATAATCTCAAACACTTCTTAAGAATTAATCTTGGAATTCTATCAATGAATCAACTTTGAAAAATAATCGAGCACTGCAGACATTTTCAGTGAATCACATAACTAAGCAATTAAATTCAAATAATCATTGATGATTTCTAAACCTTCCTGGTGGTTCTTTCCCAAGCTTCAAATACATCATCAACCTTTATTCCCTATCAAAAATGCTACTATGGTCGGCACTCACTAACTGAATACATGAAAGAGATCAAGCTGCTTCAGTATATAGACAGGACGTATTTCTTTGTCCTTGTATGTTTTTTTCACCACTGTATACTCAGTTCCTTACACAGTACCTTGAATACAGTCAGTGCTTAATAAATATTTCTCACATGCATACGTGAAAAACGAACACACAGTTTTATGGACAAGATGACTCTTTTTTTCCTCTATATCAATTTCTTTCTGCATCACTTCTTTAAATAAGTTTTTTTCTTAATTATAAAATATTTGCTCACTGTGAAAAATATGAATATGAAAAATATGAATATAAAAAATAAAAATCTTTCTTAAAATACATATTACTTTCTACTTATAATTCGTGATTGTATTCATTCATTCACTTAACAAATGTTTTTGACTATTCGTGCTAGGCTTTGGGGACGTGGCGATGAACCAAAGTGGCAAGATCCCTGACCCCACTCCAGTTGTATACAGCAATACCCTCATGTGATACAAGTAGAATATATGTAGAGGTGTTTCACTATGTAAAAAGTTTAAAAATTCATGGATATCCCTTGTACCCTAACAATTAACATTTCCCCTAAATTCTAAAAATGATTACTTCAGTGATTAAATAACATTAGTATGTTTCCACCTAGTATACGAAAGTATCTTAATGACATTTTCAAGAGCAAATAGTTTTCCCATGTGGAAAAAAACAAATATCTTAGTCTTTCTACTAAACAATGTCAAGGACAGCATTGTGATGCTGGAAGTGGTAACAGAGTTCTGAATAGATTATTTTCAAAACTTTCTCTATAGGTTCATATATTATCCATTTATTCAAATGGATTATTAAATAATCACTCAAAAAGGTTCAAATGTTTTCATTTGAGTGCTCTACTCCTCTTTTTTTCAACAGAAAGTTTCCATTTCCAGTACAAGGAAAAGCTTAGCTCTTGGAAAGTCACTCTCTGTACTGTCATCCCCTGATTTGGAGCTGGTCATCTGTTTCTTGGTAGCCACATACCTGTCTGCATAGCAAGAATAAAAGTTACTAGTTATCCTCAGAGAAATATATAATCATAGAGACTTGTTCAGTTGCACCCCAAAAGGATTCATCGAGTTTCACTTACCTCCAAAGGCTGGCTGCCTTCTGCTTCTGAAGTTTTACCTCCTGCTGCCATTCTTTGTTCATTTTCTGTATCTCCTAAGAAACAGAAGAAAAAACAAAATAAAACAAAAATAAAAAAACTTTACCATACCATTGAAATCACATTGTCTTCTATTTATCTGAAATACCTTCTGTTATTATGTTTCACATTATAGAATCAACTACTTTGTTACAAAATAAATAAGTTAATATTTTTTAAAAATAAGTTAATTTTTAAGAACAGTAATTTATAGAGATCTCATAAATCATCCAGCCATCTCATATATACAACCTAAACCAGAAATGTATCTTGCTTTATATAGGTTTACTCTGGAATGTAAATCAAGCCATACATCAAATAAGCTAGAAAAACTTACAACTTAAAGGCAAATTATTTCCAAATTAAAAGTATCTATAATATACGTAACTATCCTTCAAATTAGTTTTTTAAAAAGGTTTACTCTGTATGTTTTTGTATCTCTGTGGATCTCCTTCAGAGTAGATATATATGTTTGTATGTAATAATTAACCAAATGTCGAACCATCTTTATAGCAGGAAAGAACAACAAATTAATAAATTAGCCTTCAGTCAATACTTTGATTCCTAAGGCTGATGCCTGGGTAGGTTATGTTACTAAATGAAGTTGGTGACTTAGGCTGGCTCCAGCAATATAGAACATACACAAATAAGTAAGTATAAGTATAATTTAATTTATTAATGACTTATTTTAATTTATTATCATTAATGATCTGTGATTAACACATGGTAATAAACAATTAACCTACTTCTTTAAAACATAATAAGAGGTTAACATAGTAATTTGTAAACTGCTCTTCCCATAAAATTTAAGCTAGCTCAGGAATGTCTACAATAGGTATGATTACAAAATTCATAGATGATGACTTGACTGACACTAAAGGTTAGGAATCTATTAATGTAAGAAAGGTCACAAGTCTTAATCAAGAGATAAAGTATAAAAGTCTTGTCTGAGCTTAACTTTCCAAATGAAACACAAAAGTTTAGTTTACCAATGGCTACTATCGAGAAACAGCCTTGTGATAATTGTAAAGGAAAATTCTGTTAAATTCTAAAATCATGAAGTGAGAATTAAATTGGTAGTTTAGTAAAATAGTTATTTTAAAGTAAATCTGAAAAATGTTTATTCCCATCTATAATCTTTGTTCTCATCTATGTGTAACATAACTGCTGGGCTGGACACAGCACATAATAGGTGTTCAATAAATACTAGCTGAATAAGTTAATGAACTTCTCTTTATAGTTTCCGGCCTATAAAACTATGACAAATACTAAATGGTATGTAATAAAAACTGTATTTGAGCATACAGTAAGTCTCTTTCTTCTAAAACATATTTGTAAAACTTAAAAGGCAAATTTATTAAATATCACTATTATGTATTGTTACTAGTGATCCATAATTATGGCATTATTTATTAAATTTTAAAAACAGTTAAGGATTTTTTTAAAAAATCATACTGAAACAAAACCATTAGGAATTTTTGGGTTATATCTTTAGGATAATAAAGTTAATAACTGTTAAGTGAAAAATTAAATCAACCTACTTTTGTGACCCAGGATGTCACATAACTATTCTGATTTTTTTAAAGTGTTTATTTAAACTGACCATTTATTTGCATATCAAGAAGAGTCTTATTTTCCAAAATCCCCCTTCTCTCTGAATGTTAGGGATAAGATAATCAACTCCTGATTTACAGGAGGTGAAACCAATGTACAAAGAGTTCAGTTTGCTTGGTTATAGGCGGATACCATGGCAGCACGAACAGCCAAGGTACTACAAGTCTCTGTGCAATGAGGTCAAGGTGTGTTTAATAATTCCCATACATGATGTTTATAAGAAAATATGTATCACCTAATATAAAAGGTTTTTTACCTTTTAGATTAAAAAAAAAATCAGGAAAGATTTTTTTACCTTTTAAAATGATTATTGCTCCATCTCATAGCCATACAAACACTATAACTGGCTAAAATCATTCAGCACAAAGTCTGTGCTTCCTTTGCCATTTTCTGATTTCAAGGTGTGTATCTACACAAAACTTTCTGTTTCTCCCTACTGCTTGAATAACCAGAAAGGTTATCAGCCAGTGTTCCTGACATCACACAACACACCTGCCTAGAAGCAATTGTAGAATCACTATTTACTGAAATGCCATGTCTGGTGATAATTCAGATAGGACAGTAACTGATTATAAGGAAAGATGCCATCTGTAAGATTATTCTCTATAAACAACAGAAAAAATAAAAAGCAGGTCACAAAGAAATATAATTTTTGAAGTTTTTTCCTCCTGCTGAAGAATTATTCTGTCATGGTAAAAATTCAGTTATTTTATCCATTTTTAATAACCCACATGAAAGTGAGATACTTTAACAATAAAGATGCACATGATAACTGTGAAAGAAGGTACCTGAGTTTTCAAACATCAGTTAACTCTAATTAATATTCTAGATAGAGTCAAAAATTTAATTTGCAAGTCAGCTGTTTAAAAAGAACAAAAACAACCAACATTTTCACAGTATTTAACATTTCAAAGCTTTTTTTTACACCACATTTGGTTCTTACTATGGCCCAGTAAGACATCCTTCCGATCCCCCCATCTCCCCGTTTACAGGTGAGTGAACCCTAAAGCACAGAGCATTGACATGCCCAGGGTCTCCCAGGCAGAAGGCAGTGTTAGTGAGAGCAGAACCCAGTCTCCCAACATCTCTGAGGATTCTGTGGAATGTTCTGAGATGGGGCCTGAGCTGGATGGAATCAAGTCTCTGAGTTAGGGAACAGGGTTATGAAGAACAGAGCCCAGGGCTCCTGTTCTCTGAAGACAGGATCTTTTTTGTTTGTCCCAGGCCCTGGGCGTCCAGACACTTCTCTCTATTCCTTTTTCCTTCCATAGGCCCCATTCATTATCTTTCGCTTCCCTTTTCACTAATGATACCAAATACTTCTGGCCAGGGCGAGCCTCTTGTCCTTCTTGCCCGGCCCTCAAAGCAAACATACAGTCCCCTTGATACTTTTCCGGAAGTTTGTAAGGCTAGAAATAATTTTATAAAAGGAAAAAGCTCTCTTACATTCCAACCATACAATTTTCGTGGTTTAAATGTAGTTTTTATTTAGATGAGTAAATGATAAAGGTTACCTAGACATGCAAAAGAAGCTCTTTCAGAACTTAAAGGACAAGTGAAATCCAATTATATTTTAGATTAGGGGTTGGCAACTTTTTCTGTTAAAGGGCAACTTTTTCTGTTAAAGGGCTGGATAGTAAATATTTTAGGCTTTGTGGGCCATATGGTCTTGGTCACAAGTTCTTTACTATTGTAGTTGAGAGCCACCACAGACAATATATAAACCGATGAGTATGGCTGTGTTCCAATAAAAATTTATTTACAAAAAACAGGTGTCAGGCTGTAGTTTCCTCACCCCTGTTTTAGAGAATATAGTACTCCACCCCTTCTAAGTTAAAAGGTTAAATTGTGTTTGAATTATACAAGGAGATAAGAAAGGAACATCATTAGCATATCATCATGGTCCCATTCTACTGTGTGAACTGGGTTGAGGGGGAGGAGAAATGGTAGTGAAGAGTGAGCACTAGGGATAAGGGAAGATGGAAAGGAGAGAAATCCCCAGTGATGGAAGGGAAACCCAAATGCCCATCTGGGTCACCCAGAGGAGACCTGTTTTGGGGTGTTGGTGGTAGTGGGTGGGGGCGGGAGAACCCTCATTCATTCGGTCTCCTTAAATGTGGAGGACGCTCTAGTAACATCCACCCCAGGCCTCCCTCACTCCCCAGTCCCTGGGTTGGTGACTTGGAAGGACTTGCCGGCCTGGTTCCTCCTCCTCCCTTTTGTGAGAACGGGAGGACCGCAGAGAACATGTGACTGTTTGCTCTGACCCTCCACACAGACCTCCTCCCCTTGGGCAAGCCTGCCCCACCCAACCCTGCATATGCTGTAACTGGATGGGGCTCAATCTAATTCTGAGATTCAGATTCGGAACCCTAATTGCTCCTTGAGAGAAGCCACATTCTTCAACACCAGCTTTATAGGCAATAAAGATGAAAATTTCGTCTCAATCTGTTTTTTTTTTTTCCCTAAATTGACCAGATTTTATCTGAGAAAGAGAGGTGTTAATATTGGAATGCCCTAGTTGTGAATACAGAAAACTATTCTCTTTCTTTTCTTTCTCTTTTTCTTTTCTTTGATTATGTAGGATTATCTAGAACTCCCTACCCTGAGAATGCAGTCTACAAAACACTAGTTTCGAGGAGTTCACCGGGAAAAAATATTTCTATGGTCAAAAGTATGAGAAAAAAACTGCAGAGCATGTTCCCTTTCCATTGATTTACAATGCACTATTTATTCAGGTTGTCGAATGATCTTTAATTAAAATATTTTCCTTCGTAGTTCTTAACTAGCTGGACTTTCCACTGCAGCACTATTGATGTGACCTATGATGTTATGAGGGTGGCGGCCATCAACATTGCAGCCCACAGACTGAGCAGGATCTCCTTAATGGTTCCAGAGAGTTCTCTGGCTCAAGATCGGTGCCGCATCTGTTGTGCAATGTGGAAAATCTCATCAAAAGTGATATTTCCACTGTGCTCTTTTCTTTTTTTTTGCTTCTTTCTGTCTCTTGATGGTTCTTTGAGGGCTTTGATGATCAGGTCAAAGGCAGAAAGTGCTACCTCTGTCTGGGTCTCTCTGCCCTGAATGGTCAGTTTCACTATAATCCTCAGACCCTTCCAATCACCGGTTGCTTTGGTGATGTCATCACCAACCTTTTTGGAGACAGGCCCAAGGGGCCGATCTTGGGGGCCAAGGCAAAACTGGCACCGATTCCACAGATTCGGGACAACCAAAGAAAGTTGTGCCTTGGCCTCCTTTGAGCCAAAAGCCGAAAGCCCAGTGTACTCTAAAAAATTAAAAGCTCTGTGAAATTCTTTAGTAAAAAAATTTATTTATTTTTTACAACATATTTGACTTTGGAGTCATTTTATTCACCTGATACCTACTAAACACCTTGCAGAGGTCCATGAACATACTATGGAAAATGATGACATAGCATTTCCAAAGTTAAAATTGATTATGAAATACATTATTTTTACCTAACTCTTGAAGACCCTCAACCTTGCCAAATTTGTTACTTAGCTTTTGAACATTCATTTTACACAATACTAACCCACACTTACTTTCCTTTAGATGATTCTTTTCACAACTCCCTGTTCATCCATTCAGTTGCATTTGGGCCAGACTAGCATCATGTGACTGTATTCTACTACATAATTACAATGCCAGAATAGCCGATAATCTACAGAAGAGAGAAGGGTAGCCAGGCACCTTGAAGACAGGAGGAAACCCCAGTGCTCAGAAACATCTCCCCCACAAATTTCACCAATTAGAGATTCATTAGAGTTAATGAGCTACTCTTTTAAAATGCAAATACCCCCTGGGAGAGTTTGCTTATTAGTCATTCACCAGTGAAGGAGTGGGAAGAACAGTGGAATGGCCACTCCATTAACTTTCATTCTTCATTCACGTACTCATTACACCAGGCAGCCTGGCACTGGGGCAAGAGAATGGCTTTGGAATCTGACAGATCTCCACCCAAATCCTTTACCAAATCCATGACCCTATGCAAGTTAGTTAACGTCTCAGAGCCTCGACATCCTCATCTTAAAAATGGGAATAATGATAAATAATAAGGTTGTTATAAAGATTACATGAGAAAATATGTTAAACCCTAATTGTGGAGAAGAAGGGAGGGGAGTTGGAGCAAGATAATAGTTTTGTCTTGGTGTCAACTGCTGTTCTACCTTTGTCACGTAGCTGTGCCGTTATCTTCAGCACAGGACAGGTGCTAGGAGAGGCTCTCACATGTCAACTCATTTAGTGCTCATGGTGGCATTGTGAGGTAGGTTTTATTATGTCCATTTAAGAATGGTGACTTGTTAAAATCCAAGTCTGCTGACAGGGCCAAATCATTACATAATACATGACCTTTCATTACTTATCAAAACTTGAGTTATTTTATCCAACTCAATTTAATACACTTTATATTTAAGTCTCCCCCAGTTCAGTTTAGTTTTCCTTTCTACTTTTCCTAATACTATCTACTTACTCCCTGAGAAAGGAGGAATAGTGCAAAAGCAGAAGTACTAATTGCTGAAGACATGTGCTGCCCAGGATTCTAATGACGACTGTTATAACCCTGCAAAAAAAATTAGCCAGAATAGGAACAGCTACACCACAGAGGGAGGAATGCAATTAGCAAACAAATATAGGAAAGGGTTCAAGCGGACTAGGAATTAAAGAAAAGCAAATTAAAATGGCACCAAGAACATACTAAATTAGCACACCAAAATTATTACACCCAAAATTCACTAAGAATGGCATATAACTAATACAGTGGCATCATTCTGATAATGAGGTGAATACTAGATCAACATTGGACTGTACGGGGAGATAATAAGAAAGATAATTCTACACACGCACTCACTAAGGGCTTATAAAAATAATTATAAATGGTTGTTAAAATATGAGGAAATTTTTAAATTAAGGGTTCAATAGAACAGGTAGCCTATAAGATATTAGTGTGAATCTTAATATGTATTTATATATACCTTTTAGGCATCGTGTTAAATTTTAACTTTATGACTGCTACTAAAATCACAGAGCTAAAAATCTTGCTTGCTACTTTAAAATTGTAGGGTCACACTGAATACTTAAAAGCATTTTACTCAAGGAAGTAAGAATGCCAGCAAATCCAACTGAGGTCAGAACCACTTAAGAGTCCTACCGGCCTGCTCTTAATTAACTTGTCCTGGATTCCACAGATGTCTTTAGGTCTGAGTCGTGTTACTTTGTAGCTATGGGTAATAATTTTCCTGGAAGATCTTAAAGCAATCCAAAAACATCATTTAAGCATTTAACACTATGTTAAACAGTTAAGCTTATGCAATTTTTACTTTTAGGCTCTAAGACTAGACATACAAAAGGCCAAATTCATTTAGTAGATGTACATTTGTACAGTATTGTATCATGCTGTATAAATCTGCCTTCAAAGATTTTTTGTTAATTTTTCTTAAATCAGAGTAAATTTATATACTATGAGAGTAAGTTGGGCTGATGATTCCTAACCCTGGATTCCAAAACGCTACTGAAAGAAATCTTTACAAAGGGCTGCTGTGAGCAGCCCACTGACAACAGGTTCTATAGGCTCTGCTGAAAACAAACAGAACTGGCACAAAAAGGATTTTCAGTGTGCATAGCTTAAAGCCTAAATTTGTAAAGAGAAAAAAAAATAGGTTCACTCTACCAGGGTTATCTGGTATCCTGAAACAAAAATACTGCCTGTTGTGGGTGAAGATGATGGCACTGATCCATCACCAATATACAAACCTAGGTTGGAGATACACTGGCATCAAGTCACTCACACTCATGAGCATTCAGCCTCCCTTCTCAGCAATAGAATAAACTTGTGAAATTACTGGTTGGTGTCAGGAGTTCTGCTCAGTCAGTTTTCAACATAGAAAAATAAGTGACCCTTGAATTAAATGTGTGTTTCAACCAGTTGCACCAGTTGGTCCAACCAGAGATATTAGGTAGGTAAGCCTCTCGATCTTTCATAATTTAGGTCATAGATTGATGAAAGTTGTGACAGAAAAGTGCAAAGAAAATATTTATACAATATAAATATGTGAAATTTCACATATTTATACAATATAAATATGTGAAATTATAGTCCTGAGGACCACAATATACTATGTCATATTTCGAATGTTCATATAAGAAATGGCATTTGGTCCCTTTAAGAACTCAGGTAAGCCTAATCACAGGCCTGAGGGAGGAAGTCCTAACCTCTTCACCGGCCCACTGACTAGAAACAGGCAGACAGCAACAGTGAATCACCAATTACCGTCCTGAGAAAGGACCCCGAAAGGACCTGGATCAAAGTTTAGGGTTGCAAACTCAGGTCTGGCTACCATTCGCTAAATTTATGGAACTTTTAGTTGGGCTACAATACACAGACAAGGTGGATAAGAAAGTGAATCATGGGCTAGCTTGGGATGAATGTGCCCCAGAGGAAAGCAGGGGCTGAAAGCAGCAGAGAGCAGGGGGCCTTCCTCTGCATAAACGGAGGAAAATTCTGAGACTTCTTGCCAGAGGTATAGTGCATCCCACATTTCAGTGTGCATAAGAGTCACTTGGGGGTGCAAATTCCTGAGTCTCGCAAGAGATTCAAACTTGTAAAGTTGGGTGAAGGGCCCAAGAATTTAACATTTTAGCAAGTATTCCAGGAGGTTCTAATGCACGGTTTCATGGACAATACTTTGAGAAACACTGAAGCAGACTGAGATAACTTTACATGGCTAACAGATTATCATCTGCCTAATTTTTGAAATGACTGTCTCCTCCCTCCTTCTCTCCTTCCTTCCTACATTGTTTAAATATTTAGAGAGTACATATCTCTGTGCTAAGGATGGGGCTCAATAAGATAAGTTCCCAAAAGAATAGAAAGCAGGGTCTGAAAGAAATATTTGTACATCCACTTCATAGCAGCAAAAGGAGGAAGTAACCCAAGTGTTCATCAGCAGACGAATGGATAAACAAAAAGTGGTGTATATATACAATGGAATATTATTCAGGCTTAAAAGGAAAGAAACCATGACATATGCTACAACATCGATGAACCTTGAAGACATTATACCAGTAATAAGTCAGTCACAAAAAGACAAATACTACATGATTTCATTTACGAGCTGGACTAGAATAGTCCAGCTGAATAGTCCAGCTGAGCTAGAATAGTCCAGCTCGTAAAGACAGAAAATAGAATGGTGGTCGCCAGCGGCTGCGGGTAGGGGCAAATAGAGTTTTGTTGTTTATTAGGTACAGAGTTTTGAGTTTTCAAGGTGAAAAGAGTTCCGGAGACTGGTTTACAACACTGCGAATGTAATTAACACTACTAAACTGTACACCTCAAAATGCTTAAGGTGATAAAATTTATGTGTATTTTACTACAATTGAATATAAAAAAAATTTAAATAAGATGTGTTATCCTCTATTTAGAACAAGAAAATGGTGGAAGTTAGAGATAAGTCTACTACTGGTTAATACCGTATTTTACAATTTATTTTAGTTTTGTTCTAGTGTGTGTTTACATCAAGATGTTCTAATTAGTCTATCTCAAATTCATAATATTATTTTAATAAATATATGAGGAAAAATCAGGTGAAGGAAATTGTGTTTTCTCTCTCTCTGCTACAGAATTGGTTATGGCTCACTAAAGGGCCTGGCCACCATAAATGGTTTGACCTGCTGCCCAATTACAATGCACAGCAGTAAAAAAGTTAATAACCAATATCAGGAGAATGCACTTTGGCCACTTGGTACTAGTACAATAATGCTGTTTCTGTTGATGTGTTTCTGTAAGCTTATTTGTATTTCCATTATCAGGTAACAACATGGTGTTAGTGACACTGAATAGCAATGTGCTATGCTTTATAAAAATCTCAACTACTAGCTATAAAAATTGAAATTTCTGAATAACTTGAATCAAGAAAGCTAAAATACAAAGTACTGGATAAACAGATAAAGCATAAATGTAGATTACATAAAACTTCAGAGCTAATATGTATATCCTTTAACGATCTAAAGCAAAACACCTGAAGTTCCTCTAAGGAAGAGACATTTTTCAATACCTTTAAGCCTTGATGTCACTAGGATGGGAAGGGGCGCTTGCTGACAATGAAATCCAGGTGTGTGGGGGGAGGGGTTCAAGATCAACAAATTCTGAAGTCTCCACTGCTGGCTTCTGCTTCTTTTCCCCACAGAAATCCCACCAAGTTGGGGGAGTTAAGGGAAGCAGTTTAAGGGAAGGAAAAGGAGAAGAGTAACAGGGTAGGAAGCAGTAGACAAATCAGACTTCGAGACTGGTAGATCCTATTCTAACAACGGGGGGATATTGATCTCAGGAGCTCCAACATAGGTTGATAGCACACCATCAGAAAGGTGTAAAGGCAAAAGCAATTGAAGGAAGAAGTGCGCTGGTGAGAGTGAGCAGGTGGCATGGCTAAAAAGTATGAGAACTGGCTTGATGACAGGGTAGAAGTGATTATGTTATGATGATGAAAACAGTAAGGACCACTCTTTGAAATGTTCCTCAACCTGGACTTCGACCAGCTATCATGTACTTAATCTTCACTTCTCAGCTTCAAACTCACAACCTCAAGGTGCCCCCAAGAGAATCCATTATCCTCTACATTTTTCTCCAAAAAAATTCACACATTTGCAATCATTTAATTATATGCACTCACTTGTTTAAAAGCTGTTGTTCCCACTAGACTGTCAATTCCACCAAGACATGCTTGTTTTATCTGCCAATGTCTCTAACATCTAGAACAGTGACTGGCACTATGTATGTACGTGGTAGGCCCTTATGAAATGGGTATTTTCCGACTGATGCATTACAGCAAACATGGCATTGTCAAGAGAACGGTGGCAGATAGTCTCGGAGAAATAAGTTTCTCATGCAACTAGAGAATACATAAAGGAAGCTAAAGAGGATGCTCTATGATTGGTAAAACAAAACAAAACAAAACAAAACACGTTTATTTACAAACTTAGAACTCAGTGAGAGGTAGAGGCTGAACAAAAGATTTAAAGAGAGATCAATAATTGCAGCTCTAATGTGAAGTTTGGACAGGATTTCTGCAATAAGGACAAGGTAGACCAGCTATGAAACTTGGAAACACTTCTCAGCAGTTTGTCAGGGTAGAAGAAAAAGGACAGAGAGTCGACAGTGACTTTGAAACCAGAGAAGAGATTTTACCAGAGTCTAGGTAGTTACAGTGAGTCTGAGATAACTGCATGAAATGTAAACGGTGCTGAGATTCCAAAGCAATTCTAATATTTTTATCGTATTGTTATTTAATGCTGTATTTATGTTTACTACTGATATGCATTTGACAAATTTAAAAATACCTTCTTTAAAAACATAGTACGTTAGAAATATAGACTAACATATTTGTGATATTTAAAATTCCTCTAAAAACAGTTGTAATGTTCAAAAAAATTGAATTCCTTTTAATTTATAAAGAAAAAATCACTAACTTTAAGATTGGTTAAATAGTAAAACCAATTGTCATTTTAAAGTTATAAAAACTGTATATGGTTTATAAACTTTAAACTTATATTTCTAATTTATTACCACCAAACGCCACAGACTTGCTCAGTTTCATAAATTCGATATTCTTAAAATTAGGATTCATTTATTAAATCCCCACTATATATTTGTATTTTCAGGCCTAAATGATTTCAAATAAATTCAGTAGTCTTCTAGGGACAGGTTCAATGAAATCAGAATTCATTTGGACAGGTGCCTAATTGCAACACATAAAAAAAAACTCCATATATAATGGAGTATTACTCAGAGATAAGAAAAGATGAAAGACTGCCATTTGTGACAACCTAGATGGATCCTGAGATTATCATGCTAAGTGAAACAAGACAGAAAAAGTTGAGAACCATATGATTTCACTCATATGTGAGATATAAAGCTGAAAGCAACAAACAAACAAGATGAACATAAACTCAGACACAGACAACAGTTTGTGGTTCCCAGAGGGAAAGGGTGGGGGTGGAGGTAGATGAGGGTAAAAGTGGCAAAATATATGGTGACAGAAGGAAATTTAACTTCGAGTGGTGAACACATGATGCAATATACATATGACATCTTATTGAATTGTACACTTGAAACCTTTATCATTTTATTAGCCAATGTCAACCGACCTATAGACCATGCATCTACCTACCCATCCCATAGCAGAACAAGTCAGGAAGAAAAGCATAAAGGACATGGTTCCCTGTTAAGCCTGATTCTAAGATTATAGCAAATAGTATGCTTAATAAGAAGCTTCTCAGATTGTGAGACAGTATCTAGACACAGTGAGATAAAAAACTAGAGAACTTTGGTTGGTTTAGGCCCCGAGTTCTCGAAAACAATACATGGACCGATATTCAAATATCAGTAGAAAACAAAAACATTCCACTGTGGTCTGAATGTATCCCCTCAAAATTCCTGTGTTGAAATCCTAACCTCCTATGATGATGGTATTAGGATGTGGGGGCTTTGAGAAGTGATTAGGTCATGAAGGTGGAATCCTCATGAATGGGACTAGCGTCCTTATAAAGAGACCCCACAGAGATCCCTAGCCCCTTCCATGATGTGAGGATGTGGTAAGAAGTCATCAGCTCTGAACTAGGAAGAGGGCCTTCATCAGAAGCGACCATGCGGGGGCCTTGATCTTGGGCTTCCCAGCTTCCAGAACTGTAATCAATAAATTTCTGTTGTTTATAAAGCTACCCATTCCCTGGCTTTTCGTGCTAGCTGCCTGAATGAACTAAGACACATTCCAAAATTAAAAAATTGGGGGCTTATTCATCATTTCTGATTATCCAAATATCTGTTTCCCTCTAAGACTGGTGAGCTAGTCTTTTTATTTCCCAATTTCTATGGACAGAACATTTTTTTGAAGTCAGTTTGCCTGCCTCTCTATCATCTATCTAACATCTATCTAGTCTTTCTTCCTCCTTCTCTCTCTTCCTGAATAACTGAGTCCCAGCAAGAAGGCAATGGCAAGATGTTGGAACCTAAGTGAGGAGAGGACGATGTGGGGGAAGCTGTGGCAGCAATGGACTGGCTCAGGCTACTGAAGTACAAGCAGGGCCTGGATCATCTCATTGTGCCATGAAGTGTTTAAAGAATGAGAAGGACAATTTGAAGGTGCTCCCACTGGTCAAACTGGGACCTTGTAAGCATCGAAATAAATAATTATAGTAACATTATAATCCATTAAAAATATCCACAAATAATAAAATTATTTTTAAAATCCATGCACAGGTATTGATATAAATAAAAAATTAACAGATAAATAAGAGGAGGCGGAAGCTTTTCCTTGCAGTGGAATGCCAAGTGAAGAATTGAGAATGACAGAATTAGAAAATTACTATTTGGCAACTATCATGGTAATAGTTAATTCAGCCAAGAAACACAGTTAGATGCTAGAACTAGTGGGTGGGAGGTTGATAAGGAACAGGATATTACATAGTCTCAAAGCACCATCTCCCAAATACTGATTATAAAGACAGCATGAGTAACTTTAACAAAGCATAGTAACAAAGTCTGTTAGATATGACTTTACGTAAGTGATCATGATAAGCATCTCCAGTAATATAACAAATAGGAATTGTGCACTACCCAGTAGGATGCAGTGGGAACACATCACTTCTGTAACATTCCTAACGAAAATGCATAACCTAAATGTAATTTTGAGGACATGTCAGACAAACCCAAATTGAGGGATATTTAACAAAATAACTGACCTGTAATCTTCCAAAGTATCTAGATACTGAAAGTTAAGGAAACTTTCTCTACAGAAACTAATCTATACATTTAGAGATTACAATAATGTGTAACCAGGCTGGTCCTGTTTTCTTATGTAGTGCTTTTCCTCAAAAGATTTTAAGCAAGTATTTTTTTCTTCCTTTAAAGAAATTGTGACAACTTTGCGAAAGGAATCTCTTTACAACGTTACGAAGAAGGAATAATTTTGCTAATTTAACAGGTGAAGAAAATAATGAAAAAGAGATCTTAAAGTTCCCAGTACCACAAAATGTCTACATGGTAGAGCCAGCATACATACTAAACTCTATCTAGGTTCAGGACCCACATTCTTTCTAATATAAAACAGTTCTCTCTAGACTCTCTCCATGAACAATATCCACCTTCGGAATGGCATATTGTCATGGGCAAATGGGGTCCATTTCTTGTCTTAAATTTCTTCTTTTTTGCCCCCTTTTTGTGAATGTACGGAATTAGAATAGACAGTACAATGTCTATTTCTGGGTTTGTTTCACTTTACCAGAAATACACTAACCATTTTATAACACTGGGCAAAACAAACTGAGTAAGACATGTAACAGGGTGCCTCTTGAAGCAGTTTTGTATTGGTTTTTAAGCATGACATTGGTGTAATTATTTCTGTCTCTGATGTTACATTTCTATTTTCTCTTAAGGAACTGGAACCAGTTTTACATCTTTCTAATAAAAGCACATCACTTTACCTCCATAATTTCCAACAGTTCATTTTTCAAACTAAAAATCTTGTAGTTAAAACGCAGAAGCAAATTTTGATCTTATCTTGACTACTGCCCTCCATCCCTGCTTCCAACCCCATTTTATAAGTGAAATCTGGAACACAGTGTCCTTATTGTTCATTCTCACTCTCACCTCCCAGCCCCAAAGCTTAACAAACACCCACAGACACACACCCTCTAGTATATGCCTTTTTGAAAACATAATTTCTATTCTACATAAGATAGGATTCTTAAGATCTCATACTCCAGCTCTATTGTCATTAAAAAGATAGTGAATTCTTTTTATTTTGACAGGAAATATGTATTTTAATAACACCGGCCTTGGTTTACAGACCACTTAGAGCAAGTTACAACTATCTGTAATTGATCTGACCTAGTTTCATTTTACAAATTAGACAAGACAGTGCAACCAGCTTGCTTTTATAAAGATTAAACAAGACCCTAGTCTCTTCAGCAAAACTACCATCTCAAAACAGTACAGTTCACTTCTAGAACAGACTTGGCCAGTGAATATGTATATCCACACAAGAGATTATGCACCAGACATTCTGCTATTGTCGCTGATACAGGAACAGAGGGTCAATAATGTGGATTAACTAGGATTAAAGTATTATTCTGATTACATTTGTGGCTCAAGATTCTAGGTACTTTAAACATTCTTAAAATTAAACAAAAAAATCTACAATTCAAAATAAATAAAAGAAAAAAAACACATTTAAAAGTTAAGAAAATTATGAGTAAACTAAGAAAAAGCTTAATTTTATTATATATGCAGCAGCATGCATGTACATAACCTAAATATATTTTCTCACCTCTGGTGATACATAAGACAGTATGTGACACAAACATGTGTATCTCACATGTACACATGTAAAGGTTTCAGATAAATAAATGGCATAAGGGATAGAGAATCATGAAAAATATTCAGAACAGAAAAGTATCTGAGAATACAAGAGAAAAAAAACAAAAAACAAAACTGAAAGATTTTCATTTTTCCCTTATTTATTCTTGTTTATTTTCTATTAGTATTTTAAAAGTTTCTTCCCAAACTAGTGTATTCCTAAAATAGAAGATAGAGAAGTAAAATGGAGAATGGCTAAGAAAAGGGAAGCTTAAAAAATGAGTGAATGGAAAAAAATAAGTTTAGAGTGATATAAATGGTAAATATGTGATTTTTTTCCATTGTATGAGTAATTTACTTAATGTAATAACAGGTTATTTTCACATTTTAAAATTATTAATTTTATGTTTAACTCTGTGACTTGCTTCTTTGCTTCTTTATTCAAAATACGAGGCTAGAGAAAATGGTTTAGATTTGACAAACGGTACCTCGATGCATTAAAAAAAAAAAATGGAGTTTTGCAAATGATCAGAATTATACACTTTTAAAATAGTTTTCCAGGTTGCTGTTTTTCCATTTCTTTATTCCAGACATCAATTTCTCCCTTTCTGAATTTAGAAAGTAAATGGTCCAAAGCCCAAACAAAAAAAACTATTAGCTCAGTAAGGAGGATAAATATAAAATTAATATATAAAATTCAATAGCTTTCAAATAACTAGTTATAAAATATAATGGAAAGAAATTATACAATACCAATAGCCACAAATATAAAATATTTGGAAATAATTGTTTTAAACCAGGTGCTGTATGAATAAACCTATAAAATTTTACTGAGGCACATTAAAAATACTTGAATAATTGGAGACTCATTTCTGGATAGAATTATCTACATATAAATATGTCAATTCTTCCCACATAAATGTATAGAAATACCAATAAGGTAATTCCAAATAAATCCCCACTTTTTTTCCCCCTGAATTTGGCAACATATTTTAAAGTTCTAGTAAAAATTTTAAAAGATCAGATAATTTTTGAAAAAGAATGGGGGAGGATGTTCTGCCCTATACACTACTAAATTTTCAAAAATCTAAGTTAATTAAATCTAAGTTAATTAAAAATCTAGTTCATTAAGTTAATGAACTAGAAAGAAAACAGATCAATGACACAAAAACTCAGAAACAGATCCTAGGATATAAAAAAAATATTTAATATATTCAGTACAAGTCAATATAATTTTATTAAATACCTATGTGTCAGGTACTGTGTTAATAGGAACGTAAACTGGTATAATCTTTCTAGAAAGCAATTTGGCAATCTGTATCAAGAAAGAGTTGATATCCTTTTAGCCCGCAAATGCACTTCTAGAATTTCTTCTAAGGAGAGGTCGGAAATTATTTTAAGTATTTACATAAAAATATCCATTACACGGTAATTACTAATAGTGAAAACCTAACAAAAAACAAATTAATAAATTAATACGGTAAATCCATAAATGGAATAATACACAGCCATTAACATTATATGTTCAAAACATTTATAGTCATATAATAGAATATTGTATAACAAAGAGAATAATTAACTATAACTGCACATAACAATATAGGTGAATCTCACAAACATTTTAGTGAAAGAGCAAGACACAAAATGTACACACTATATGATTCTATTTACATACATTCCATACACATATAATAATCTATGTTGTTAAAACTCAGAATACTTTTGGGGAGTTGAGTGAAGTGACTAAAAGGTATGGGTTGGGAGGAGATTCTAGGATTCTGTAATTTCTATTTCTTGATTGGGATGCTAATGACATTTTATGAAAAGTTACTGAAAACGCTTGTACATGTTTCTGTATGTATGCTATTCATCAGTAAAAAGTTTTTCAAAATTAATGACATGGAAAAATGTCCATAATATTAAAGTAGAAAAAAAGTCACTCTACAAAACTGTGCATAAAATATAGTAGAAAGAAAACAGAAAGTTGGGGGTGTAAGTTGGGAGATTGGGGCGAATTAAGGTGAATTAGTAAGAGACAGAAAAAGAGTGCCTGGTATCTTGTAAGAGTAATTTGTTAGAAAAGCTTGGTTTGAAGAAGCAGAGATGGTGGTGGCTTGAGAGTATGTGGAGTAAAGGGGGATGGTTTTACAAAGGAAAAGTTTGAACCTGTTTAAGTTCTGATGGAAGAGTCAGTAGAGAGGGAAAGGTACTGGAAATAATCAGAAAAAGCAATAATGTCCCTTCAGCAGGCTGGTAAATATATACAAAAATAAGCAACTTAGAAAAGGAACAGGATGTTTTTGAATACAATATGTACACAAAGCAGTTCTTTTTCATACAGCTTTGCAAATTAATGTGTCAAGGGACGTGTCCATTTTCCTCTCTGTGAATATCCATTTATAGTCTTGCAGGAGGCCTTCAGATTATCATAGTATCTGGATTGGGTCGTTGTTATAAGAGTTTTAGCCAGAGGATAGCCTCTCACTTTAAAATACTTCAGGCCAAAATAAAGACAAATTCAAGTGAAGAACAGGTCAAGTACAAGGACAGAAAGTCTGGGGTCGAACAGTATTTCTACCACATTCTAGCTGTGTGACTTGAGGCAAGTAATTTAACCTTGCTGTGCCTGAGTGGCCTCATCTAAAATATGATGACGATAATAAAAACTAGATAAGAGGCTTAATAAGATCATTCAAATAAAATGCTTAGCCCAACATGTGGCACAGAGGAAAACCTCAATACTTATAAATTTCTATCATTGCTTTTTTTTTTTTTTGAACTGGGAACAGAGTTTCTAAGATGTCTGCAGATCTAGAAATAACAAAAACCAAAAACATAATAGGTGATAAACACAGTCCTAATACACAGTAAATAATCTAATTAAAGAATATGCTTTCTCTCAGCTTTTTAATTTGAAAAATGTTATGTCTATAGGAAATTTCAAAGAATAGTACAATGAACATTATAGATTATTCGCCCTTCACGTAAGTTCACAAATTGTTAAATTTTGCCATATTTACTTTCTATTCCTCTTTTCTTTCTCTCTCTCTCTCTCTCTCTCCTCTCTCTCTCTCTCTCTCTCACACACACACACACACACACACACACACACACACACAGATGACCAGTGTTGAAGAAGCCAAGACTCCGATTAGTTGGTTCATTCTATAGAAGAACCTACTCCATCTATTTGCCATGTGTATAAAAAGCCAGCCTTTTTCAGAGAACCTGTATATTGTATAAGACATATTATGTAGTAATATTAAAGCTGCGATAATTGCAAGGACGAAAGGAGGAGCAAATAAAAAAGATATATTTTCTTCAATGCTCCCTTGGGAAAGGTAAAGGGTCTCGGAGCTCTATTCTTAGTTCTGTTAATAAGGAGAAAGTAAAGGCTTTCATCAAGAGGCAAAGAAGCCTGATAGACCTGGATGAGGGCTAGAGCTAGACATGTTACTGAATAAAGTTACTAGCAAAGGACTTTGAGAAATATCCCTGTGTGTGCACAGGTATTTCTCCCTTCCCTATACTGAACAAAACATTTAAATGAAGGTTCTCCACTCTCTTTAAGCATCAAGTTATCATGCATATCTGGCGGTAGACCAAAAGGACACAAAATACTTTGTCTCGAGTAACTATATACCTGAAAATGTATTCTGCAGATTTTAGGTTGAACCACATAAAATGTTTTCTAGTTAAAAAGTCAATATTGGCAATTTTGTATGTTCACATATATTTGTTCCAGTGGGAAATGTCACATGTACAAGGATATACACTGCAGTATTGTTTACAAAAGTGGAAGTCTGGAGATAACCTAAATGTCAATAGATAGGGGAGCAGTCGATAAAGTACGGCATGACCACACAATGGAATATTATGCAACTGTCAAAAGAAAACGAATTAAGAAGCTCTCTATGTACCACCTGGGAAATTTCTTGAGATACATCATTAAGTGAAAAATGTATGGTACAAAATATTCAGTAAACTACCTTTTGTGTAAAAGCAGGGAGAAGGGTAAAAAGATATATTTGCATTTCCTTATATATACATAAAGAAATTCTGAGAGGATATACAAGAAATTAATAATAGTTGTATAATTTCAGGGGAGTGTGAACTGTGCAGATGGAAGACAGATGTTGGAGGAAGACTTTTAGTGTATCCCTTTCCATGTGCATGTGAACCAATTGTATATGTTATCTAGTCAGAAAATTTTAAGTAAAAATCTCTGGGAAGAAAAGTTAAGGTATTAAATGTTTAGATGGCGAAACAGAAATTGGAAAACGATTCTTGCTATGTCTTCTATCTACAACAATGCAGTTAAGTTCTAATCATCTCTATGACAGCATACTAATGTTTACATGGTAACCATTAAGATATAAAAAAAATGATGATTTTTTTGGCACGCTATCTTTGTGTTACCTTAGAGAACACAATAATTTATAAAAGGCATTTATTAAAAGAAAATTTGATTTTGAGATATTTATAATATATATATAACATTTATTTATTATATAGTTGCAAAAAATAAAAATTCCTGTGAATATTTTACCTAGTTTTCCCCATGATAACCATCCCCAACCACTAATCTGTTCTCTATCTCTAAAACTTTGCCATTTGAGAATATCATATAAATGGAATATTATATAAAAGGAATCATACTGTATGTAATCTTTTGAAATTAGCTTTTAATAAGCTTTTGCAACCTCAGTGCCCATATTTCATGTTCCCATATGCTCTTTTTAAGTCAGGGTTATTGAGAGATAATTTACATGTTGTAATATTTATCTTTTTCAGTGTGTAGTTATATGAGGTTTTTTTATAGTTTCATGACAGTATAATTAATGCATAACAAACTGCACATTTTCAAGTGTTGGATTTGATCAGTTTTGACATCTGTATACATTTGTGAAAGCATCATCACAATCAACATAATGAATCTATCACCCCAAAAGATTTCCTCCTGTTCCTTTGTAATCCATTTTTCCTAAACCACAATCTCATCCCCAAGCAACCACTTTGCTTTCCATACCCATACCCACAGGGTTGCTTTTCCAGATTTTTTACGTAAAGAGAATCATACAGCATGTAATTTCATTTCTCTTGCGTAAATACATAAGAGAGGAATGGACGGGTCATATAGTAGGTATATGTTTAACTATTTGTAAAAACTGCAAAACTTCCAAAACGGCTGTATTTTACATTCCCGCCAGCAATACATGCAAGTTCCAATTCCTCCATATCCTCACCAACATTTGGATCAGTTTTGATTTTAGCCATTCTAGTGGGTGTAGTAGTATCTCACTGTGGTTTTAATTTACATTTCCTTCATAACTAATGATGTTGACCACATGTGTGTGCTTGCTTGCCATCTATATATATTCTTTGATGAAGTATCTATTCAAATCTTTTGCCCGTTTTTTAAAATGAGGCTGTTTCTTATCACTGAGTCTTGAGAGTTCTTTATATTCTGGATAAAGTCCTTTATCAAATATGTGTTTTGTAAATATTTTCTCTCAATCTGAGGCTTTTTCCATCTTCTTAGCAGTGCTAAAAGGCACTGCTTTTAAAAGAAAGCAGAAAATTTAATTTTGATGAAGTCCAATTTACCGATTTTTTTTCTTTTATTGATCATGATTTTTTCTGTTATATTTAAGAAATCTTCATCCAAGGTCACAAAGATTTTCCCCTACATTTTCATTTATCAGTCTTAAAGACTTAAGTTTTATATTTAGGTCTATTACCCAATTTGAATTAATATTTATATATTATATGAGCCTTGTACAGAATCCTAGGGAACATCTGCTCTTAGGGCCTGAAGCAAAGAGAAAAGCAGTCAGTGAGAGAGTTGGAAGAGAACAAGCAATGTACTGACACACAGAAGCCAAAGAGGGAGATGGCTGCAAATAAAAGAGTTAAAGCTGTCAGAGTCTTTATGAAGCGTTGCATGAGGACCAATGGAAGCAAACAGAGTAATGGTCGCTGGATTTAACAAAATGAGGTCGGTGGTGGTCTTTGAGACATCAGTTTCAAGACAATGACAGACAGAAGCCAGATTGAAGTGGATCAAAAGAAAGCATGGATGGTAAAGAATAAAAGCTTTAAATCACTCTTTTGAAAATTTCGGCAATGAAAATGAAAGAAACACATATGACACTGAACTCAAAGAGTTTCTTGACTAAGGAGAAGGACCAGGTAAACAGAGATTAAAAGAACACAGAAACATATTAGATAATTGATGAAACAAGGTTTGAGATGAGGTAGGATGAGAATTTGTTAAGACCACAGTTTACCTTTTGCAAGGAGACAGAAAGTGAGAAGAAAATTGGATAAAAGCAGAGACGTTTAGAGATGGTGGCTAGGGAAACACAAGGACCTGGCTCAACCTTCCTGGCAAAGTAAGGGAGGCATTGATCTACTGAGATTAAGAAAGGTGCGGTGGGTCTTGAGGAGTATAAAAGGGTTTAAAATTGGTGATGTGAGGGAAGTGGTGGCTTGGGAATTGAATAGAAATAAATAATGGGCTTATCAAGGAGCTCTGACAGCACTCCTAGAGAATGAATATGTTTGTAAATTTTAATATTTCCTATATTCCCTTTCCTTGGCTGCCAAGAGTTCCAAAAAGAAAGACACAATTGGATTGTCGTTCCATAACTACACTGCAGGACTTCGCTACCTACAGCACTTGCGCTCTCTTTTCTAAGACTCACAACCTGTTTGGTATGTAGAACAGGAATTGCAGTTCCACTTTATACATGAAGAAACAGAAGGTGAGAGAATGGCTTTCCCAAAATGCTCTGCTAGCTGGGACTTGAATCCAGATCTTTTGATTCTAATTCCAGTAATTAGTATTTCCAGTAATTTCCTGACTGCATCATGTTGCTCTCTGTCTTCAATGCTCTTCATCGCCATTCTTAAAACCTGGACTTTTGAAAGTTCCTTAATTGCTATTCTACCTTTCCAATCCACCCCACGCTCTCCTCCATTCACATTCCTAAACCCAACTTTGCTCATACTTTGTAGAGGGTAGAGTCTGCAGAAGAGTTTGGGGCACATGAAGGCTCAGTTTGCAAACAGAAAAATGAACTCTCAAGCTGCAGCCATGCTTTGCCATTTAGAATGAATTCATGCCTGATTCTCAGTGTTTTCTTCAGGCTCTGGTGAAGAAAGACACAAGGAATCAGGAGAGAGCAGCCATCACAGAGTGAGGGAAATGACAGTTCGGGTTCTGGAAAACACCCAATGTAGGGCTGCAAGACTGGAACCTGCTAGAGCTCTGGGGCTACCATTCCTGCCCACCCTTCTCCCTCCATCCAGCTTTCCAAATTCCCCTAAGTGAAGTAAAGCCCAAGAGTCTCCCCTAGAAAATCATCAATGTATGATAAATTCTTAGAGCAAACCTAAACCTAGCGCCTTTATTTTGCCTCGGGTGAAAATTTTGGTTTTTAGTGTGTTGGGCAATCAGTATAAAAACTTACAATGAGTGAGTGGTAAGAGTCTTGGTTACTTGTGAATACAACAGTTGTTTTTTTTTTTTTTTTTTAATTCAGCTCCCTCTGACCTTGTAACAGTTATTTTGCTACTGTAGACTGTGATGCAAATTAAGGCATTTCTATTCTTATTTCAAAGTCCACTGCATAAAATAAGTATACGCTTTTCAAAGCAATTGACAGCCTAATGTTCCACATTGAACTACAACAAATCAACACGTCACCAGATTATTTCATTATTATTTGACTAAATCATTTAAAAATTTATCAAAAAAACTGTAATTTTCATGAACTCTCATAGTTTCTGGTCTTAAAAAACAGATACTTCTCCTAATATTGCAAATTATATACAAAGCGAGTCCAAAAAGCAGCCTCATGTTTTTTTTCTACAAAAGATCACTAATTTTTTAAATGCATGAGTTAACGTAAATATAACTGTGAAAGCAGACCTCTCACAAGCTAAATCATCCTACAACCTGTACTTTTTAGTTGGCACTGGTTACAAAAACAATTATTCTGTAGTAGAGCATCTTATATTTCCAAGAACTAAATGATATTGTGAAACAGCAAAATCTAGTAGACCAGAATTAGTGATATTTCTGCTTTTAAGCACTAAAGGAAACAAAGACTAAATTTAAGGTGAACCCCCAACCCCCGCTCCAGCCTTTTTAAAGGGCTGCTTCTGTTATATTTAATCCACTTTCACACAGTTTTTCTTAATTACACTACAGCTGTCTGGTAAGGCACAACTGACCACTTCCATCATGAAAACAAACTGTACCCCACCATCTAAAGTTCTTGATTAAAAAGCGAATGTTTTTGTGAGCCCAGAGAAAACGGTGCAGCTGCTCCATTTCACGAGGCAGGCACCTCTACTCCATTCAGCTGTGAAGAATGGCAATGACTGTAAATTGTTCTTCCCGATCGGTTCCACAATAAAAACAAACCACACTACTCTCAATTTTTCAAAGCCAATTTTTTTAAGCCTCCAGTACACTAGAAACAAGAGTTGTGTTCTTCTGATTCATGGCCTTTGATTTCTACATAAACGTCCCTGTATGCATGTAAAAACAGGTCCCTGCAGGATACTCACAGAGACTGTATATATTAACTTACCAGATGTACCAGAAGATAGAAACGCCATCAGCCTACCTTTTAAAGCAAGATGCTATTTAACAGCTTAAACTGCCTGTGACTAAAGGATGACTGTAAAGAACATACCGTATGTGGAGAGGCAGGCATTAGGTGGTTCATGAGAAAGCTTCAGTGTTCACAAAAACTACAACAAATGGTTTTGAACTTGAGTTTTAATGCTCTTGGTTAAAATCCATACTGTGGAATTAAGGTCAAGTCACACATCTGCATTTGCAACTAAAACACTAGGAATCTGATTAAAAGCTAAAATTATTGTTAAGAAACTTCTAAATGTTCCCAATTTAATCACTAGCTCAAACAACATTTATGGTTTAAATGTGATCTCCAAAGTATATTCTCAAACACTTATTAAAAAATGTTTGATCACATCTCCCCTATATTTATATAAATGTATAATTTACTTATTTACAAACAGAGCACTGTACTAATATCTAATACACATTCTAAAACATATGCAAAAATAAATGGTTCGTTAAGGATGGAATAAAAATAATTTATAAATAGAAGTTTTAAGACTGTCTCTGCACACCTCCAATGGGCCCTGTTGCACAGCTCCTGGGGCACTGCCCACCTCTTCCCCATCTTCCATGGAGACCCTAAATGGACCCTCACCTTGGCCATAGCTAATGTGAGGCCACGGTGGTCTAAGAATTCATTTGAATGAATTCTCTGATTGCTGTAAATTTCTACCCCTGCACCCAAGAAGATATTTTGTGGAAACATAAGGCTATAATCTAGTTTAGAACAGCTTTCAATTCTGACTCACGACTAGAGTGTTGCAATGGAACTTAAATGCGATCAAACGTTATGGAGATAAAAACAAGAAAATATTCAGATTTGTGAACCCCCACTTTGATGGCAAAATTTCTGGCATGAAGCTACCAATGATTCCTCTCTAATACAAATAGCGATCGATATCGCCCACATCAACAAGTAGGTTTCTACTGAAAACAACAATCTGTGGCCGCTGCAGTGATTGCACACACAACTGTGCTGGTCACCAGCCTTTCCATGTGTCTCCTATTGACACTTTATGTTTCCAAACTATCTGATTTACAAACCCATTCTTCCCAGGAACACTAGCAATATGTGATTTCAGGCAATGGAAGTTAACATCAAGTGAAGACTCTTTGTTTCCACTGAGCCCTGTCAATAATGGTACGTGTTAGATATTTATTAAGTCTACACAATTTTGCCAGGTTTGGCTAGAAGCTGGTCATACAAATATCTTCGTCCTCAAGGAGCTAGAAAAAAAAATCTAACAAAAATTATCCTTGCACAGAAACGTCTTTCTTGCCTTCTTTCTCTCTGACCATTTGTTCTCAGTCTCCTTCACAGGTTCTTCATATTCTACCTAGTCTCTTATTCACCTAGGTTACAAGACACACCTCGTTTCATTGCACTTTGCTTTATTGGGTTTCACAGGCTTTGTTTTTTTGTTTTGTTTTGTTTTGTTTTTTACAAACTGAAGGCAAGACCCTCTACCAACGAAAAAATTATGACTGGCTTTATCACAGGACTCGCTTTGTTATGGTGGCGCAGAACCGAACCCACAATATCTCCGTCGTCTGCCTGTATTCTCTTCTCACTCCACCTCTAGGAGAGCTTATCCAGCAGTATAACTCAAGACAGACCAATATGCCTTTGACTACTAAAGTTATTTCTAAAGCACACTTTCTTGAGCTACAGACCACACTTCCCATACTTCCAACTGCTTACTTGATTTCTCCAACTGAACGCCCCAAGAGCACTTCCAAAGTCTGGCCAATTTTCTCTCCTTGACACCTCTCAAAACTTGTCTGCTCCTCTCCATGGCCACCACTTTAACTCGGCACCATCCTCACTGAGCTTTTCCCTCAAATATCTGCCCTCCTTGACTTTCTCTTCCACATCACAGTCAGAGCCATATTTCTAAATACTCTGACCCTTTCCCTTGCTTAAATAAGGAGAAACAGAGGACATCCTGAGGAAAAAGAAAAGTCAAAGAACAGAATCTTAAGGCTACAAGAGATTTGAGAATTTTATAAGCTGAAAGGAAAGAGCCTGTGATAAGGAAGAAAAGAAAGAAAAGGATAAATAGAGCAAGGTCCCACAGCATCGGGCAGTCCAAGGGCCTTGGAGGAGGGTCTGCCTCAGAGGCAGAAAGAAAGGTTATAAGGATGGCTGGGATGGAGGTGAGTCTGGATGTGGAGGGAGGCAAGCTGAGGGAGCATAAGCCAGGTGTTACCTATTTCCTTGGAAAAATGATGAAGGAGATAGATTATTATATCCTTTTAAAGGAGGGGGTCATGACAGTTGAGTTTCTGAGAAAAGATGTTCCAGTTTGGAATAGTCACTATGGTTAATTTAAAAAGCAGCTGATTAGGAGTAAGTCTGAAAAATTAAAAAGAGAGGCAAGTCATCCTGAGTGCTGACCTGAGGCTGGAAATCATAAATCTGTACCTGAGTCAATCAGCACAGCACAGGTTGCAACGGTGGTGGGCAGGAGAAGGGGGAGGAGTATGATTATGGTGCTAACTGGCTTTAAATCACCTACAGCTCTCAACACCCACCTTCATCCATTGAGCTCAGTTTCTCCCAGGCCAGTGCCATTTCATTCCTCTTCCTCTGCTGGAACCTGTGTTCCAACCATAATGAACATGCTATACCATTTCTAGAACCTACCATGCTGTCAGAACTCTGTCTTAGGACATGCTGCTTCCTCTTTATTAATGTGTTTCTCTCTACCCCTCTCTACTTCCCTCCACTATCTATGGAAACAAAAAGGAAGACTCCAAAATAAACTTGATTGGCCAAGGTCAGCAGGCCAGTATGACAATTAGCTGGGTACACAGTGAGCACTCTACAAGCATTTGATTGGTGAAGGGATCATATGATATGTAGGAAAAACCCATCCTATGAGGGAGGCAAGTTCTCTACAGGATGTCAAGAGAAAATAATGGTATCTCCGCCTCCCTGCCACATCACGTGTAATGAACTTATATAGCATTTCTGAGGTCCTTCTTTCCATAAACGATTCATTCTAAAACTTAAAATTCAATACTTAAAGTTCTCTACATTTTTTAAAAAACAGAAGTCTACAGCCATGCTACCCTGAACAAGCCCGATCTCATCTGATCTCGGAAGCTAAGCAGGGTCGGGCCTGGTTAGTACTTGGATGGGAGATCAGGTGCTGTAGGCGTAAAAAAATTAAAAAATAAAAAAAAATAATAAGGGATTGTAAGCTGACAAGGTCTTTGCAATCTTTGAGGTCAACCAAGGGTTGCCTCGCCTAAAAAATAAAAATTTTTTAAAACTTAAATAAATAAATACATAAATATTGAAAGACACTTGTTTTTTTGAGATTTTTGTGTAAGTTAATGCCACTTAAGTCTCCCCGACTAACAGACACACATTTATGGAGTTTTCACTGAGGGTTTCTATATTTACAACTATTTTTCTTAGCATGTAATTCAGAAAGACAAATGAGTTTCTGGGACTCATTTTGACTGGTATGCCCAAATGTGCAAATTACAGGTATGCAGAAGCTACATTTCTGGACAGATGAATGAAAAGGGACACTGGTCTTGGTGTCCCTGCTCCTCCTTTCCTGACTCCAAGTTCAGAAATTCACAACGCACTGGTCTCTTTAGTCACTACCCAGTCTTGCCCCCTCCTTTTAATCATCTCCAGCCAGCACCACAGAGATGAAAAGGTACTAATTAATCACTCACTCATTAATTTAATAAACATTTACTGACTACCTAATACGTTACAGACATTGGGGAAAATAGAAAGACAAATAAAATGAGAAGCTTACAATCGGGGAAGGAGAAAAACATATACAATTATTAAATACAATATAGTAAGTGCTAGAATGTAGGTATGCCTTTACTCAACAAATATCAAACACCTAATATGTATACCTGGCACTGTTTCAGGTGCTGAGGACTTAGCGGTGAAAGAAACAAGAAAAAACAAAGAAAAAGAAAGTTGTCCTCAAGGAGTTTAATAAACAAAGAGCAAATGAGCAAAGAAAATAAAGGCAACACAATGAAGGCAGCAATTCTTCCAGACCAAGCAGAGAGCACAGGCCTTGCCAGAGAATCTGCCATCGGCTGATCCTGGAGGACGAGCACAAAGGTAAGGGCAGGAGAAGAGGATGGTCCAGGAAGCAAACGGCACAGGCCTGTGAGAGAACAGGGTGTGGAGCCAGAATGACAGAAAGACTTGCTCCAGCAAGAATCCCAAAGAGAGGGAAGGCAACCAGAAATACTGCAGTGAGGAATCAGGAAATCCAGCTCCAAACGTGAGGTTGGCAAAATTGTGCTCTTTATGGAAAACGAAAACGGCTTTTCTGTTTCCACTGTTTTCCAGAGGTAAGGAAAAATAAAATTTATATGCAATGAATTTGACTAAATTTTCATTTTATATTTGATAAATTTACCAGGGTGCTAGGTATAAAAAAAAAAAAAAAGAAAAATATTAATTAATCAACAAATAAGCAAGCAAACACAAGGACCAAAACAAACTTCCAGGTTACTATCTGCTGGACTTAAAATGAAAAAAGAAAATCATAATTAAAAAAGCTAGTATGTTGACTTTCATATTCAGAGTACAATGTGTGTGCTACACAAATTGGTATTTACATATCTGAAAGAAAGCAAATTACAACATGAAAAATCAAGAAGACAAATAAGAAAGCATATATTTAAGTATAAGAAGGAATAGAGCATAGAGCCTGGGAGCCAGACTGCCTGGGATGTCACTGCCTCTTGCTAGCATTGTAACTTTGGGCAAGTTATTTAGTCTGAGCTTCTTCCTATGTAATACAGAGGCATAATAATAGTATCTACCTCAAAGAATTATTTTGAGGGTCAGACTAGTAAATACATGTAAAGATCTTTAAACGGTACTTGGCAACTAAGCATAAACTGTTACTGGGGGGTGGCGGATGGGGTGGTTATTGTTTTTATGATCCAGAGCTGAGTACTTACTCTGGAATCTATATGAGCTGCTGCTGATTCCTGGGAAGTTGTTTTTCCTCTTATTAAACTATATGAAAATGCTGCTTTATTAATGAAATAATTCCAGCTACTAATACTCTAGAGTTGAAACCTAAAATCAGCAAGCATGCTTAGCAATGCAAACTGTTTAATCCTACTTTTGGTTTAGAGCTTAATTTCTTGGAATGTTCTCTATTCACAAAAAATAGCAACAGCCATCTCTGAAGCAACACACTCATGCTATCTTTTTAAGGTGACAGGATTTTAAAAGACAGAACTTGAAATAGTTGCCTAAATTTCACCAGACCAGAGGTTCTATGAAAACAGAGTAGGCAAGAATGCTTATAGGATCCACCAGAGTATAAATTCCACTAGACTGTACGTTTCCATGAGGGCGGGGACTTTTGTCGTGTTTACCGATGTATCACCAACATCTAGACCTGTACTGGAACATGGCAGGAGCATATTTTTGAATAAATGAACAATGTGGTTGAAAATGAACTGTCGCGATCCTGAATGATCAATTACACAACTGTAGGAAATTACATCTATATTTAAATGATGAAAAAAAGGAATACTAGGTAAATTTTTAAACAATCACACCTTTGAGTTTTACGTGAAGTGCTGAGTTTACCCTCAACACTAACCAGCTCACAATATACGAGGGGAAAAAATTAAGCACCTCCGAGTCCTTGTAGATTGCCTGAAGAGAGTTGTATGTTTTAACCAAAGCAGCACCTGCACCATTTAGAAGAATAAATTCAACAAGAAATGGTTATGAATCTATAAATTATACACCTTTGGGGGTTCTGTCATTATGTGAGCAACAGCAAGTGTTTTCTGGACTTGCAGCTGGTGCACTATTTCTAAACTGCATGAGGACTTATTTTATTCACGACAAAGTTTGAAACCTGAGACAATATCAATTTATTAATCAGATGAACTTTAATGTTAAACAGCAAAAGTTTTATTTTCTAATATAAATTGTTGGCCTGCAGATATAAGTAACAAATAGTATGTCGTTGAGCTTGCCTGCGATAAGCAATAACTTGTAGTAAAAAATATTTTTAAAAATTGATTGAATTTGGGAGGGAGAGATTACTAGGGCTGAGGGTTACCACCCCTCTTAGCCTCCACTCGCCCACCCCACAAACATATCCTGCCCTTTCTCTGAAAAAAAAAAAAATTTGATTGAATTTAACTACAAATGTACCATGAAAAAGAAAAAAACACAAGTTTTGCTACTTATTGCAAATTTGCTCTTTTATAATCTGATGTCCTGACATAATCACAATTGTATTAAAATTAGAACATTTCTACTTTTGGGTTCTAACTGCCATATTTGTATTCTAACATGCATCTATCCCAAAAAATGACCAGAAGGCTAATTCTGATTTAAATTATTATTCCATATTAAAATAACTTGTAACTGAGAACTGTTCTACCATTTATTTTACATGTGTATGTAATATACGTAACATATATAATACATACATATTATATATACACTACTTTCTCAGTTAAGAATTTAATAAATATTCAGAAAAATATCCCTAAGATAATAAGTGTGAGAAAGATTAAAATTTGGTGTAGGGCATTTTATTTCTAAAACTTAGATGGATAGATGTGCTTAGTAAATGAGCCTGTAAGAATCCTAGGTCTCCTTCCAGCTACCAGCATTCTTTTCTAACAATCGAACTCACACTTCCCCAACAGAATCTACATTAAATTCACATCAACCTTCTTTTGGTTCTACAACTACCCTGTGCTCTGCAGTACTCTTCCATGACGTCGCCCCTAACTTCCATCCTCCTATGGTTCCTGCTCACTCATCTGTTAGGGTAAGTGCCCCTGAGTATACAGCACTTCTTGACTTCCCACTTTATTAACTGTTTAATGATCTGTCTCCCCAACTGATTGAAAGCCATGCGGGCAGTGATTTTATGTGTCTTGCTTATCACACTGAATCCCCAAACCCTAGCACAGTGCCTAGCAGAGGGTCAGAGCTCAATAAATATTCATGAAACATAATTTCTCATTCATTTAACTAAAATTATTGCCCACAACAGAAATGCGAGTTTTGTAAGGCCAAAAACCATGCCTCAACCATAATCCTCAGTACAGGCCTAGCCGAATCCCTGACACAAAGATAACTCAAAAAGTCATTGATACGTCAATAAAAGATATCAATTCAATAACCTAAATGATTCTCAATTTTAAAAGGCAACTTTTAAGGCTTTAACATTATTACAAAAGCTATAAATACTATTAAATTTGCTCAATGCAACTAATTTGTCATATGATTTTAAATAAGAAAGTGTCAAAAATAGAGATTTAATCTAAATTAGAAGTTTTTGTGAGTCGTCAACAGTTTCTGAGATAATGGTATGATTTTATTAAGTATTAGTAGTATTATTCAGCACTGGAATATTATGCAAGAAAACAAAAAGAATATTTTGAAAAAAAGATCTTCAGAGTTTGGCTACTGGAAGGGACAAATACATAAAGAGAAAAGTGGTGAGAGACAGGATATGAATGAGGGGTAAAGGAGTTCGGGCTTTTTGATCAATGAGATGCTTTCCTTGCTAGCATAAGTGGAAAGCTGCGTATTTACTGGATTTGGGAAGAGAAGGCTAGGAAGAGTGCTTCAATAATTTAAGTGTGAGAAGCCAAGACAACATCTGATTTGATGTGTTCTTTAAAAAAATTAATGACAGTAAGAATCAGAACAAAGAAGTGTCATCAGTAGCAGGCAGTAACAGCTCAAGCACAAATAGGTTCAGGGCTGAGACAAGATAGCAGGTATAGACATGGAAGGCGTGTTTTCAAAGGAAACAGAAGGCCAGTTGCAGAGATAGGATGTAAACTAGTCAAAGAAATTCTAGGAGCCAAGATCAAAAAGGTAGAAGGAAAAAGGGCAGGGTACCCTGGCAAAGACATATGAGTGGTCCTAGAGAATAAACTCTGAGCCATAGATTGTAAACAGTGAGGCAGAGTGATCTGACCAGTATAGACAACATTAGAAATATGACCTCATTGTTAAGACAAGCTGCTTCCAATCAATTCTGGCACTGTCACCTACCAGTGAACTCCAAACTTACCTTAAGTGATCCAGTTCCCATCACTTTTTTTTTTCCAGACACTCTTGTGCAACCTGCACAACTGGCCTATATGTTGAGAACTGCCTACAAAAGTGTTCACATTACTCCAAGCTTCCATGGTCTCAGTTAAATCTAAACAAATTTGTCTTCCAACAAATTGTTTATATCCATCATATAACTTCATATTGTTTTGTTACTTAATTAAAGAGAAGATATTTATTTTTAAAGTCTTTTTTAATTAGGTCAGTTCTTCCCTATTTTAAGCATTGTAATTTCTATTTTCCAAATTACTAAAAATATTGATGGCTACTGGTTTGGAATTCCTTACATTGGTAAAAGACAAACATGTTCTTAATACTGTCCACTTGTAAGAGGTTTCTGCTTCCCTTCTTTATTGTAATGAGCTTGCAAGATTACTCCCCAAATGGCAATGGCTCTTTCTGCCTGCCATATCCCATTACAACCTCATACCTACTTTGCTGTCTGATATCACCTTGGCTCCCTTTCAGCATTACTAAGCATTTTCCCCCACTGAATATCGATTTCAGATTTGCTCTTAGATGTATTAGCTTGCATTTCTAAAGCTGAATCTCACTTATTATTTCCTGTGGTACTTCTAAACCTTTTTAGGTATCTTGGTGATACTTCTCTTATTTCACTATCTGAGATGCTTCCCAATTGACTATCATTTGTAAAATTGGTTGACACACTATTCATTTCCAATTTCAGATTTTTAATGAAAATGCAAAGGAAAACTAGGTACTGTGCCTTTACAAAGAAGTTGCATTTCACCTTAGTAAGAAGAATACATTTCTTTAATAAGAGTTGCAAATTATCAGGTTATTAGGTCAGTAAACCCAAATTGTTTACTTATGATACAAAATATATACTCTAAATTGTGTGACTAGCTTTAAACAAAAAATAATTTTTCAGTAGCATTTATTTTTATTTAATGTGTATTCTTGGTTCGATTTCACTCTTTGAGATTGAGTTAATGTCAAGGTACTGATTATTTGAAAAGAAACAAAAGTAACATTTTTGGTTAAACTTCAAATGTTAAATATATTTAAATTTCTAAAAACCCAACGGTCTTTGGCTCTCTAATGACTGTAAGAATGTCATTGGTTTTAACTGAATAAAGGGGACTTAATTAAACAGCAATGATCCATTCAATATTTTAAATAATACCTCATTGTATTTATGACTCATATTTATTCTTTCTTATTATGCCATTTACAACTTTTTCTCCTGTGCTCAAAACATATTTTAAAATATAATTTGGCTAGGGAATTTTAGGATACTTACTTCCTAAATATTGGGCTTACATAACATAAAACTCTTGTCTGAGATCCTTCTTTATTTAATATCACTCTAGTTTTCTCTAGTTTGACAGTGCCAACTTGAAAGCATTTTAAAGATCAAGACTGCTAAAATTAATGTTTTTCAATGCATTTTTGGTTAAATTCCATTAAATCTTAATTATCATAGTATGTTTTAACTCTAGAATCTTTGAAGAAAACGCTTTCTAATCCAACTCAGGTAAATAAAGAGTTAAACATGTGCAGTTTAGGAAAGAAATATGGCAAGTCCATGTATGTGGCACAGTCTTAAAGAGTGATGTTTACACAGGGAATCCTGGCTCTGCCTGCACTATATTATGACCCTTGTCATCACCTGCCCTGGAGCAGTTACATGTGTGTCTACTTGTCCCATTAAGCCAATCTCTTCTGAAAGGCAGAAGCAATCTGAAACCTTGGTATCTTCCGCGAGGCCTCCCACAGTGCTTTGCACAAAGCAGCCACACAATAAATGTTTGAGAAGTTGTTTCAAAAAAGCAAAGTTCTTGGGTTTGCCTTGACACACAAACCCCAAGAGAAATGAAAGCAAAAGTACCTAGGTAAGTTTGGGGGGCAGGGAGGTGGTGGTGGTAAGAATGTTAACATATAACCTCCAATAAAATATTTAAATGTGATCTTTAACTCCTCACTAATGTACTTGAACAAGAGTTGAGATTAAAAAAAGAAAAGAAAAAAAAAAAAGGAACTGTTCATCTTCCCAAATTAGAAGCCAGGGAAGCTTGATTATTTTGTTTGAAAGTATTTTCTGAATTAGACACACCCGTATGACACAGCCAATGTAAATAATTTGTTCTCCTGGTGCTGCCACTGCTAACAATGATGACCAGATCAACAGTACAAGAATTCCCCAGTAAAGAGTGACCCATTGTGAAGAAAACAGATCCTGAAACAAGGAACTGTATTTAGGATAGGTTTCTACTTTCTGAATTCTGGCACACCCTTAGTTTGTAACGCCTATGAGTCATTGTCCCGGTAAACCTGAAACTAATCTTTCAAAGGCGACTTGGTTTAATTCAACAAATATTTATTGTGCACTCACTGTATGCAAAGGCAAAGAATGGAAACCTGAGAAAAAAAGAGCCTGCAAAGGAGACTGAGAAGAAGCAGTGATCAAGGAAGAAGGGAAAGATACAGAAGAGAAGAGTATATGGATGGAACCCAAAAGAGAAGAGAGATTGGTCAACATTCTCAGATGTCACAAGTGGGGAAAGCTGAAACCCTAGAAGGAAAGATAAAATTCTTAGTGAGTAAGCGCAAAGTACTGGGATCAATGAACAAAATTATGAGCATCTTGAATTTTCCATATTTAGAATAATTCTGTTTTGTGAACCTATTCCTTAAGAATAGGTTCCAGTTCTTTTTATGTTTTTACCAACTTCCCTACTACCCAGACATGAAATTTCTTCCATTTCCCTCTGATAACTAATGCAATCAGTTACCAAGTCTTATCACTCACACCCACATGACTACAGTCACAGGCATGGCAGTTCAGGTTGTGTACTGCACAAGAATGCCACATCTACAGGAAGGAGCAGTCACATCATTGATGTGTTTATTTTAACAATTTTCCAGTAGATGGCAGTCAAGAGTCTTATTCTAATTAAATAAATATATTACAATTTTTTAGCAGATAGAACTAAAATGTCTTGAAGAAGAGACATCTTTTTAATGCCCAGAATGTACCGAGTGTGTTAGTAGTGGCCCTACCCTAAACGTTTCCCATTTATTTTCTAGTCCTCATTCGACCTGCAACGACCACAAGTCAGACTCACATAACATCTTGCAATAGCTTCCAAACCGATCCCCTAATTTCTCCACATTTGAGTTCATCCCTCAAATATCTGAAAAATGTCCTAAGAAGAGTTCCACTAGAATAACTTCTCCTTCCAAAAAGTCTTCAGTGGCTCTGTCATCAGTTTCTTCAATCTCATATTCAAGGCCCTTTAAACCACATCTTTACTCTTTCTTTCTAGCCTAGTCTTTCACAACTCCCCAAGAAATGCCCTGAGAATTACTGTCTGCCTGACATATATCCTATTCTTCCCTACTCCGCTATCTTTGCTCACGTCATTTCCTCTGCCCAGAATTCTCTCCAAAACTCAGACTTCCTGATAGAAGTTCTAAATTATATTCAGTAGCATATTTGCAGGCAGGGGGGATGGGGAGGGGTGACTAAATACTGTCTTCAGCAAACATCCAAAAAAAAAAAGTATTCCCCTCTTTGGCTTTGGTTGGCATTCTTGTTATTTACTGATATGTAACAAACTACTCCAAAATTATGATTGAAAATAATGACTATTTTTATTATACCTCAAAAATTTATGGGCCAGAAATCTGGACAGAGCTGAGCGCTTCTTCTGTTCTGTGTAGCAATAATGTTAGAAGTTGTTCTGGTATTGGTATTCAGCTAACAGATGGGCTAGTCTGGAGGGTCCCCATTTCTCTCTCTTGCCAAAAACCTTTAAGGTCTTCATTCCTTAAGGCCCAGCTTAAATTCTCCTTCTTCCAAGAATCTTTTCCAGGTCCTTCAGTCAGGTTTAATCTCTCATTGCTTCAAATTCTCTCGTACTTTTTTCTTCATTATAGTACTTTTCCTACTCATAATCTTACATTGGGTTTTCGTTTATGTAACAAGTGAAAGAGACAGAAAGGCAAAGGGAGCAGCAGAATGCTGTGACCCTATTAATTTTCAATTTAAAGTTTAAAGAGGACACAAAATGTTCAGTGTGATTAGACTGAGTTCTATGTCTGGGCTGATGCCAGATGTCTTGTGTCATTGTGCTTCAAGATGATTTCTAATACTGCATATATTTTTGTTCTTGAAAATGGAACTTTCCCTTGAAAAACTAAAATCCATATCCTATCAGGTGTACTGAAGAGCTACATTAACGGGATTGTGAAATTATACTAAGAAGAAAATCTTGAAATAACCTATATAAAAAGTACAATACTGAGCTAGAAAAGATATAAAAGATGTAGTTAAATTTTATTATTATGATTAAAAAACTGAGACCCACTAAATATGAATGGACTAAAAAGAATTCATTTCCTATATAAAAACAAACAAAACAAAACCAAAGCTACAAAGATCTGTGAAGCGACATATGAATAGAAATGCTGGTGGCGGCACTGTCTATGAGAGACAGACTCTATACGCCCACTACCAGGAGAAAAGATAAGTAAATTATGAAATCTTCATGGAAAAAAATACTATATTACAGTTCAAGTGAAAGAACTAGAGTTACAAATATCAACATGGTCAAATCCAACAAACACATTTAATGATTTAAAAAAAGCAAATAGCAGCAGAAAGTAAAGAAAATGATAGCATTTATGTAAATTTTAAAACAAGCAAAACAATACTATACTTAGTTTGGAATTACACACCATATGTGGTAAAAGTATTAAAAAAAAAAAAAAAGACACAAGAATGAGTGGCTTCCATGAGGGTTAAAGGGATAGTACACAGACCGCTTGCATGGTATCCATCCATGATTTATTTTTAAAGCTAGTAGTAGGCATGTGAGTGCTTGTTGTATTATACTTTATAACTTTTGTAAAGCTTAATTACTGTACAATAAAATTTCAAGATAAAAAAGATTCATAAAAACATCGGTTACGTTTTCGTCTTTTGAGATATTCACTATAAAAATTCAGCACAGAGAGAAATAAAGATTAAGCAGTCTACATGCTGAAGGGCTCAAGACCATTGGGGTAGGCTATGTGAGAAAAAGGAAGCAAAGAAGTCTTTGCTTCTCAAAATAAGATAACAGACAAAAAAAGACCCAATTAAGCAAACACATTTTTTAAATTTTTAAATAAATCACACTTCAAATCTTTCCCTCCACTTTTGCATGTTGATTTTAAGAGGGACTGTACCTTTACCCCACAGCCCCTGCTGGAGGTAGACCGTAAGGAAAAAGGATGCAATACAACACAGACCATGCTGTAGCCCCTGGTATGGCGTCAGAAGCAGAACAAACAGCGTAACAGATTTAGTGAGCACAAACTAGTACCACACATTGATTGATTCAAGCTTTATCTGCGTTCTCTGCATAATCTACACAACGCCCCTAAGAGGCTGGGAATTACTACCATGTTTGTTTCAGAGAGGCTAAAGGATTTGCCAAGGCCACACAGCTAGCAAGTGGTGGAATCAGAATTCTAGCCAGAGCCTGACACTTAATCAGTGTTATTCTGCCTTGCTGTCTATCCAAAATTATAAATACCAAATATCTGTAAATTACCTCATTTATATCTGGCTCCAAAACATGTTTAATTACTTTAAAGCAGCTTTGCTTTGGTAATTTAAGTATTTCTCCTTCTGCAGCACAGCACAAAGAACTTTACAGATCCCTCTCTTACAAAACCACCTGTCCTACGTCCACATGGTTGTCAAGGTTTAAAAACGAATACAAATAATAACAGAAGCAATTCCAAGGGAGAATTTTTCTTTTGTGGGAGAGGATTAGATGAAAACATTATAGAAAATGAAAAAGGAGCACCACCTGGAATAATTTTCTCTTCTCACATCTTGGACACCGCATAGGGTACAACAATGACAAAAATAAAGGATCACGGAGTCCTGAAGTTGAAGAGACCTAAGATCTCGGAAACCAAGATGACACCTTGAATAAATAATTGATTGCTGCTTATGAATAGAGACTCTCCAGACTTTTCTCCTTGTATAACCACTAACGCATTCACATCTCTTAATGAAAGTAGTAACTTATCTCTAAAAGAAAGGCAAAATCCTCTTAATTTAAAAAAAAATGTTAACGCATATTAGTTTGCCACACAACAGGTCAACCAACATGCAAATGTTCTATCAAACTGGTCATTCCTTCCGGGCTGAGCAGGTATCCTGGGCTGTGTCAGTATCCACGAATCTCGGAAAGACTCTCAGTACCATTGAAGCCAGTGGTCCCCAACCCTGGCTGCACAGTAGAGTCACCTGGACACTTTAAGGGACTGCCGCCGAGCAGACTGTAAGTCTAAATGTGACTAGTAAAACAGTAGCGTCCAGAAGAAAACATAAAGGAATATTATCCTGATCTTGGGATAAGCGAAGATTACTTGCATAGGACCCAGAAAGTGCTAACCAACAGAGGAGAAGACTGATCAATTCAACATTAGAATAAAAAATTTATTTATCAAAAGCCACCCTAGCGGAGTGGAGAAGCAATCCACAGTGTGGGAGGTAAGAGTGACCAAAGTATATACCAAAGAACAGTGCAACAGGCTCGAGGCTGCTGTAGCCATCCAGCACCAGACGGGGACAGTTGGTCTGAAGACCAACCCTCCACAAGAAGGGAAAAGTACAAAAGCAAAGATCCTAGGCCATCTTTAGAACCTGAAGCCAGGGTATGCCTACAGTCAGCCCAAGTCATGGACTGTTTGGTTATATAAACCAATAAATGTCCTTTTTCATTTAAGCCAGGGTATGTTGGATTTTCAGTCACTTTCTTCATAAATAGTCTCAAATGACACTCAGTTCAGACCCACTTACACTTTAAATCTCAACTCCAAACACAATGACAAGCTCTCTTTTGGTCAATTCACCAGGCATAAATCTACCACATGTCTTCATTCCTGATTTCATTAAAACCTTAAAAGTCCTGCTAACTCCAAACTGAGGTTGTCACTTGCCAAATCTCACGCATAATAGGCTATCTTTCCATTTCACAATAATCATTCACCCTTTGGAGTCCTACTTCATACTATCCTTAATTTTACAGTTCACTGCTTCTCTGTCTTCACTTCGTAGTCCTTTCTTTCTGCTTAATTCCTCCCTGATTTCTTTAGTCCCCAGCTCCCAGGGCACAACACTCTTATAAACACTACTTATTGAAAGCAACATGGTTTCCTGTTTGTTCATTGGTTCATCCAACACATTCATGCAATGATAAATGTGTGCCAGTCCATGTATTTGTAAGTATCACCCTATTTTGCATCATAATCCTAGTAGCTGTCAATAATTGTATATCCTCCAAAATTTTACATTCTTAAATTTTAAGTGAAAAGAGATCACAGGAGTCTGCCTTATACTGCTAGCACTGCAACACTAATATTACAGACACACTGAGACAATACGTTTTTACTTATCATTGTTTAATTTTTTAAATTGTTTATTTTGCATCACTCCAATTAAAAAAGAGTTCTTAAATTTTTCTGCAAAATTCTTCCTTTGCTTTTAATGCGCTTGGAACCCATTGTGGAATTTCTTTGTCAACACAAAGCTTTTTCCTTAAGACTAGCATAGGCTGGACCATCGTGAGAGGCATGGAAAGAAGGGAGACAGATTTTTCTCCTTTTCGCACAGCTGGTTAAAAAAAAAAGTAACACCAGACGTGAAAAGTAAAATTTAGACTCTAAATTCTAAAATTTAATCTAACAATAAAGAAGCACCGAATTCTTAAGACATAGTATAATTTAGCTATCTGCCATAACACCATTTCCTCCTTGATTAGAAAGGCCTACAACATTTTTTACTTGGCCAACAAGGTTTATTTTACTTCAGTGAGCACCACTGGTATAGAAAAATAGGATTCCTTTGCTTTTTAAAAGGAGCTGGTGGTGGTCAAATAAGTGAGAAACTAAGTAAGAGTTTAAATTTTATAAAAGGCTTTGCTTTATTGATAATATTTCTGAGAGTTTTTAAAAATAATGAAGTAACGATGTTTAATCTCCACATTACAGATTAATAGATGTATACCCCACCCTGCAGTGAGCTGAATAGCAGTGAGGGAACAGACCACATCAGGCCTTTGAAGTACACTGAAGACTTGGGATTTTATTTCTAGATAGATCTAAAGCTATGGGAGGGTTTCGAACACAAAAGTGACATGATCTCACTTATACTTGAAAAAATCACTCTAGCATCAATGTAAAAACAAAGACTACACAAATATTATGCCGCTAATAAGTGAATGAGATAAATACATAAGTTTCTGTGGAAAGATGTATAAAACATGTAGTTAACTTAAAGAGCTAAGATACAAAACAGTGTATGCAGTCTATGATCCTCTTTGTGGAAAAAAGTATATACACACACACATGCACACACACACATGCACACACAAACCAGTGCCATACTTTAGATTTCACAAAATTTACAGCTGAAGAAGTAAATTCACAAAATCAAATTGTTCTAAACCTACTTAAAAGTTTTCCAATTAATCGAGTAATAGTTTTAAATTTAAACTTAAATTCATTTAAATTAAATTTTAATGAAATTAAACAAAATTTAAATGTAGTTAAAAATTGAGGAACTTAGTCACATTCCAGGTGCTCCACTGCCACATGTGCCTAGTGTCTAATTTATTGGACAAAGCAGATCGAAACACCTGTAGAAAATACACATGAAAGGTTAAAACCTGTTTTATTCTGGGGCTTAGAAATGAGGATGGGGGAGGGATCTTCTCACATTATACCTTCTGGAATGTTTATGCCACATAATAAACATTTTTTTCAGATTAAAAACTATTTACAGGCAGGGTGCATGGGGTCTGAAGCTTATACAACTTGTAGAGCCCTTTTAAAGAAGAATATAAAATTACATAAGAAAGTGAAAATGCATTTAGAAGAAAAGCAACCAAAATTTACAAATTTTAAACACTTGAAAATATCACAAACATCACAAAATCCAGAAAAAAATGCCACCCTATTTTTTATTAATCATCTGGCAAACCTCTATACTTTTTTCATAAAATTTTTGACTTCACGTTTCAACGATGACAAGTTTGTAATATAATTTCTCATATATGAAATTGAAGAATAATTTGATGTTTCTTCAATTTTGATATAGAAATAAAATCTCAGGGTATTTCAAATTCTTATGCAGTGACTAATCCCAAATATTCTTTGAATTGAAGATACTTGTTAACTATAAACTGATTACAGTCACATATTATGAAGTTTTATGTTACCTTTCTCCATATCAGTATTTTGTGCTTAAATCAAAAAAGCAAGAACAAAAACCATAACTTTTCCGAATGTATTCATGAAATTCACTCTTCTTCATTAACTAGATTTTTAAACAATCCATCAAGCATATTTACTACTTCTATTCAAAATTTATTTCTTCTTCTCAAATATTACTGCTTTTGGAATAATTTGAATACTTTTACAATATATTTTTTGTCATCACAGTAATTTCTATTTATTTCATCATTCATCTTTATTGCTTTAGCCTTATGTTCCATTATCTGAAATTTCTTAGTTCTTTAATAAAGGTAAAAGTAAAAAAAAAAAGAAGTAACTTCTTATATGCCTAAATTGGGAATCTGTAATTTCTCAGTTTCTTACTGAAATGTTCTCAAAACGTCTTTCAAACTGCAGTTAAAGTTGCATATTCCCAGCTCAACTTCCCTCTAGCCTGCTCAGAAAAACGCCTTTGATCACTCCAAAGCAATCCAACATGTGAGGAAATGTGATGGAAGGAAGGTCAGGGTAGAAAAGAGACAGCAGTCTTAACCAATTGTGGTTGAAATATCTTAAAATTCTTCAAATTTTGCAAAACCATATGGCCATGTGAACAGATGGCTAGACATCCTCTCAGGGCCCGTGGGGGAGGGCGGGGCGGGGAGGGGGAGCTTTGTAAAGAAGGGGCTCTGAAACCTAAATCCCAGCAAATTAGCTCCAGTAAACTTGCCTCTGATTACGGGTAAACAGAGTAATTAGAAGATCCAGCTTAAGCCAAAGGTCCTTAGCTCTATCCCCAAGGAAGCTGGGTGTTTCTCCCCACCTGTCCCTCCACCCCCACGTAGAATATTTAATTTTAGGCTGAAGTATACTTCTAGGAAGTCTTATTAAACTCTAACTTAATTTCCCACATTGCACAGCTAGAATTGCTCAATCTTATTTTTGCCAAAACTGAGATTCGCACAAGGCGAAATCTTAATTAACCAAAAATGTCTAACTGTTTTTCAGAAACTTCTTCAGTTTCAGTTTCACCAATCCATTGTTCTGAGTGACGAGTCCAGACTCCCTCTCTCTAAATCTCTGGAAACATCAGCCTTGTTTTAGCATAACAACTCTACAAGTCTCATTTGCCCCACAAATCCATAAAAAATATCTCTCATTTATAACATAAGAGCTAAAGCATTGATACATGTAGCTGAGGTAGAAACAGTCAACACAGAGCTCAGTACTTCATTAATGGAAGTAATATAACTAGTGGTGCAACACAGGAAACAATAACGATGACATTACATTCACACTGCTCAGCTATATACACAAAGGGAAGCCTGCACAACATCAAACAGATCTATAAAGTAGGAATCTCAACTGGCTTTTCACACAATTAAACCTGTTTTCAGTTTCTCTTTACAAGTCATCTTTTATTTTTAACAAAGAATTCCAAGATCTTATTGGGGGTCATAACTTCTTACTAAATATTTTATTGATACTATTTACTCTCTCCATTTACCCTCTTACACTTGTAAGTCCAACAACAGGTTTCAAACAATCATCTTCGCCAAATTTTGTAAGATCTGAAAATCAGTTAAGAGCACAAACTCTGGAGCCAAATTGACTAGGTTCAAATCCCAGCTCAGCCACTGTAATTTTGAGAAAGTCACTTAACCTCTCTCTGTCTCAGTTATCTTACCTGTAAAATGGGGATAAAATAATATCTACCTCACAGAGATGCTGTAAATACTAAAAGAATTCATATTCAAAAATACTGAGAGCAAACCTGACACATGCTAGGGTTATATATATGTTTGTTAAATACCAGAAAAATATGTATCCATATGTAATATAACTGGGGAGTGGTCAGAGAAGCTGAAGTCAAAATATTCATACTAATGAGTTGTTTTACTATTTTCTGTCATGTAAATTCTCAACTGCTAAAATAGTTAATTTAAATTTAAAAGCATATTTCTGAGTAAATGAACAATTTGTACATCATCAATACCTTACCTATCTCTGATCATGAGGTGGTCAAACAATGACTAGCAGCTAGTGGAGTCTGATGTACGCAAAATGGACTCTAGCTGGGCAGCTTTAGGCATATCATTTAATTTTCTGGAACCTCAACTTCTATATTTGGGCAAATGGATATAATATCATCTGAACTTCTTAAGATATTTGCTAAAATTACAATATATAAAACATACATAAAGAGGTGTTATGTGGCCTGGCATCTAGCTCAATAAGTAGTAGTTATTATTATAGCTGCAATTAACCATTATCATTCAATTCTGTTAATATTCCTCTCTATGTATTATACTATATATTAAAGATCGTTGCCCCTCACTATTCCAGCAGTGTAATTAAGAAAATCTATTTTCTCTATTCACTTTTGTTAAGACTGTCAAACGTAATCAATGTCTGACCTTGTCCTGGACTAAGATTGAATAACACTGGTGAAAGAGATCCTTCATGGATATTTATGAATGCAAATGTGACACACAAGGTCCTTTCATTAGTATTTAACGTTATGAAAGTTTTTAAAGAATTTAGATAAACTATCATAGAAAAGAATGATTCTATCTTAGATGTTTTCTGCATAATAGTTTCAGTTTATACCACCTTTTGTGAGAGCTTCCAAAAAACTTCATATATGCTACTTTACAAATCTTTTCATCATATCTGCATATTAGATCACAGCAAATATCAATGCCCAATTTTATTTTAGAAAAATATGAGACTAAAGATTTATGACTTGCTCTCCTAAACATACCAAGAAGGGAATTCACATAATTTCTCACTATTTCTGGAGGAAGTCTTTGCCACCAGTACTGTGAATGCTATAAAATTAAATATGAGGCTCAAATCACTAAATATTCTATAAGCTATGAAAAAAAAAAAAAAAAATACTTACCTACTCCCATTCCTGGAAAATGCATTAACTAGTATCCCTCAACTATTTTTCCTTGGATTAGGTAGAAAGAGTTCAAACCCCAAGAAGACACATAGCTTTAACTTGGAATGCTGGCTGCTAAGAGTGTGCATTGCTGGAAAGTAATTAAACCATCTTGTATCCTCACTTGAGATTATAAAAACCCAGAAAAGAGTCCGTCAAGGAAAGAATGTCAAAACTCTTTAAATTAATTAGCACATTAAATTTCACTGTATTTATTGTGGAGTTGTTAGGCATTCATTTTAACTTCAAAAAAAAAAAAAGAAAGAAAGAATAGCTGATAAATTGCATTTGCCTTGGTATCCCACATGATTTACCTTGAAATCTATTATAAAATACCAAGTATGGAAAGTTATAGGCTAGAACTTTTAAAAGCACTAGCAAGGGCAATTTTTGAAACAAATTAAAAACAACAAATAGCAAATGTAGAAATCAATGCAATCACATTAATCTAGGTGAGGAGGAGTCCAGGGTGAAAGAAAATCTTGTGTGATGAAATGTCTCTAGCACAGGGAAAAAGGGGGATAAAAAGGGAGTATTAGGAGTGTGGGAAGTCTGGTGCTTCCTAGACTTAGTGATTACCATACCTGATTCCAGGCTGATAGAGCTAAATTCCAAAGCATTACTGTGACAAATATATTCTTTCCCCAAAGGTTTTGCTTCTAAAAATAACAGAAAAGGTTTAATTTATAAATTAAAATGTACTACTAGTCTTAAAAGAGCAACATGACATATAGTATTTAAACAGGCATGAAAAGGTAATATAGTTCACAAAATTTGGTAAATGGGTAAAATCAGCATTATTAGTATATATTAATGTATCACCACAGCACAATATTGATTACTTTGCTCTACATGTAAACCCAAGGCAAAAGTAAGTCCTAGCTCACCTTCCTCTCTCAAAAATGCAGCAGTTCTGACAATCAGAATGATTAATTCATATTCCAATTCTGGAATTGGTCGTCTGGTTCTATAGCTGCAATTGTTTCAAAATGTCATCCTTAGTCTCATGATATTTCTATAAATCTTTATTTTATGACTAGGTACTAGATTTATAATATGTTCTAATCCATGGAATAGAATTTGGTTTAAGGAATTTTTACATCATTTAACTTTATGACCTAAATAAATATATAATAAAACATAAATTAAAATTTTAATTTGATATATAAGATAAAACATCCATAAAACAAAACATATAATGTGTTATTAGATGATTATGCTTTGTTTTCCTATTTTTTTGGCCTAGAAACAGCATATTCACTAATAATTCGATGGCATAGATTTAATTTCTTTGCTTTCTTTCAAAAACACAGGCAAACCTTCTTTTTACATAAGAAAAATTATTTGTTAAATTGGAAGTAATGAAGACTGAGTTTTCCACTATATGGAGAAACAAGACAACTCAGCAAACAACAACTCCCCAGTTCCTGAAACCTTGACCTGGTGGGCTCAGCGCTGGAGATGAAAGGACCAAAAACCTCCAACTATGCTCTGTTTTGAGTTACTACCCCGGCAGACTTTCTGGCAGTTTCAATTGGTTAAAAGGTTTATTACTTCTTGGCAAAAATTATTTCATAATTGCTAAGAATCACAATAATCTAAGGTTTGAAGCTGAGTGGTGCTGTGGAGTAGTGGAAAGAAAATCATCCTCTACTTTACTATCCCGTGACCTTTACCAAGTCACTGGGTATCTCCCAGCCTGCTCTCCTTATCCACACACCAGAATAAAAGCATCTGCCCTGCCATGTTCTGGGAATTTCTGAAAGGCTCAAATAAATTAGCATGCATGAAATGCTCTATAAGACAGATAGTATTCGAGAGAGTGGTATTAATAACAGCAAAATAATAGTGATTATTAATGAAATAAAATAACTATAATTGGGCCTTCTAGGACCATCTGGTTTTAAGAATTTTAAGAATTATAAAAGTAAAAGGGTAAGTAACCTTTCAAGAATGTAACTTAACTTCAAAAAAAATACCACAACCTCTGAGCAAAACAAGGCCAGGGTTGTTCCCTGCCCTGGACCAGACGTGAACATGTCACTCCATAATATGGTCTATTCTCCCATGGCAACTCCAAGACAACAGTAAGATTTATCAACCCCTTTCATCTCTATTTTGAAGAAAAGTCCTCATGGCCTAATGGCTAACGAAGGTATCCCATTACTATTTCTCAATGTGCCCTTGAAGCCCACTTTTCCTTCTTAACAATCAACATCATTTCTAACTAGATATATGAAATAAACATGGCAATAACTTTTGGTTACAATTTACACATATTCATTCTACTTTTTAAAAGGAATATAAACATTTTTAAAAATTCTTTTAAATCTACAGACCTTAATACCTCAAGATAGCAATAGAAAGGGGGAGTCTTTGTGTAAATTACACCAAAATGAGACATTTCCAAGTTTGTGTCTGAAGTTCTTTAAACAACATGGCCTTTTTAGTGAGTTGAGATAAAGGTTTAAAACATTTTAGGGACAGAGCATTTGGTTGGCATTCTGCCACTTTCCACACCAGATCATTTCTGTTGCTGCTATTTGTCTCATATGTTTTCTATTCTCCCTCTAGGGAAGTCAAAGCCTTTTCACTTGCAGGCAAATTTTACTGCAGCTCTGGTAACTACTTTACAAGGTGATAAGCATTCACAAGAGGCTTTCATTAGGTCAGTAGCTGAAGCAAAAACTACATGTACATATTTAGACAACATGTGTGAAATAAAAAACTTTAAACATATGAGAGTTCCAAGTTAGCCTACTAAAACTGCATATCCCATGAAAAATCTGGGGGTAGAAAGAAGAAACATGCTAAATAGCCTAAAATACAACTCAATTTGTATATTTCCTTTGCCTTCAACTCAACATAACAGCTTGTTTAATTAACTATGTCAACTCTTGCATCTGCTAACCCATTGCTATCTGATTTTACCCAGAGTACATTTCCCTCCATCACTTTTCCAAATAATTTTGCAAGGGTAGAACAGAAACCCTTCTTTATTCATGTTTCTTCCATGCAGTTCCATGAGTAGTGTTCCAAAGAATAAGTAAATGGTCTCAACTCTGGTACATGAAAGCTATGAGGGCAACTAAGCATTCAAATATAAGACTATTAGTTAAGACACAACGTCTTAACTAATTGGAGAAATAAAAGATCATCAGTTATCAGAAAGGCACTAGTCATGAGGTGTCTTAAAATAGGCTTTGGTTGCCAGATAAAACTTGGGTAAATGGAGAGAAGAAACAACGTGGGAAATGACAAAAATAAAGACCCAACATGATACACTTCTAGGGCTCAGAGAGACTGAGCAAATAGTTCTGATGAGGGACAGTGGAAAAAGTCACAATGAAATTAGAAACCAGAAAGAAGAAATAATAGACTCTCAAAAAGAAAGTTTTATGAAAGACAACCTGCAGAATGGGAAAAAATATTTATAAACCACATATTTGATAAGAGACTTATATCTAGAATATATAAAGAATACTTACAACTCAATAATAAAAAGATGAATACCCAATTTAAGCACGAGCGAAAGATCTGAATAGACATTTGTCCAATGAAAATATGCAAATGGGTAATACACATAAAAGATGTTCGATGTCATTAGCTATCAGGTAAATGCAAATCAAAACCACAATAGATACCACATTATACCCACTAGGATGACTACAATGAGAAAAACAGTAACAATTAGTACTGGCCAGGATATGGAGAAATTGGAACCTTTGTACACTGCTAGTGGGCCAGCCATTTTGCAAAACAGTCTCATGTCTCCTCAAATGGTTAAATGTATAGTTACTATATAACTCAGGAATACCATTCCTATGTATAAACCCAAAAGAAATGAAAACATCTCTACACAAAAATCAGTACACAAATGTTCATAGAGCAAGATTCCTAATAGCTAAAATGCAGAAATAACCCCAATGTCCATCAACTGATGAACAGATAAATCAAATATGGTATCGCTATATAAAGGAATATTATTCAGCAATAAAAAGGAATGGAGTAATAATACTACATGTTCCAACATGAACAAACCTCAAAAATATAAAAGAAGCCAGTCACAAAAGATCATTTAATGTATGATTTCATTTATATGAAATGTCCAAAATAGGCAAAGAGACAGACAGTTGGAGGAAATGAAGTGACTGCAAAAGTGTACATGGTTTCTTTTTGAGGTGATGAAAAATGTTTTAGAATTGACTGAATAATGTTGTACAACTCTGTATTATGTTAAAAGCCACTGACTGTACACTTTAAGTTATTTAATGTTATGATGTGTGAGCTATATTTCAACAACAATTTTTTGTTGAATTTGGAGACAATATATAAAAAAGAACCAGTCAGAAATGAAGACTACAATAACTGAAGTGAGGAAAACATTAGAGGGAGTCAACAGATTAGATGAAACAGAGGATCGAATCAGTAATTTGGAAGATAAGGTAGCAGAAAACACCCAATCAGAAAGAGCAAGAAAAAATAATCCAAAAAAAAAATGAGGATAGTTTAAGAGGCTTCTGGGACATCAAGTATACCAACATTCACATCATAGGGACAGCAGAAGAGAGAAAGCAAGGAATTTAAAACCTATTTGAAGAAATAATGATGGAAAACTTTACTAATCTAGCGAAGGAAATAGATATACAAGCCTGGGAAGCACAGAGAGTCCCAAAGAAGATGAATCCAAAGAAGCCCAAAGCAAGAAATATAACAAATAAAATGCCAAAGTTTAAATATAAAGAGAGAGTCTTAAAAGCAGCAAGAGAAAATCAGTTAGTTACCTATAAGGGAGTTCCTATAGACTGTCAGCTAATTTCTCAACAAAAACTTTAAGCAGGGACCTACGAGCAAGATTATTCTATCCAGCAAAGCTATTATTTAGAAGACAGATAAAGAGCAAACTCAGACAAAAAAAAAACCCTAAAGGAGTTCATCACCACCAAAACAGTATTACTAGAAATGTTAAAGGGACTTCTTTAAGAAGGAAAAATAAATAAAAAATATGAATAATAAAGTGGCAATAACTACATATCTATCGACAATTAATTTAAATGTAAATGGGTTAGATGCTCCAATCAAAAGACATAAGGTGGCTGAATAGATAAGAAAACAAGACCCTTACATACACTGCCTACAAGAGACTCATTTCAGATCAAAAGACACACACAGACTAAAAGTAAAAGGATGAAAATAGATATTTCATGAAAATGGAAATAAAAAAGAAAGCTGGGGTAGCCATACTTATACCAGACAAAACAGATTTTAAAACAAAGGATAACAAGAAACAAAGAAAGACCCATTAATTCCACTTCTGTGTATTTATCCAAAAAAACCAAAACGTTAATTCAAAAGACATATGCATCCATATGTTCATTGCAGCAATATTTACAATAGCCAAGATATGAAGCAACCTGAGGGTCTATCAATAGATTAATGGATAAAGAAGTGGTCCATATATACAATGAGATATTACTCAGCCATAAAAAGAATGAAATCTTGCCATCTGCAACAACATGGATGGACCTAGAGGGTATTATGTTTTTCTCAGATGGAGAAAAACAAATACCATATGATTTCACTTATATATGAAATCTAAAAAAACAAAATAAATGAAAGAACAAATAGAAACAAATTCATAAATACAGAGAACATTTTGATGGTTGACAAATGGGATGAGGGTTGGAGGGATGGGTGAAAAGAGGGAAGGGATTAAGAAGTACAAATTGGTAGTTATAAAATAGTCATGGGTGTGTAAAGTACAGTACAGGGAATATAGTCAATAATATGGTAGTATCTATGTGTGGTGTCAGATGTATACTGGATTTATTGAGGTGATCACTTTATAAGTGATATAAATGCCAAATCACTATGTCATACACCTGAAATTAATATAATATTGTATGACAACTGTAACCGAAAAATTAAAAATTATTTTAAAAAATTTAACTAAAAATATAGTTTGTTTGGAGTGACGAAAAAGTTTTGGAAATAGACAATGGTGATGGTTTCATATCATTGTCAATGTAATTAGTACCACTAAATTATACGCTTAAAATGCTTAAAATAGAACTTTTTGTTATATATATTTTACCACATTAAAAAATTTAAAAACTAGTGCAGAATGGAAAAAAATATATTAACTTACTTTCCCCAGCTTTAACTTATTAGTAAAATCTTTCTCCAATAGATTCACTTTGTCCAAAATAGGAAAATCCCACATCTAAAAGATTTTAAAAGCCCATACATATATGGGAGGAAAATAATAACATAATTTTAGAAAGTTTATTGAAATAAATCAATCACTATAACAAAAAAATCTGTAAAGGATATCAAAATCAAATGCTATTGAACATTCTGTTTTCAATTTTATAAATTTTAAATATCATATTTGTGGTTCTTTAACTTGCCTTAACACTGTTTTTGACAGATGATGTTTGTTAACTGCTTTGCTATTTCCTGTTGTGAGGAAATTGACTGTAAAAATTCAGGTTTTAACAAATAGCATTCCTACTCTCCTTTGCTAATTATGCTGTGCCTGGATTTTGCGTAACATTTCACAGTACATTTATTCTCCTATTTTGATTTTAGAGCAACTTATTTGTAAGAATGTAAATTTGTACACATTTCATTTTGACTCACCAGACCAAATCTGATTGTGTTTCTTCTAAACCAATTCTAGACAAATATTTACATAGAAACACACATTGATGTGGATAAACTAAAAATAAGAAATTTAAATATATAGCATCTCTTTCAAGTTTCAACATGAGTGTAAACACATATATGTACCGTCCAAGCAAAAACACCCCAGTGCATATTGTGTAAAACCATGTGCTTTACAATAAATATTTTTCTACAAGTCATCTCTACTTTAGCATGATTATATTTCAATGTATAGCGCTTCGATGGTTTCAGCTTAAAGCAAATCCATTATGGCAGAAAGAGGAGTAAATATTCTACCATAACACTATTTTATACAAAATAAAGCACATTAATATCATAAGCCAGAAAAATTTAAATGTCAAACAACAGTAACTTTCTCATCAATCAAACTTCTTTTAGATAAACGAATACAGAATTCCAAATCTCTGATTATTCATATTCTTTTCAACTGACAATCCTGGAAATTCCTTTACCTAAAAATTTTAGTTCTAAGTGTTAGGCTCATGAATTAGCAGAATTGATCCTTCTAAGAAGTTGTGACTTAGAAAAAGAACCTTGGGAAACTAAGCAACAAATACTGACATAAATCATGGTTAATAAAATATAAACATGTAAACAATATCATGTATGATGAAATCTCATTTTCTGTGATAAAAAAGAGATGTACTCTTTAGATAAGAAAAATAATTACTGATCAACATTAGATGCAAAGGCTAGGAGACACCAAAAATTATATTTTTATAAGATTAAAAAAGTAACCATACATTAAGTGTATACTTTGTTAAAAAATATTTTCTTAAACATTTTACATACTTAATTTCATTTAATTGTCACTAAATTTTTGTAGGGTAGGTCTTCATTATGTATGGGCATTTCATACATGCGAAAACTTGAAGATGAAGAGATTCTATAGCCTGTACGAATTTGCAGGAGTAAGTATTAGAGCTGGGATTGATGCCAACTCCATGTTCTTTCCATTATATCATTCTTCCTTCCATTAGCAAACATTCTATCATTTAGCAAGATAATTCAGCGGCATCAGCTACTGCAACTGTAAAAAGGACTCCAGGATACCAGACACATTCCCGAAGTCTGCTTGGTTCAGCTATATTCCCCAGGTAGGAAAGAGAAATAAAATGCTATGCATAGAGATTCCTATTTTTTCAAGTTTTGAGATATACACAATCAAAATTAAGTTAAATGAATGCTTAATATTTATATTTCTTAAAGTTCTTCTCATCCAATCAGCAGAGGCAACTTAATGACAATACATGGAAAATAGGATGCAGGTTTTATAAAAATCATTTATATTTGGATTCTGCATGTTGGATAGTTCCTACTCTGTATGTATTTTATATATGAGTTTGAACACATCTTTTACAGTTGTATGTTAAGAAAATTAATCTAACAAAGAGATCACCCAAGGTCATCTCACTGGTTAACTTCATTTTTAGTTATACTATAGATTGTTTTCTGGATACCAACACATAAAAAGTCAGGAAAAACATATATAATCATAAAAGTAATACATGCTTATTAAACTACACAAGAATGGGTCTAATTCTTACTGAAACACTTCTTTGAGCTTTCATAGTATCCATTCTCCTCAATATTTTCCTCTCAACTCTCTAGCTGTTCTTTCTCAGCCCCTTTTGTGAGCTTCTCCTACTCTACTCAAGCTTTAAATTTTAGAGTTCCCAAGGGTTAGGTCCTGGGTTCTCTTTCTTAGCATTCTCTGCCTAGGTGATGACATCCATTCACAAAGATGTAAATACCATTCTGTATTCTAATAATCCCCAAATTTATACTATAAGCCCAAACCTCTGCTAAAAAGCCTCCACTACTACATAACAGTTACTTTGTCCAAAAACTAAACTCCCAATTCCCTCCCCCCAAATTTGCTCCTTCTCTAGACTTTTGTATCCTCTACCCTGTGGCTATGCCACCAGACACTGAGATTAATTCTAGAGTACCTCCCTGTCCTCACATTTAATCCATCACCAAATTCACATATACATACTAAATGTGTCCACTTCTATCCATTTCTACTGTCACTACCTTAGTACAAGTCACCCATATTTCTCACCCAGACTATTTATTATTGCTTTAGGCTACTTCCTAGCCATTCTACTCTCCAACAACCAATGAGGTCTCTAAATTCATCAAACGAACAAAAAAAACAAAAAACAAAAAAACAGACATTATCATTCTTCTGCTTAAAATTCTTCTAATAATCTCCCCTAGTGCTTTAGAACAAAATTCAAACTACCAGGCCTTGTATGTTCTGACCTGACCATCTATTCCTCTCCATTCCCATCCCATGTTCTTTGCTCCCCTCTCTGTACTTCCACAGTGCTGATCTTGTGCTTCTTCCACTAAGCCAAGTCTTACTGCCTCAGGGCTTTTGCACATGCTGGTTCCCCGACCTGCAACACCTTCCTCCACTTCTTGCCTAGCTAACTCTGATTCACTCTTCAAGTTGTAGTTTCAAATACCACTTCCTTGAGGAGGCCACCCTAAACTGTCCTGCCCCAAAACAAATTAGTTCCATTTTGTAAATTATTTCACACAGCATCCTTTTATTTCTTTCATACCACTCATTACAATTTAGAAGTAAATAAATATGTGTGTATGTATGTATGTAGGTAGGTATGTGCGTATACATGTGTACACATGTATTAAATGCCTGACTCTTCCACTGGGTTGTAAAATTCATGAAGACAAGGACCATGTCTGCCTTGGTCGCCCCTGCATAGTCAAGACTTTACACACTGTCTGGCACGTAATAGGTGCTTTATAAATATTTGCTGAATTAATTATTTAGTGAAAAGTCCCCTTCTCTACCAACATCCCATTCCTAGATCCTAAAAGCAACTACTGGAACAGTGTCCTTTTGGAAAATATGTTTAAAAGGTAAAGAGCTCAAACATTAACATATTTTAGTACATTTTCCCAGTACAAATTTTTACCTTCGAATTAAGTCTAATAAAAAATAGTTTTAGAAACAGAATTAAATAGAAGCGAGACCTAGATAATTAAAATACAGTAAAAACTGTTAAGAATTTCACTGCAAAAAGTAAATGTTACACAGAAAGAGGCCAGTACCATGTAAACCTTTACCATATCCATAAACATTTGCTGAACATCTATTATGTGCCAGTTCCTATGCTACACAACGGTGGAAGCTCACATCAGTAATGGCTTAACAATCATATTTTATCACTATGATAAGTTTTAAGAGACAGGTGGTAAAAAAATATTTCTTCAATAAAACTATAATTATTTTTGGTTAATTTTATTACATCAAAAGTTAAAACATTTTATTTAGGAGTAGAAAAATAACTTTATTTTGTTATTTCACCAAGGTGTTAAATTTTTAATAAGTTGATTTAAAGCCTTATACTTAAGAGTCCCATTGAGCAGGTTTTGCTTAATCTATATCTTATTAATTGTAGTTAACTGAAAAGTCCACAGTTGTTTTTCAGCAAGCCAATGGTTTCAGGTCTACTCAAGTTAATATTGGCTCAGTAAGCACAGAGGACCACAACTGTCATTCTTATTGTGCCTTAATTCATTGCACTAAAATCTGTTTAAAAAAAAAAGAAACAAAAATAAAAACCTATTATTTTTTCTTTGTACATAAAAGAAATTAAAAGTTCTAGAAAGTTCAACACCGGGGGAAACCTCATTAATTGCTATTCCCTGAAATTACTGCTTCATCATGCAAAATAGGGGCTTTAAAAACTAAAGAATGTAATATGTAGTATTACTCAGGCATTCACAGTGGCACTGGGAGATGCTGCCAGACTATTAGCCTAATTAATGTTTCCATCAAATGAACAGAGTGCAAAAAACGGTAAAGCTGAAGGAAGGAAGGAAGGAAGGAAGGAAGGAATAGAATAAAGGAAGGAAGAAGGAAGGAGGAGGGAGGAGGGAGTGGGAGGGAGGAAAGTGGAGGGAGGAGGAGGAGGAAGGAGGGAGGGAGGGTGGGAGAGAGGGAGGTGGAGGGAAGGAAGGAGGGAGGGAAGGAAGGAGGGAGGGAGGGAGGGAGGAATTGGGCTTAAAAGTTAGGGTTTAATGAGGATTTATAGAAACAATGAATTCCTGATTTCAATATTAAGTGAAGAAGACTTTAAGCATATTTCTGCTCTTAAATTCTTGCAGTTAAATGTCAAGACATAAATTAACGCTGGATAAGGGCCAAAGAAACTAAAATGAAAACTATTGATCACTATAGACAGTAAACTATAAAAAGGGTTATGACTCTTCAGAATGGAAAGAGTAATGCAAAAGGCAGATTTTAGGAGTATATAGTATTATGAACTGTTGTGAAAGGTATGTCCTACTTGAACTTGCTTAGCAAATTTCAAAAATCTAGAATTTCATATTTCTACAACAAAGGCACTATCAACTTAAATTTTGAAATTATTTAGGACAAACATTATTTTAAGCTGTAGATAACAAACATCAATTTTATAAGAAATAGTATAAAATTAAATTTATAATAGTTTGAAGAATTTAGGTGATTTTTATGGATTTTATGGACTTAAAAGTAATCCTGTAAATAGATTTGGGTGGGGACAGAGAATGGCTAACTTTTTAAGGCTGTTATTACAAAGCATAGTCATGAATTCTCACAAAACATCCTTTGTGGTAGATACAAAAAAATATAAATTTGGACCAAACAATGGAATTTTTTTTTTGCTTCAGATTAAAAGTTGCTACTGACCAGTTTTCAAATGAAAGTTTTAGCCTACTGCTCAGAATTTCAAATCTGTCTCATGCCTTGAAAGTAGGCACAATTCTAGGATTTCAAGAACTTTTAACAATTATGCTTCTATTTAAGGAAAAAATGGATTCACCATATAGTAATTAGATGTTTTTCCCTCCTTTTTAGTTAAAATTATTGGGGATGACATTGGTTAATAAAATCATATGGGTTTTAAGTGTACAATTCAATACTACATCATAGATATATTGCGTTGTGTGTTCACCACCCGAAGTTAGATTCCCCTCTGTGACCATATATTTGATCCCCTTTATCCCTGTCTACCTATCTCCTCTCTCCCTTCCTTCTGGTAACCACTAACCCACTGTCCATGTCCATGAGACTCTGTATGTCATGTCTGTTTGTTGCTTTCAGTTTTATATCCCACATATAAGTAAAATCATATAGTTCTCAACTTTTTCTGTCAACTTATTTCGCTTAGCGTAATTTCAGGATTCATGTTATCACAAATGGCAATATTTCATCTTTTCTTATGTCTGAGTAATACTCAATGGTATATATGGACCACATCTTCTTTATCCAATCTATCAAAGGGAGCTTCAGTTGTTTCCATGTCTTGGCCACTGTGAATAATGCTGCAATGAACATCAGGGTGCATATATCTTTGAGGATAATGTTTTCAAGTTTTCTGGGTAAACACCCAGAGAGAGACTGCTGGGTCATATGGCAATTCTATCTTAATTTTTTCCCTACTGCTTTCCATAGTGACTGTACCAATTTACATTCCCACCAGTAGCAATCTGGACTTATTTAAGGTGCCTTCCTATTTTTCCCATTGACACAGGAACTGTGAAGCTTACTTATTTCTCTTCAGGCAAGCCCTTCCTGTGCTCCCCTTTGTAGAGACAGATACATAGAATCTGAATGTCCTTATAAGTTTCTCTAACTAATGGCAAGCTGGGTCATTTTTTTTCTACTCTTCACGAATTCATCATCATTCTAAATATTTTTAAAATTCTATAATTTCTCAGAAGATCATGAAATACTCTGATTAGTATAAATTCAGCTTCCAGTTTTTACATATATTTTTCAAGAAATACAAAATGCCTTTGTCCCTAATATAAATATACAGACTTTCTAAAGTTATCACTTGATTGGCTACATCATTAGGAACACCAATCAGCTTTCTAGAGGAAAAAAGATCTTAAAGAATTCAAGTTTTGAAAATATTTGACCATTTTTAAACAGCAAAGCTGCATGAGGTTAAAATCATACCGCACAAGAGTAAATAATCAGTTTTTCCAAAGAAACATTTGTTGAAATACTGATACTTGTTAGAAAGAACTGTTTTACAGTTGACCCTTGAACAACAGTAGGATTAGGTTAGGGGCGCTGACCCCGTGCAGTCAAATGTATATAACTTCTGACTCCCCAAAACTAAACTACTGTTATCCCTTGATATCCCCAAAAGACTGATTCCAAGTCCCCCGTGAAACACAAAATCCATGGATGCTCAAGTCCCTTATATAAAATAGGGTAGAATGTGCATACAGTCAGTCCTCTGTATCCATGGATTCTCAATGCCAAATTGCAGATGCAAAACCCAGGAATATGAAGGGCCAACTATATATTTATTGAAAAAATGTGCATATAGTAGAACTGTGCAGTTCAGACTCATGTTGTTCAAGAGTCAACTGTATTTTGTTGCACACTACATGAAAAGGGCAGGTTCTAGGAATGGGAAAAAAAATGCCAAATTTCACCCAAAGTTACAGCAAGTTACTGACAATATGGTGAATTTTACAGAGACCAGGCAAGGTAAAGACAGTAAGATATAAACTGACTGCGTGACTAAACCTCAAATTACTGCCAATGCTGCAGTTTATTACTAAGTATTTATATGGTCCCATCTGTGAGGTGTCAAATTAAAAATTTGATATTTTAATAAACTATGCCAATTTCCTGATTAAAAAATACATTAACGTAAGCTACTTAAGGAATACTTATGTAACAATTAAGCAAAATCTGAAATACTTTATTTTAATTTTTTTTAATTTTTTTATTATGGTGACATTAGTTAATGAAATCCATTAAGTTTCAGGTGTACGATGTAGCAGTAAGGCATATATATATATATGTTGCATTGTGTGAAATACTTTATTTTAAAAGTTTATAACTAGTTCAGATATTGTGCCTGAATAATGGTGCCAAGAAGTAAAACTAATGTCTTACCATTTTTCCTAAAATTTCTTCCTCTTCTTTCAGGAATCCAAACAGGATTTCATTGCCTATGTGCTTTCTACTTTTTATTTCTTTCTCCCATTATCTATCTCACCTGGCAACTCTATCTTACATGGGAACATTGACCTTAAAGCCAGTGGCTCAACCTACTCCAGCTACCACCTAATTCCAAATGCAGCCATGTCAAAGTAGCTGCACATGGCAGATGTAAAAAAAATGCTGGTACTTTAGTGTCCAGGGTAAAGAGTGCCATTTTTGAACAACATCACCATCCCAGAGAGGATAAAAGGTTGAGGGTTCTGGCCAGTAGAAAATATGAAAGTGGAGAAAAAAAATAAAGAAATGCCTACATGTGTCATTGTTAGCCACAGCCCTTAATGCAAAAAAGGACAAATTATTAGTAAAGCTAAAGCAATAATATTTTCTGATGCATAGCATTTAGTTACATAACCATAAAAAATAGCATATTTGATTACAAGGACAAATAAAGTTCAGTTATATTCATTGCTTGAAGATGTTATACATTCGTACTATTGTGCAATACTTTGATATCAATGCGACAACCTAGTGTCAATTGACCTTGAACAACAGAACATCAAATATCATCAGGTCCTGCTTGAACTAGTGGTTAGCATCAAATACTACCCTGAGGTATCCAACTCAAATAGAGATGATTTAAATTTTATAACTAGATGAATACAGCGACGATATACTTTTTGGCACTACAGGCATAGAGAGAAAAGGTTTCTGTTTTGTTTGTTGCATTTTCAAGTTCTGTGAATCAGATACCATACTAGAAAAATTTCATAAAGCATAGCAAATTCTTCCAATGCCTGAACTAGACTTTGGTCATATGTTAAATATCTTTAAGAAACTGGATTCTTTCGATAGCTAGCTACTCTTTAATATTCTATAGACTCTTTTATCAATTCAAAATCATTATAATCCTAATATGTATCAAAATGACATTTTTCTATTAGCTTGGCTTTAGTATTCATTTTCTCAATTGATAACATGAAAAACTTGATTATGTTGTTGCTTTGTTTTAAGATAGTTTTATTAACACTGCATTTTCCATTATATAATAATGACTATTTATTGAAGACAGTGTACACAAGTACCAGATTAAAACCTTTGACATGTATTATCTCATTTAATCTTTACAACTATCTGATAAATTAGGCATCATTATTCCATTTCATAAATAGGGAAACTGAGACATAAAGATGGTCAAGTGATTTGCCCAAAGCCTAACAGCTAATCAATTCTTTGCAAATCACATTTGAACTTAGGTCTACTGAGCTCCAGAAGCCAAGCCCCTGGCCACTACGATGGGCTGTCTCTCACTGGGTTCTCCTACCTTAATTCACCAGACTACTTGCAGTAAATGACCTGATCCAATTAACCAAAGGAATTACTCAGCCTAGCCCCCTACCAAGTATGAATCACCATTCAGTAAGGAAAACCTACATTAAATCCCAAGGTGAGTTCTTTAACTCAAATCTACAGATACCTATGGAGAGCATGCAAAAGAGATGAGAGGCAAAGCCGAGAAAATAGACTTCATTTCAAAAAGAAAATATTCAGGATTACTTAAAAAGAAGCAAATGTGCCAACCTTATATTATGGTTTTTCCACATTTTATCTTAAAATTTGGCTAATAAAAAAGCATGATACCTGCCCACATTCCACACTCCTTAAGTTACTACATATACAAAGATAATACATCAAGCTTCAAGGACATCAATTCGGCTAGCAAATGCTTATAGCTAAACAAAACCAAAATAATCACTTTCTGATAGATAGAAATATAAGTGCAATTAAAACTTTATTAATCTCAATGTATACATTAAAAAAACAGTACAGTCACTGGTGTGTCACCAAAATAAATAAATAACACTGCCATAAGAAATGAATCAAATAATACTGAGTATTTCCTATAGATTTGTGTTTCACCTATATCGTGGTGGTAATTTGTTTTCACCAGGTTTTTGATCCTACAACATGACATTATTTGCTCTAGAGATTAAATCCATAATGACTAAAACAAAACAAAATCCAAATTTAAGAACTGGTGGTGGGCTTGGACAGAAACCTCAGCCTTCTGCTAGAGAGAAAGAGAAGCTGCTGGTAAGTAGGCATCCATTCTGTCCCCAGCACCAGGCTGCATATTTCACGTTATTGGATCTAAACATCCGAGCAGCCCTACTGAGACCATGTCATCATCCTCCTTGCACAACAGAGGAAACTGAAGCCCAGAGAGGTCAATTAAGTCACCAAAGTCCCAGCTGGCAAGTAGCAGAGCTAAGATTCAGATCCAGATGTCCAACTCACTTAGACAATGGGGTTTTCCTCTAAATGAACATATAATAATCATATATTTTTTGTAAGTTTAACTCCTTTCTCTCTAGAAGACTATAGGATTCTTAAAATGTAACTTTAAAGAAGCTGGTGGTCAGTTGTGCGGTCCCTCACAGAGCGAGGCAGCTACTGTAGCTAGAGAAGCAGCAAGGTCTGTGGGGAATCCAGAGGTTCAGTGACCTCTGGCCACCTTGGTCGGTTTCAGTTTGTTTCCTACCATGAGGGAGTGGAAAGTGGCCAGCTCTGCAGTCGCCCATGGCAGCCAGGCTCCAGCCATCCTGGACCTGGACATACTGGTAGAGAATGACATCTACCTTTTGAATTGTGGAAAAGCTCTATTGACACAGCGAATCCCATCTCAATACACTGAGAAATGAGTCTATTGCTTCATATTTTGCCATCATTCTATATGAAGACATTAACAAAGGATCTTAGAATTCAAAGAGAGAGAGAGAACTCTTTCTTATAGAAAAGAATAAGATTTTTGGAAGAAATATTTATAGGAACTCCATTAAAAAAATGTTTTGTAAAATGAAAACAAGTAAAGAAGGGCTATCATGCACATCAGAAGGCCTACATCAATAAGATAATTTGAAGAGCACACCGGAATAAAATGAATAAAGACAACTGAATCTTTGAAAGGACTGCATGAACTGATGCAATTAAATAAGCAGAGCTCCTCCAACTAAGGGCAGAGGTAAAAACTCAGTAGGTGAAGAGGCATTTAAATCCTCTTTTATCACCTCGTTTTATAAAAGGAGGTGGAAAAATGGAGCTGGGCCCTAAAGATCCATAATTTAGCACAAAAAATGGAACTTAAGAAGAAGAAACGTAGTGATCCCAAAACTGAGATGCAAAAATCTGAAAGGTTCAGTCTCAGGAAGTTTATCTCACCAGCAGACATCTCCAAAGACCAAACTTTTCAAGTCATAATATATAACATTCATACTGGGAACTGAGGTAAGAAGCAACTAATTTATATCTGGGACTTAAGTGCAGCTTGAACTAAGTACTAAGTACACTGAAAACCCCAATTGCAATCAAGGAAGCCTTCACCCCACGAGAATGTTGAAGTCATTGGGAAGAACAGCACAAAAATCCATTTGATGCATCTTACTGCAGTGATCAAAAGATAACTCTCTCTCACCAAACGGAAAAGCTCTTATAATAAATACCACAGCTTCCCCTTTACCAGGAGATACTAAGATTTTATCAAAGAAAGCAATTCTCCAATCATGGCCAAATGAGAGAGCCATTCCTAATGATGGCACTAACTTCCAGGAACATAATTACTATTGCAAAAATTCTGTGGGAGATAATTCATGGGTGTGTCGGAGTTCTCCTAAATATGAGCTAGGCAGCCTTTGGAGAAACTAAGAGTAAAACTTTTGGATCAACATAATTAAAATTGCCTTTACAGGAATTAATATCTGGAGATGAGACAAGGATGTGGGATCCACAGTGTTTCTCCAGGAAATGTGTACAACAAACTGCAAGTGGACTGGGAGTAAAAGTATGCAGAAGTCTTCAGTATGTATACACACATGCACACGTACACAATATATTTGCATATGTTACCTTTAAAAATCACCTTTATGTTATACTCTCGGCATCAAATCTGATACCTTGATGGGATATTGCTAGCTATAATATTTGTGTCCTCGAGAGTAGTATGCTATCAATCACCCAATGTCAACTTTTCTCGTTGACTGACCTTGCAACAATAGTTATTTAAGGCCTGATCACTCTTCATGGACAAATTATTGTCCATTAAATAGTAATTTATTTGATGTGTTCCTGGGAATTTTTTTATGTCATTGGTTTTATGACATCCAAATGTTCCATGATAGTGATAGAAACTACTAAAATAACACCACCCTATCCACAATATATTCATTAAGAACATTTTTAGGAGTACATGTAAAACATTACATATTTACTATACAATTAAAATGGAATGAAAATGCTTTTGAGTATCAGCCTTACATCTTAGATATTTCCTAAACATTGGGAGATTGCAAAGCATTTTTATTTAATGCATTTGGGATTAAAAACATTGCTTTATAAATGAAAAAATTAAGTTAGATGGCATTAACTTGGCTTCGAAGACTAAAACATATATCATAAGGTAGTAATGCAAATTAATGAAAATAATAGATAACTATTTCATTTTAAAGGAGAGAATGGAAAACAAGCAAGATCATAAAAGCCTTTTAGGCCAGGCATTTAGTTTCAGCATGGTGTAATGAAGGGCTTCATTTTACCTATATTCTTCATGATCTTGAATATTTATGATGAAACTTAAAATGCATAGTAACACACATACTTTCTCATAAAGTAGAGAATAATAACTTTAATTTACTTAGGTGAAAGCTGAATAAGAAGAGAAATTTAACTATGGAAAGTAAAAGCACTAAAATATAGTTTAATTAAGTAGAGCAGATAATTTCAAAAGCGTAAGCTTCCTACATTCATGAACTTCTTAAGGGTTATTTAGTTATTGTTCAAAATCTTAAAAATAATAAATATGTTAACTACAACCTCAAGATACAGGAACCAGAGAATTTCTGGAAACGGAGAGAAGATTCGCCACTACATTAGGGTAAATCTAACAGTTTAATTTTGCCTAGCATTCCCGAAATCACATTACTGTGGACTCAGCTCTGAGACTCTATGAGCTGAAAGGCTACAAAACTAGGACAATTATAGAACTGAGATGATCCTGCAAAATGAATGCTCTAATGTAAACTTATAGCCCTACAGTAACTTTATAACAACTTTGATAATAATAATGTGGATCAAAAGTTTTTTTAAAAGGTGGGGAAGAACAGCTCTATACTTTGGAATTAAAGCATACATTGTTAATTCTTAACTATAACAAAAAAAAATGAAAATGGCAATTACAATCCTTTGAAAATGCAAGGAAATTAAAAGTCCATGATTATCTAAAAGAATCAGAAATTATACTCATATTTTCTTCTCTAAAAAGAGATATTCATATTACATATGATAGAAATCTATAATTTTATCAACAAATAGAAATGTCTTGGTGTGTGGTATCCAGAGTCGAGACAGTTCCAAGCTGATACAAATGGAGCATGTTAAGCATATAAAAGGCATAAGCATAAACAACTCGCGTGTTACTAAATATTTAAAGAAAGGTTCAGTGACAGAGTTGAAAAGTTAGGAGGTATTTTAGCAGAATATCTAACTTCAATTGACATGACTGACTAGTAGTAAAAACTGTCTGGGATTAATTCTGCACAATATCTGGCAACCTACCAGCCTGTGTAGGTATAATTACCACATATTGCTAATATTTTCTGTGTACCATCCATTTCTTATGATCATATTAATTTCAAAATATGAGTAATGTCTAACAAGGGAACTACAATTTCAACTTAGGAATATGAAGTTAATATTGGTTTGCTTTGTTTTCTAGGATGACAAATGTCATCGCTGGGTGAAAGACATTCACGCTAAACCAGTAAATAAAATCAACAAAGGAAATGTCATCAGGGAAGCACCAAAATGTTGTTCTCCAGTACAAACCTGTAGCCTAGTGGTACCTTCAACTATACACCAAGACCACTGATGTCTTTCCAAGGTTTAACTTGGCATTCGGCTAGCTACCCAGAGATTCTGAGCTTCTTGCTAGATGAAGGACAAACACACCAACTGGATATGGTGTGCTACTTGATGCTGTTTTAAAAAACAATGCGAGATTACAAGACTCTTTGTCTACAAAAATGCCTGACATTTCTGGCTTAAGACCTTTTGGGTCTAATAAATAACACCATTTCTTATGACAAAAGTTTCTTTCATTGATGGATTTATTAAATAAATAAGTAGTTCATCAGTTTACAGAATGTGTTATTTCACACAATTTAATATGAAAGAACTAGCAGGTGGTACTATTAAGAACCATCAGTAGTAGGAATTGTTTCATAGATGCCCAACTTAATCTATGTCTGGAACACTGCCATCCTTTATATAAAGTTTTTCCATATAACACATTCAAAGCTTTAGTGCCCATCTACTCAGGGTGTTTATGAAATCCTTGTGCAACTTTAAACTTGACCTATCCCACTGAACTATATTTTATGGAACTCTGTTAAAACTGCTGTGTATTCATCCAGACCACATTCTTTAAAGGAACTTAGAGCCAGAATCATGAATGCAATTTATGAAATCACTCAGCAGCAGCTGGAGAATGTTTTCAATGAGGTGGAAAATCAGACTGAAAGTTGGATCACCAAAAAATGGTGATTATGTTGAAGTCTATAAATTTAAATGGCAATGTTAAAGTCTTATTCACACTGATTTAAGTCATTTTAATTTTTTTCTGTCACAAAAGAACAAAGATTAAGGTTTAAAGTTAACATGGAAATTTTAAAAGCACCCAAAATGGCTATACTGACATATATTTCTATCAGAAATTTTATTATTTTTCCCATGTTAGGCTGATAACAACTCATTAGAAAACATTTTACAATATCTTAAAAAGGCTAACATGTATTTTAGAGATCACTGATTCTCCAATTGACTTAAACATATATGTTTTAAATATAACTATTTATAAAGATGCATATTCATAAGAGAAAAATCAGTAGGAGAGAGAAATTGGTTAACATGTTAAAACAGAACGTGGTTAGATACAATGTAGTATCCTGGATTTGCTCCAAGAATAGAAAAAGGACATTAGTGGAAAAACTGGTAAAATACAGATAAAGTCTGTGGTTTAATTAATAGTATTATACTAACACTAATTTCTTAGTTCTGACAAATCTGCCATGGCTGTGTAAGATGTGAAGGAAGAATATAAAAAACAAACTAACAAACAAACAAAAAACCACTCTATAATATCTTTACAATTTTTCTGTAAATCTAAAATTATCCCAAAATAAAAAGTTTATTATTTTTTTAATGTAATGAGACTACTAGTGGTTTCTCTACCCTTTGCTCTTCTCACTGATTGTGACAAATTTTATTCTCCAGAATTAGCCATATCACCTCCCATCACACATGTTCTTTAGCAACATTTCTCCATTCAGAGCTGGTACTTCTCTATATCCTTGAATGTGGGAACATCTTGATGCTACTTTGACCAATGAAACACGGTGGACGCGATGCTGTATCAGCTGAGGGTGTAACTCTTATGTGGCCTGGCAGCTTCTACTTCCTGTTTCTCTGATTGCTGACTCAGAATACGACCACCATTTTATGAGAAACCCAAGCAAACGGAGGGGCTACGTAGAGATATTCTTTTTCACAGCCTTAGCTTGAGCTAGCATGAACTGGCAGTCATGTGAGTAAGATACTCTGAACATCGAGCCCAGTAAAATTTTGTAATGACAACACAAGATTATAACCACACAAAAGATCTCAACCAAGAACTGCCCAGCTAAAGCCAGTTAACTCACAGAAATATGAGATAATAATAAATTATTGTTTTATGCCTGTAAGTTTGTGTCGTTTGTTACACAGCAAAAGATAGGACACCAGTAATCAACGAAAAGGAAGCTACTGGCCAGGTGTATTCATGGAAGTGTTTAAAATAGAAGGTCTGGAAAATAGATCTGAAAAAAATAAAAATATTGTTTCCCCTTTTACTCTACTATTCTGCCTACCTTTTCCCCTTCACAGAATTTACTGACTAAAGCAATTAAGGACAATAAGCAAATTTCTGGAAAAAACACACAACTGGAATTTCATGGGAAAATCAACATTTTTACATTTACCAAGAGTCAAACATGTTGATTCACAAATGCTCAGCCAATAAATATTTTCTTAAAAGAGACATGAATTACTCATTGCATTTGCCTACTAAATAATATTTAAGTGAATCTCAATGGCTAGAGCAAGTTATCCAAGCAGTAGGTATAAGAATATTTCTCTCGAATTGATTATATAACACAAAATAATAATAGCTAATATTTATCTCAGATATTCCTCTTACTTTCTCCATTTTACAGATAAGTAAAATGAAGCTTAGCAACAGTAAGCAGCTTGCCTAAGGTCTCCAGGTCAGTGAGGGTACAAGCCAAGCTTCAAATCCAGTTAGGGTACAAGCCAAGCTCCAAATGCAGTGTGTGTACACAGTTCCACTTCCTTGCACAACGCTTCTCCTGATTACAGGATTTTTCTTTAAGGCTTCTTTCATACATTTTAATAGACCATAAAAAACATTCTGTAACACTAATCAAATTAGCATATTTCAAATTTGGTCTAACATTACATTTCAGAGGAGATTTATATTCTTTAAAAAAATTTTATGAAAAGTCTCTTTTATTGGGGCAGTGCTATAGACTAAATGTTTGTGTCCCTCCCAAATTCCTATGTTAAAACCCTAGACCCTAAAGTGATGGTGTTTGGACATGGGGCCTTGGGAGGTGATAGGATCATAAGTGCAGAGCCCTCATGTATGAGATTACTGCCTTTATAAAAGAGATCCCAGAGAGAGCCCTCACTCCTTCCACCATGTGAGGACACAGCTAGAAGACGATCAGCGGCAAACCAGGAAGTGGGCTCTTGCTAGACACCGAACCTGATAGCACCTTGATCATGAACTTCCTAGCTTCCAGAACCATGAGAAATATATTTTTGTTGTTCATAAGCCACCTAGTTTATGCTAATTTTGTTATAGCGCCCAAATGGACTAAGACATATAAATAAATAGGCAATTTAGCAAAGAATCTTTTGGGTTAATTACAATGAGAACATTATATACCTATGAGTCTTTGACATAATTAATACTTTTTTTTTTCAGGCGAGGTAACCCTTAGTTGACTTCACAGATTGCAAGGACCTTGGCAGCTTACAACTCCTTATTTTTTTATTTTTTACGTCTACAGCACCTGATCTTCCATCCAAGTACTAACCAGGCCCGACCCTGCTTAGCTTCCGTGATCAGAAGGGATTGGGCTAGTTCAGGCTGGCATGGCTGTAGACGACATAATTAATATTCTAAATGTAAAATGACTCTTGATTTTACCTCTAAAAATATCTCTAGAAGCTGTTTTTCCCCTTTCACCTTCAGGGCTGCTACTATGGTCCAGGATGTCATCACTGTTTGTATTCACCATTGCAGATGGCTCCTAAATGTCTTTGTATCTCGAACCTGTTTCCTCTACAGACCATGCCCCAGAATGCTACCATAGTTTTATCCTTAAAACATATATTTGATCACTTTCTTCCACTCAGAAGAAAAAACTTGCAAAGTATTTGAAAACCAAAGTTCAAAAATTTTAGCATAATATGCAAGGCCCCACTCCAGTCCCAGCCATTTTTCAGGCATCACTTCTCAAATACATTCATCAAATATTATTTGCTTTGAAAATGATCGTCTTTCAATATACTGTTTAATATTGCTTAAACTTGGTTTGTTTTATTTCACTGTTTTCTTTTTAAGAGAAAATGTATACTTATCAGGATATGCCTACTTTTTAAGCCTAACCATTCATATCAGCTAGCTCAGATCAGGAGTGGAGGAGGAGAAAGACATCCAGTGTACTTCTGAAGGGGTCAAATATTAAAATGTAGGCAATTTATTTTTTCTCTAAAAAAAGAACGAACTAGGCAAGTATATAGATGAAATTAAAAGTAAGTAGGTCTAAAGACCATCTGCTTAAAGTGAGAGCTAGCAATAAGCTGAAAAAGAAGGGAACATGTCCATCAGCCTCTGCGGGCATGTTAACACAGTGGTTCTCAGCCTTGGCTGCACATTAGAATCACCTGGGGAGTGTCTAAAAGTCCCTGCGAAATACGCTCCAGCCCAATTACATCAGAATCTCTAGGGGTAGAACCAAGGCACTGGTATTTTTTAGAAAACCCCCAGGTGATTTCAGTGTGCAGTCTAAATTGACATCCACTCTGCTGAGACAGAGCTGATAACAAAGGACTGAGGAAGAGAGTTGACAGCTCAGATGACCAGAACGCAACCGTGTATTACAGTGCCCATAAACGTAATTCAGATTTTCTCTAGGAATGCTCAGTAGCCTGGAAGCAGGAGCACAAAAGGGAAAGGTTGGGTTTATCCAGAGTTGTAAACTGGCAGAGATCAAAATAATTGAGAGACATGATCTCACAACACTGCAATGATTAACTACAAACTCCAGACCGGATAAGAAGTCAGGAAGCAGTGAGAGACTGAACAAATAACAGTTGTCAATGAATTAGCTGAACAGGCATGAGTAGTGGCATGAAAGAGACAACTTGATATCTGAGAATACGATTTCTGGGTTGAAGATTTAAAGTTTCAGAGGAGGCACCATTCATATCATCTAGAGCAAGGCCACAGCAGAAAACTGCTAGAGTAGGAAAGGCAAAAAGTCATTGGCAGAGTCTTTGGAGAACAAGGGGTTGAGGTTAGAGTGTTAGCTAGAGCATCATCATGGATTTTAGAATTGCCCAGGCTGACTATTGGAGCTGGGAAGGGGAAAAAGCCACGTCAAAGGGCCCTATGAAGTCTGGGGGCACATTCTCTGCAGCAATTAGAGGATGAAGCTCAGAAGATGGTGTCATTAATGAAGTGGAAAAGAAAAGAACAAAAGTGTCAGGGTGGCAGCAGGAGAATGACATCCCTGATCACAGAAGTCCCAAGTGTGTGAAAAATGAGCAGCATCCATCTGAGAGGGCTGAATCCTCTCGACTAAAGGAAGAAAATAGAAGAGCATCTTTTCAAATCCATATTTGTTCCTTGTCACCCTCACCCATAGCTTAATGCTCATCTATGGCTTCCAAGTCTCTTGAGATAAAGACACTGCCAGGGCCCACATTGTCTAACATGATCTGGGGCTGCCTCATTCCCCAGCCTCATCAAGTTCCACACTCCCTCTTGGCTCTCTGCCCATCAGCCTAAGGGTATTTTTCCAATTCACCAAAATGCTATGTGCGCCCCCACCAAGGGGACAATATGATTCACTGTTCCATCAGTCTGGAACTCTCTTACCTCCCTCCCCTCTCCATTCAGTTAACTCTTATAGATGTTTCCACTCTCAATTTGAATGTTACTTAGGAAAGATTCCTCAAACTTCCACATCTGGTCACCTGCTTTCATATCAATGCTATAATTTTACACTCATTTGGGTGATGACATAATTAATGTCTTTCTCTCCAACTGGACTTTCACTTCCATGAAGCCACAGACCGTATCATTCACAATCGCCACCTATTCCCAATGCCTAGCAAAGTGACTGGCATAGGGTGGGCCCACTATAAATGCTGTTGAATTAATAAATGAATGAATAAATGAACACAGTGAAAACGTTGATGGAATCTTGGTGCTATTTTTAGAGTAGCAAGAAATACTATTTCTTGAGTGCTTCCTATATGCCAGATATGGCTACTCATTTAATCCATGCATCAATCTCTAAGATAGGTTTTATCATCCTAATTTTATAAATAAGGATATTTATAATCAAAGAGATTAAATGACTTGCCTATTGTCTTCTAGCGGAGGAATACCAGAACAAAGATTTTCCCACGTAGAGGTAATTCTATGTAGAAGTATCCACAGGGGTACTTACAGTCAAAGCCAAATTATTCCTCAAAAAAAGCAATTCTAGATGTGCACACATATCTGAACATGTATCAGTGCTATGGGCTTCAAGCTGGAGCTCTTCACCATGACATTTTATTACAATATAATGGAGGTCCCAAGAGTTGGAAACTGGGTCAGTGGAAGAGAATTAAGTTTGGATGGGGAGCTCAGTAAAATCGTGAAGAGGACAATATCCAAAATCCTCATGGGCAGTCATGAAAGGTCGGAGAGAGGAAGCAGTATGAAAAGTTAATTCATTGACTCTGCAGAGACCTTCCCTGAGGTAGAAGGGAATTTTCATTCTAATAGGAGATTATGAAGGTGAGTAGCTCCTACTAATAACAAAAGTCTCTACAATAGCCCTTAGGTCAAAACTCAGACATCACCATTTAGTCCTTAAACAAATACATGAGCTTCTTTTTAAGGAAAAACTAGATTCTACTGGCAGGAACCCCTATGGCTTGTACGCATGCAGAGGTAGAGAGGCTTCATTTGGTAACAGTTCTAAACCAGCTCCTTGACACCGCAAACAAAATTCCGACTTGACCAGAATGGCAGATTCAAAGCATAAAAAAAGGTCAATACGCATACAGAATATGTAAGAAAAGAAACTTCAACATTTTTCTTCTATCTAGTCTTGGTCAAAAATCCAAATAAGAGGAGACATTCACATGCTGTATTAGTTTCCTAGGACTGCCATATAAATATACCACAAACATAGGGATTAAAATAACAGAGCTTTATTCTCTCACAAATCTGGAGGCTAGAAGTCTCAAATAAGGTGTCAGCAAGACCATGCTCTTTCTGAAGTCTCCAGGGAAGGACCCTTTCTTTCTCGCCTCCTCCTAGCTTCTAGTGGTTCTGGCAATACTTGGTGTTCTTTGGCTTGTGGCAGCATCACTCCATTCTCTGCCTGCTTCATCACGTGGCCTTGTCCTCCATGTGTGTGTATTTGTGTCCAAATTTCCATCTTCTTATGAGGACACCAGTCATTGGATGAGGGCACACTCTAAAGAGTATGGCCTCATCTTAACTTGATTATATCTGCAAAGACTCGATATTTCCAAATAAGGTCATATTCACAGGTACTGGGGGTTAAGTCTTAAATATATCTTTTTGGGGGACACAGGTCAACCCATAATACGTGCTAACTACTGATTCCTCCAGGTAGTCTAAATATTACATTTCTATAAATTCAGAATACTGGAAATTAGCATACCTGGACTCAATTCACTTCACTGAAGGCTTTTAGTTCTACAGTAAAATGCCCCTTTTTTATATTAAAAAGTTAAATAAAATATATATGAAAATATATTTGCTTCTTTTTAAAAAATTAATATATTGGCTTCTACAAAATCACAATTGAACACAGTAATTGTGTTTTTTAAGAGAGCCTTTTAATAATTACCATGAGAAAAGTTTATTTTTCCTAATGGCAATAAATTTTTTTTTTAATATAAATTAGGAAGATTAGCAGTCTATATTACAGTAGTATACTTATACTGAATAGTCTATACTATAATACTATAGTAGTCTGGGTTAGTGTTTCTGAAATTTTAGTATGTGTCAATATCATTGGGAGGGCTAAATAGGGAGATGATTAAAATCACAGGTGCCTGGGATCCACTCCAAACCTACAAAACCAGAATTGATGGGGACGAGGCCCCGGCATGTGCTCCTCCAACAAGCATCCAAAATGATTCTGATGTACACTAGGTTTGAGTATCACCAAGTAAGATTCTTTACATCCCTGTTCCCCCTTCATTCTCAGGAGTATATAATTCGCAAGTTCTATTTTAATTGCCTTGTGGCGTTCATGTCCTTTATTGCAAGCTATATCATTTTTTATATTTAAGATTAACAAACAATTTCTAAGCATTCTATTCCTAAACTATACATTCGAAATAATACTTATGACTATATTTTAGGTCCTATCACACTTTTTTTTTCCCAAAGATGGCATACATTCTTAAACAGATGGCTTTATTCATCCTCACCATATCCCTCTCTGCTATACTGGAAGAAAAAACTATTATTTCTTTCAAAGATGAAAAATAAAGGCTCAAGTCCAAGTCAAACTGAGTACTTATTAAACACCTTTAATGTTCAGGACACTGTTCAATATCACCTCATCAGGACAGGTTATATAGCTAGGGAGGTGCATATCTGAATATGGAAAGGTTAGTGTACCACTGAAACACTTCCCAGCCCACTGATCTCCTGTTTGTAAAGAATTAAAAAGTCTGGGCATTTAATTATTTTAATTGATCAGTATAAGTAGGCATAAACAATTCCGAATAAGAGCTCCAAGTTCAAGTTCTTTCTTCTTTCTACATTATTTTTCTCATCTTCAATTAACATGTAAAAATTAAAACCTTCAAAATTTAAGGTTATATGGTACTATAAAGTCCTACAGTCACTAAGGTGAAAAAAAATATACTAGTTGCCATGGCCTTCTATAGTTGAAACTATCCAAAAAAACACATAGTCAGTTTGAAGTCTTTGTGAAACCCCTTGTGAGACTCAACTGTTGACTGTGGTTAGAATACATTCAAGAGTATAATCAGATTGCATCATCACCATCACCTGCTCAGAGGCGAGCTGAAGAAACATGTGCTCCTGGGGCTGAAGCTGGCTTATTGTACTGCACTCTCATGTGGGCTTGCCAGAGAGATTAGTCACCATTTCGCAGCTGGTTTCAAATTCAGTTGCTGCAATACAAGTGCAGATGCAATGGCTTACCCTAATTATACTGCTCCAGTTTAAGCTTTCCATTTGTAGCATACTATATACTGGATCGAATTCAAGACTCTGAAAATTGGTTGCAAATAGTTGAGAATTCAAAATCACACATTTGTGACCCTCCCCTACAGCTTGCTAATCACATTTCATCACTGTATCTTTTGGATCTTCTGAATCCATCCCAAATATGTTTTTTAGCTAAGCTACCACTGAATCTTGTTAACAAAAAGGCAGGAAAGACTGTTCTTAAATATATTTTTTAAATAAAACAAAAGTTATGTCATCTCCAAAGATATATATGTGTAAATATATAATATATATATATAAGATACATATAAATATATATGAGATATATATATTTGAAAATTTCCCATTTTCTCTCTTCCTGGAATTAACATACTAGGAAATTCTAAGGAAAGTTATAATAATCAGCAGTTTCTAAACTTGACTGAAGATCAAAACCACCTGGGAGGCTTTAAAAAAAAATAAAACATAGACTTCTCTAGCTTCACCTTACACTTAATATGTCATAATTGAAAGAAGTTTCTTTTAAAATTAATCTGAAAATTAAAATAAAATAATGCTGGTTCTGCTTCTGACAGTCATAAAGAAAGAAAACAGATTTCTGCCTATCTCAGGCAGTCTTTTTACTGCCTGTTACTGTCCATATTTAATAAATGCCTTGTGTCAAGAATGATATTTATACAAAAAGAGGCGGTAAGTCAGAAGAACTTTTAAAGAAGGAAATAAAATCCTAGCATCATCAGGGCCACAGAGGCTAATCAGAAAAAAAGGTTCCAAGAGGATATTTTTGGATGTGAACAATGAAGAGGAGTAAAATACGTATTTCAAAAGTCTTAATTTTTTAAGCTTCTGTTTCAATTTCTTGGAGGCATAGAGTTTTTCCTTCAAAATAACTTTTCACTAAAATAACTTTAAAGTATGATTTTGAAGGTATACATTTTAAAATTTAGATTATACATTTCTACTCTCATTTCTTAATAGTCATTCACTTCACACAGATGCTGGGAATACTCTGATAAACAACAGACAACCCATGCCTTCATAACACATCATGAATGACATCATGAAAAATTAAAAATATTAAAATAGTTCTATGATTAACATGTAGTATAACAAATTCACATCAGCATATTTCAAAATGCCCCTGGGGATAAAGATAACATTCAAGTTATAGTGAACACATTATTTGGAAAAATCACTCAGTTCTGCAATATTTTTCCTTCCTAAATGAATGATGCCAGTTTTACTTTATTATCTAATCTAAAATTTATAATTTGTTTATTCTACAAAAATATGAAATTAAACATTCTGCTATAGCAAGCTCTTCAGCACTCTGCTCAAATAATGAATCACTGTGTCAATTCTAAAAATTGGATTTTCCTAACATCTAAAAGCTGCACAACTATAACAGATAGATAGTATTTTCAGTTACTCTGCTTAATATTCTAAAATAACTGTTAAACATCAAGTTAATTAATAGGCAACTCTCCAAAAAGGCTTTCATATAACAGAAATGTTAATCTGACAATTATTTATGGCCAGCTATAAACTTAAGCATACATAGCAGTGGTAAGATTTAAGCAAAATCTTGACTGAAATTTCAACCTCACTCTCTCATCCAGACCACAGTTCCTGAACTATACAGTTACAAATTAATTTCTTTGTTATTTAACATTTACTTTATTTGTTTAAAATACAAGTGGTTTTACAGACACTCCATTTTATCGATGCCCTAAAGTGGAAAAAGATAGATGAATGAAATACAGTAGAGGAATTATTTAATAAAAATCCAGTTTAACAGGAAATCATTTATTCAATGAATAACTTACACATTTTAATTTAAAACAAATAAATTATATCCACTTAATAAACTGAATAAACTGAACATATTTAGAAGAAATATAATTTTCCCCGGCATTGTTCCTTACCATATTATAATATTACTGAATGCTAATTCAAGCTGTTATTCAATACAACATAAAACTATTTCTAGGGCATCTGCAACTATGACATGAGTAATTTCTGGCTCTGGGTTGCTCTTATCTACTCCTCCTCTTCATATTTAGATCCATCCTTTTCTGTCACAACCTATATGGTTTCTATATTACCCATAATTTTATTTAAAAAACTGTGACTATTAGCTTACCGTACATTATTCTTACTAATTGACACGTCTTCAATTTGTCTGAGATAATTGAAAATACATATACAACAAGAACAACAAACTATATTCTTTAGTATCTCCTTGTAATTCAAGATATTCTTAACTCAGTTTTTACCAAAGTTTACTAAATGCTTAAGTGGAAATTTTGCTTTATGCTATCATTACACTATTTTTTTTAATGTTTGATGTTATACTGCTATTTCTATGTCATACCTTTTCCCAAATTAAAACTCAAAACTCTTTTTATATCTCCTCTAAACACCCCAAAATCTTCTGACTCAAAGTTCAGAGCAAGAACATCACATTCAATGGTAAAACTCTGGCTTTTAGTTTACTTTCTCTAAGGTCCTCAGAGCAGGGAGCACAGTCGTTTCAGGTAAGTTTATTTTCAAGTGTTCCTATCCTGAAGGTACATATTAATGGGGAAAAATCCTATAAATAATTTAGAGTCCATCTGGTAAAAAACCAGAACATGTATAATGTATATTTTTTCTAAAGTTCTAGGATTTGTGGATTTGCCTATAACAAAAACCTGCAGTTTGTTAGTTCTAGTTGCACAATTGCCTAAGGCAACTGAAATTCCATCTTTTTTTTCTTTATTTTTTTACCTTATTTTCTTACTCTATTGCATCATACTCTGCTTCTCTATGTCATCATTTTGGATAACTGTCTCAACTGTTTCAACTACATGGTATAAGTGACTGTAAAAAAAGTGTCATCAATAAGACAGCATAAGAGATAAAGATAATATCTAGTCTAAGATCTGTCACTGTAACTACACTGTCACTGTAATTATCTCCAGCTGGTGACAAAACAACATTTTGGGCCCAGGCCTTTATCTGCAGTAGAGCCACCTGATTATTGTTCTGAGACTTTCTTACATAAACTCAAAATATAAAATTGTATGTAATCTCCAAAAGTTTTTAAGCAGATGAAAATTTAAAGACAGCTGCAAATCAGTCTGATGCAGATTCTTAGATTTTTTTTTCATAGAAATAATAACTCCTTTTTAATACTCATATATTTTAAATTAAATTGTGCAATCACAGTTAACAAGTATACACATTTATGAGCAAAGAGTTTGACACTTGTGCAGAACACCATTCCTCTGGAGGAGCAGAAGCCTGCCCGCTCACATATGCTGCCAACATTCAGGGCTACATAGAAAAGTTGGAAAATATCGATCAATCTGTAAAACCACTTAAGTAGAGGTCAGTGAAGATGTCCCTTGTACACTTCTGAGAAAAAAATAGGACCCCTCTTTTCCAAAGTAATGGATAAAAGAGGCACGGAAAAGGAAGCAAAGGTATTTGGAGGATATTAAGAAAAGATAAATATTCTCCAAATCTTTGTCAAGGACCAACCCTATACTTTCAATTCTTACTTCAGAGATATACTATCATCATTATATTTTTCTAATAAAGATTTCCAAAGAAATTTGATTGGTGTATATGTAATTGAATAAGAAGTCAATCACGCAAGTTTTACATCTAATTTTTTCTTAGTGAAACAACTCATTTTTCAAATAAAATATACAATAAATGTTTTTCCACCTTGATACTGATAATATTGTATTTTCATTAATAATGAAGTCTGACAGTCTGAACTCTAGTAATCAAAACTAGAATAGCTAATGCTGACCATCCACAAAGCTATAAGCCACAAAGGAGAACCTGAAAATGCTAATATAAACAGGCAAAAATTTTACTTAATTGGATTACTAGGTTTTTTTTAACCAAAAGAAAAAAAAAAAGCTTCATCTAATGTATTATTTCAATGAACCAATAATAAAGATGGAAAGAATTTCAACAACAAAGTTAAGAATTCCTAAATGGAATTTCTAAAAGCAGCAGTTACAAAACAGACATGTTTAACTTGAGTTTTAATGATTCCAAAAGGACTTAAGTAGCCAACTCACAACAGTATAGCCTGTTTCAAAGACAAAATGAAATCAGATATGTCACTGTGCTCTGAAGTCTTTAAAGAACTGAGTAAATATTAAGTATTGCTATTAGTTAATACAAGTTAATTAATTTTAATGACTTTTTAAAGATCTCAAAATTTGTAATTCCAGGATTTTCTGAAATTTTAAACAATTAATGATAACTTTCTGAAAGTAGTTCTAAGTAGTATTTTAATAAATGTGGGTTCAGTAGAATATTGTTTTGTACGATCCTCCATGAAAAAAAAGGAGTTTTAAAGCAATCTGAGAAATGTTGAATACTATAAACTCAAATCGGATATCTTCAAGACACAGTCATATGTTAAAGACTGAAAAGTTCTTGGAAAATATCTTTAATCATTTTGAGCCAAGCATTTTCCAAGTTTAATTTAAACATGATTCACCTTGTTTACCAAATATTAACATCCAAAAAAACCCTAGTAAATGTTAATGCTTCCAATTTAACTCAAATATTACAAAATCTTCTCTTATTCTCTCCTAATATGAAATATTTTAGATCAATTTTGTTTTTTTTTTTTTACCTACTACCTTTTATCTTTTACATGGTATACAACATGCTTTCACAACTAATTGTAGGTAAAACTATTAAGGTACATGGTAAACAAGAAGCAATGAAGTCATCCAGAAAACAATGAAATGAATACAGGAAGAAAATAATGAAGTGTATGAAAGAAGTAAAAATTAAATGTCAAAATTAATAGCATTCATAATAAAACAACAGGTTATTTTTACAAAAACAATAAATATTTGAGATGTCACATGCATGTCAACAGAAAGTTATGAAATTGAGGCAAAACAATACAGAGTTACACTGTCTTGTTTTAAAAAATAATAATGATTCTAAAGAACAAGTGTTGTCGAGGATGTGGAGAAAAGAAAACCCTTATGTATAGTCGGTGGGACTGCAAATTGGTGCAGTCACTATGGAAAATAGTTTGGAGATTACTCAAAAAAATGAAAACAAAATTACCATATGAATCAACAATTCTACTTCTGGGTATTTATCCGAAGAAATCCAAAACACTAATTCGAAAAGACATATACACCCCTACTTTCAGTACAGTGTTATTTATAATAGCCAAGGTATAGAAACAACCTAAGTGCCTATCAATAGATGATTGGATAAAGAAGGTGAGCCACATAAATATAATGGAATATTACTCGGTCAGAAAAAAGAATAAAATCTTACCATTTGCGACAACATGAATGGACCTATAGAGTGTTATGGTAAGTGAAATAACTCAGACCTCCCTTATATGTAGAATCTAAAGAACAAAATAAAGAACTAACAAAACAGACTCATAGATACAGAGAACAAACTGATGGTTGCCAGATGGGAGGTGGGTTGGGGAGCTGGGTGAAAAGGTAAAGGGATTAAGAAGTACAAATTGGTAGCTATAAAATAGTCACGGGGATATAAAATACAACATATGGAATATAGTCAATAATACTGTAAAAACTATGTACAGTTACAGGTGAGTACTAAACTAATCGGAGAATCACTTCATAAATTATTTAAAGGTCTAACCACCATGCTAACATAAAATAATATTGAATGTCAACTATAATTGAAAAATAAAAATTAAAACCCATATACACTCAAATAATAATTTTGATGTTGAGATGAAATTACAAAAGTCTACAAACAGGCTATGGCCAGGGCTCATAAAGTCTGAGCTGATGAAACATAAGTAGCAGATTTGTCTACCACGTTGTTCATACCCTAAAGTACTAAAAGGTAAGTAGGATATAAATAGCTACCAAAATAGAATTTATCCTCCAAAAACTAAAACATTATCCCTCCCTCATAAGATATTCTTAAATTGACATATACTAGGCTCTGAATCAAATCTCAACATATTAAAGAATTTCATTTGGGCCATATTATCTGACCACAGCACATCAAATAAAAATTTTTCACCAAAAAGATAGCCTAACCAAAACATTTCATATATTGTAAATCTTAAAATATGTTTAAATAACTCAGCAAAGTACAAAAACTTAAAAATATGTAACACTGCAAACTGATAGAAATACACAAATCACAAATTAAAACTTGGAAGCTGCTAAAACAGAATCTAGAGGAAAATATAGAGCATTTTTAATAAATATATTAGAATACAAAAAAGCTAAAAATCGATGAGCCTAAGGTAAGGAACCTACCAAAGAAGTTACAATGAGACTAACAAAACAAACCTGAAAGAAAATGAAAAAGAAGAAAATAATTAAGGTAGAAGCAAAAAATAATAATAATAATAAAAGAGGAAATAAAAATGCAGCAGATGGGAACAATAAATCCTAAAGCTGATCTCTGAAAAGACTAAGGGAAAAAGAGCAAAGGAACAAGGAAACAATATTAGGGAGAGGAACAGAGCATAACAGCAAAACCCAGAGATTACAAAGGAAAGAAGATATTACAAACTGACAATATATTTTGAAATTTTCAAAAATGAAGTAATCTCTTAGAAAACTATAATAAATAGACTTATCAATTTGATATGAAGAAGCTAGTCTATAATTATTAATAATGTCACTTAGTAGATTAAAAAGCTACCCAAAAAAAAAGAAACACCAGGCCCGGATAATCTTACAAGTGAATTCCATTAAAATTAAATCTTATGCAAATTTTTCCAACAAAATTTTTAAAAATAAGGCATACTTCCCACTTCATTTAATGAGTCTAATATAACCCTGAAACAAACTTTTCAGAGATAGCACAAGAATGGAAAACTACAAATCTCACTCATAAAAATATGTGGAAAATTCTCAAAGCTAAACGAATATAATATAAGCTAAATGAATATAAGCTAAACGAATACAATAATTTATTTTTAAAGGTATTAAAAATAAAATACACTTCAAGTTTACTTCAGGAATGCAAGGTTGTTTAAACATTAAGGAAGCTATTTTTTCATCACATTAATAGATTAAAGGCTAAAAATTACTTCATTGAGAGATCTAAAAAATGACTTTTAATAACATTAATTGCCCATTATATATTTTAGAAAGTTTTAGCAAATCAGGAGCAATCCAAAGGTATTTACTAGTGAAATATTGCAAACATTATAAGCATTCTCTTCACAATAAAAAATTGAAAAAAGATGCCTCCTTTGACACTCCTATTCAACATACTACAGGTTCTGGATAATGCAGTAAGACAAAAGAAATGAAACTGAAGCTATAAGAATTGCAAAGAAAAAAACAAAACTCATTAGTAACCAGGTTATGATTATCTACTCAGAAAATCCAAAAGACTCTAAAGATGAATTACTAAATGAATAAGCATTATCAAGATGGTTGCTACAAAAATCAACTACATGTTTTTATACTGTCACCAAATAGAAAATGAAATCTTCAAAAAGAAAACATTTACTATAACAACCAAAAAAGACCTCTAAATCTTACAAAACAGGACATGTGACCTTTTTAGAGAAAGTTGAACAATTTTACGAAAATTTATTGAAAGAAATCTAAATAAATGTACAGAAATATCTTTTTGAGAAGATTCAACATTGTAATTATATCAATTCGCCGTAAATTAATCTCTATGTTTAATAAAATTTCAACAAAATTCACATCAGGGTGGATGGGTTTGTTTGATTGATTATTCACTATTATTTATTTTTATTTATCGTGGATAAGATGAACTAACTGTAACATTTATATGAAAAAGCAAAGAGCCAAGGAAGGTCAAGATGCTTTTGAAGAAAAAAATGGTAATATAGTAACTAAGTATTATAGTAAGCTTTATGAAATTGGCTCAGAGAGAGAGAAATAGGCTGATGGAGGAAAATAAAGAACAAAAAAAAAGTGTGTGTGTTGTGTGTGTGTGTTGTGTGTGTGTGTGCATGTATGTGTATGTTCTGTATGTATATGAGAGTAAGCGTGGCAGATAAGTAAGGAAAAAAAATTCATCTAAAATGATGCTGAGAAAACTGGTTAGCCAATATGAAAAAAATTTTTAATTGGATCCCATTACATGTAAATAAAAGTTAACAATACAACTTTAAGAAGATATTACAAGAGAAAATCTGATCTCAAATAAGAGACTTCTAAATATTAAAAAAAAAAGTATGTCATTAAGGAAAGTCTTATACATTTAAAAACAGTGATATTAAAACTCTTCATCAGTAGATACAACTTAAAAAGAGAAAGATAAACCATTAACTGGATTACTGTAAAATGTGACATAACTCACAAAGAATTCATATCTAGACTCCCCTCTTAGAATAAAAAAAAATGATAAACAACATAATAGACCAATGGGAAAAAGAGTTATTTTACTTTAGGAAAAAACACATGACTACTAAACATAAATAAAAATACCCAGTTTCATTATAATCAGAGAAATATCAATTAAAACCATAATGAGATACCATTTATACCCACCGGATTGTTAAAAATTTAAGTCTCACAGCATACATCTTAAGAGGGATGTAGTACAACCAAAAATTTCATATACTTCTGGATAGAAGAGTAAATTAGTTCAAATATTTGGGAAAACAATTTGCCAATATTTACTAAAGTTAACATGTTCATAGCTTGAAATTTATCCTAGAAATAAAATCCAGAGGAAAGCTCACATATGTGGACCAGTAAACAAGCACAAGAACATACATGTCAGCACTGTTTTGTCTTTCAGTTGACCTTTTTATTTTGAGATAGTTGTAGATTCACATGCTGGCATAAGAAATAATACAGAGAGACCCCATGAACCCTCTACCCGGTTTCCCACAATGGCAACATCTTGCAAAACTATAGTACAATATCACAACTAGGAAACTGACATTGATATAGTCAAGGTACAGAACATTTCCATTAATATTAAGATCCCTCATGTTACCCATTTATAGCTACATTCATTTCCTTCTCATCTTCACTCCCTCCTTAACCACTGGCAATCACTAATCTTTCCTCCATTTCTATATTATTTCAAGAATATTATATAAATGGAATCATACAGTATGTTATCTCTAGGGAAAGGCTTAATTCTCTGGAGACTCATCTAGGTTGTTGCATGTATCACTAATTTGTTCCTTTTTATTTGCTGAGTATTATTCTATAGTATTCACCTGTTGAAGACATTTGAGTCGTGCCTAGTTTGGGGCTATTAGGAATAAAAGTACTATATATAGTTCTACACAAGTTTCTATGTGAACATACATCTACAGTTTCTCTGGGATAAATGCCCAGAAGTGCACTTTCTGGTTGTATGGTAATTTTGTGTTTAGTTTTTAAAGAAACTACCAAACTATTTCCAAAGTGATTATATCACTTTACATTCCTACCAAAAATAAGTGATCTCATTCCTCTGCATCCTTGCCAGCATTTGGTGGTATCGCTTTTTTATTTTAGCTAGTTTAATAGGTGTGTAGAGATATCTCACTGTGGTTTTAATGCACATTGGCCTAATGGCTAATGACATTGAACAACTTTCCACATACATATTTCCCACCTGTATATCTTCTTCAGTGAAACGACTTTTCATGTCTTTTGCCTATTTTCTAACTGGCTTGTCTTTTTATTGTTGGGTTTTGAGAATTCTCTATATACTCCAGGTACTAGTCCTTTCACTGATGTGTGGTTTGTAAATACTTTCTTCCACTCTACAGCTTGACTTTCATCCTCTTAGGGTATTTCATAGAGCAAAAGGTTTTAATTTTGATTAAGTTGACTTTGTCAGTTTTTCATTTTATGGATTCTGTTTTTGGTGTCAAGCCTAGGAACTCTGCTTAGAGTTCTAAACCTTTCTAGATTCCAAAACCTTTCAACCATTATAGTTTTATAAAATTATAATAGTTTGACAGTTTTATGTTTCACATATAAGCCCATGGTCAATTTTAATAATTTTTGTATAAGGGTTAGACTTAGATCAAGGTTCACTTTTTATTTTTGCCTATGAATGTCCAAAAATGGCATTGCTTGTAATAGTTAAACAAAACATAAAAACACCCCGACTATTCATCATTAGAACACATATATAAACTGTGATACATTCATACAACAGAATGCCAAATACGAGTGAAAAAATTAAAGGTACATGCAGCGATATCGATGAATCCCAGATATGATAATAAATGATAAAAGTAAATTGCTCAAGACTATTTTATATACATTATAATTATAATTCCATTTATACATGCTTCTAAGATACATAAAACTAGAGATACAAACAAATATGGTAACATTATTTTAAAAAAGAGAATGAGAAACAATTTAGAGAGGGGAATTTACCTCTGAGGTGGGAGTAATGAAGAATGAGATTGGGGAATTTCAAGGTTAATGAAATTCTATTTCATAAATTGGGTGGCAGGTACATGAGTATTACCTATACTGTCATTCTGGATATCTTATTATTAAAAAAATAACTTTAAAAGGTTATTTTAAAAACTGAGGTTGCTTCTTTTACCATGTGAGGATACAGTGAAATGAACCTATGAACCACCTATGAACTTGGTGAAGAGGGCTCTCAACAGACACTGAATCTGTCAGTGCCTTGATCATGGACTTGTCAACTTCCAGAACCGCTGTAATCAACTTCTGTTTATACACTACCCAGTTTATGTTATTTTGTTATAGTAGCCCAAACGGACTAAGACAGCATAAGCAAGAGCTGAAAATAAAATCTGGTAAGATCCGTCACTTTAACCACCTTATATGCAGCTGGTCACAAGACGACATTACAAAATGTAAAACAGGGACAAATCAAACAGATGCTTGTTTGGGACAGACGACTTCTGAAATAACCCTCCTCATCCCACACGCCTCACTTTGTCCTTGCAGACTCAGTGCCTGACTTTTCTTTCAACTCTTATTTCTTAATGGCTCACCTCTCTAGAGTTTCTTCTGTTTTACTTTAGAGCATTCTGTGCTCCTTGGTTGGTGCTGCCTTAAATGATCACCAACATCTGAACTCTCCATCTTATCCTCAGGACTCGCCTTCACAAAAGATGGTGAGATGACAAAGGATGAGTTTTCCTGAATGTCAGTGGTGAGGATCCACAATTGAACTAGTTTCTAATGTTCACTTCTACAAAAATGAGCCTATAATCTCATTTAAATCTAGACTGGAAGTAACTTACTTTGTTATATATTATTTACACAAATATAATTCTGATAAATTAGAGAATGTGGATATAAAAACCAAAAAAATAAGAGTTCATTTCAAACAAAAAGAAATAAAGTTATTTAAGCATGACAAGGAATTTGCAAAGTCTGTAAGAAATTATTATGCAAGCCACCAAAAGAATGGGTATTGAATAGGTAATTAGCATTTCCGATGGTTAGGGCCTTCTTTCTCCTTTCCTCTCTCTCTCTGCATTCCACTCCTTGTCCCTTTCTGTCTCTCTCTCCTATACACACACGCACTATTGCTGGTTAAGAAACTTAAACGAGATCCATACAATATAATTGCCTATATTTGTATATATACAATATACACATGTGTATTTGGAATCTTGTACTGACTTTCTTTTCGAACACATATTAATGGTGAAATAAAGTCCTCTAATATTTATGCCCACTGTATCTGTTGAATCTCTTTATCTCTAGTAACCAGTTGCTCATTTCAGTCAAATCAGCTTAGTATTTACTAATCGTAAAATATAATTTTAAGATGGCCAAAAGAAAGTAGTTAGAAAAATATGTTCTTTTAATGGTAGAATTTGCTTCTATTTTTGAGGTTTACCCTACAAAGGACAAATATATTGAATCATTTTAAAAGGTTCCCTTTCGATGTTTCAAGTTAATAAAGCACTGCTACTTTTGTAAAAGTTAGCATTAATTTCTTAATAGAGCGTTAAACCTGGTACCATTATATCCAAAATGGTAAATGCTGTCTAATAAATAAATGTGTAATTAAATCAGGGTCACTATCACTCAGCTAACTGTTTAATGCAGAAACAATATATAATATATATCTCTACAAAACTAAAGCTGAGCAATCAATAATTTTGTCTTCCTTTGTCTACAAGTAGCTTATTCAACTTTTACTAGTAAATCAAGGGCAAAAGGGAGGGTTGTAAATCACAAAAAAAAGATTCATTTTCTTCTTAATTCCCACTTGAATCTATCTAAAATGTTAAGTTACAGACAGTTAAGGAGAAGCTGTTGTTTTTGAATATGTAATTGCTATTTAGATGATAATGGCATGAATGTCGCAGTAGAACCATGATCCAAATTTGAATAAGGTCTTAATGAAGGAGGCTAAAGAAGAATGACGAGTGAAATAGAACAGTGTCAGCAACAGACCTTAATGAAGCAAATTACTTCAGTACCTTTGTAATTTAGGAGGAGCTACATAAAAAAAAAAAGTGACAACTAAAGGATCAAAAGCAGGACCTTTGAAAACTAAACATGCTTAAAACATGACATCACTGTCTGGGCAACAAGGCATTGTGGAAAACTGCCTCAATGTTTGGGTTTTACAGCTCGCATCACAAAATAACTACATTAAAAGATCTGGCTGGGCAAACCAGTTTCCTTAGAAAGCATCTTTATATTTCAAGTTAATGACATTTCTGAACAAAAAGGAATTAAAATATCCAAGGATATCTTGGCGGATTTTTCAAAAGCACTAGATGTTAACATTAAGAATAGTTTTCAGGCAAAATTAAGCTGAATTCTGAGTCATACAAAACTAAAGAGATCTCTTTTTTTTAAGTTCTAAAATATCAGCTATTCTTTTATTATTTGTTAGATTTATGAAGCATACAATGCATACTATATAATAAGTGATGAAATTACATATTCATATTTTAAAATCAATTTCACTTTTGCAAAATCACACTAAGGCATATGGCATTCCCATTGCCAAATGAAACATACGTTTAACATGTTTAAATGATTTACCAAAGGCAACATTGACGATGGTGTTAGAAATGGAACACAAGGCTTCTGGATACCAAGAAAGCCATTCGAGGCAAGTAAAAAGTGCTGTAGTTACAAATTTAATTTGATACCCATAAGAATATTTTCTCAAGTCTTCTAAGTTACAATTATTGGATGATAAAATTCATTCCATATTAATATTTATAGGCAGGTCAGCGAGCTTACTACTGTAACAGATACAATTTTTGCTGCACAGACTGTATTCGCACAGGGCTAAAGAAACTGATTTTAGCCTATTTGTTCCAACTATTCAAATTTGTGCACAAACAGTAATCCTACTATCCAAAGAATGCTAGTTATGTATTTATAATGAGAAAACAACTCCTCAATACTAAATTAATACGTGTCCTGATACAGTCATGTTACTGTTTCTAAGGACTGACTGAAAATGTTTTGACTTTGAAGATAAGAAGGAGACAAGAATATAAGCCTAGCATTAAGAAAAGATTAGCCATTATATCCCTGGGCTGTTGTTAAGATCTCAGGCACCATTGCAAATGTTTGTACTGTATTGAATTAATTTTAAAATCTAAGTCGAAACAGTCTATCCAAAAATAAGAGAAACAACAGATAGGATGTAGAACATACTGGTTAAGAGCACAGACTCAGACAATCTAGTTTAAAATCCCAGCTCTGGCACTCAGTAACTGTGCAATTTGGGGCAAATTATTCAACTTCCCTCACAATTAGTTTTCCCATCTGTGAGTTGAGGGTAATAGTACTAAGTTCTTAGAGCTATGCAGATTATATATTAGTTATTACCATTGTTATTTTTATTACCTACTACTGTGCGTTCTTGAATGGGTTACTTAAGCTTTGTGTACCTCATTTTCCCCAGCTCTAAAAAATAATACCTAACGTCTTTAGGCATAATTTAAATGAAGTTTTGGAAAGTGCTTCTAAAAAAAAGACCAAAAATATTATTTATATTGTTAGCATTACTATATTATTAGTTTTAATTTTTATTAGAATCCCTGAACCAAGTGCAGTTCTTCTGTTCTGCTATTTCCTGAACTTGTTCCTCTCTTCTCCAGTCATACATACTCTAACCAGCAAACTAGACCAGTGTGATAACATGGTTAGCCTCAATGTCCCCACATCGTCTAGATTGTCCTCAACCCCACACCAATAATTATGCTTTTAGACTTTTTTGACAATCTTATTCTTCTCAAAAGAGAGTTATCCATTTTATTCTGATTCAACATGGATTTCACATATTTTCACTAATCTACTCTTTCTCTTCCCAAAATCGCCCAACAAACACAAATACTACTGAGTATCATCTACTTTATTTTCAACACCCAGATTCTCATAGCTTATTCTAGGTAATAATGATTTCACCTGTTTTTCTCCATGCAAAAATAGCAACAAAGATTTCCAATAATAGGTTATAGATCACATATACATTTGTTTTTAAATGTGTTCGACAGTTTCAGCCTGAATTAAAATTCACTGCTTTATAATGAAAATACTCAAATGATTATCAAAATAATGAATTAGATAAGTATAGTACTTAAGAGTCAGACAGTTATATAAAATATGTGTTAAGCATTCTGTTATAACACAGTGAATACGAACACTGGGTGTAGGTTGCACAGAGCATGGGACCCAATGCAATTATATTTACTTAATCCAACATAGTTATTTTATTATGCTTACGTCATGACTTGACTACCTTCTTAGAACATTTAAAGTTACTTCTCATTCATTTCATTCATTAGAGTATTTCGAAGCACTCAATGTAAAAGGTTATTATGATTAAAACCTGCAAAAATTCTATTTTTATAAGCCAGTTATTTTTCCCAAATACCATTTTAATAATGAAAAAACTAAAACGTAGTGCATCAATTATACAAACTTCCTTACAATCATCTTGGAAGTTCAGTTCATATGTTCATTTCTTATGCTACATAGTTCAGTAAGAGATGATCTAAGTTGAATTCTCTTCTAACCACTGTATAAAAAGCTTTAAAAAACAGACTTGCTTTTGCAACGTGTGAGAATAGGAGCTTCCTTCAATTTAGAATAACAACAATGTAAGAAAGGTCATCAGCAGCGGTGTCATGGCTGCCAAGGAGCATCATGATTGCGAGGTATCATTATTCTTCTGCACATGTACCTGCTTGCTGAGTTACTCAGAATCCCGTTCTGTTCGGATAACAAATATCATTTAGGACTTGCCCCATCTCCCCTGCCTATTTTACGTCTACCTAAATAAAATACATCATTTTTTTTTTTCAATTGATGACCCTTTTGTAGTTAAAAACTAAAAGTTAAACTGACATTCTGGTACAGAAGCAATTCTCTATGGCATCAGTTCTTAACTTTGTGATCTCAAGACCTCTTCCCATTCTCAAAAAATTACTGAGGACCTCAAAGGGCTTTTATTCACATCAGTTATATCTATTATTTTATCATATTAGAATTCAAAACAAATCTTAAATTTATGTATTCATTCATTTAAAATCGTTATATATGTTTATATAGCATGTTTTATGAAAAACAGCTGTATTAAAAAACACAAAAATGTAGTGAACAAAGACGCATTACCTCTTTTGTATTACTTGTATTTTTTGTAAATCTCCCTTAATTTCTGGCTTACACGTAGCCAGCTGGATTTTCCTTTCGGCTTCTACATTTGGGCTGCTGTGATATGTTGTTTGGTTGAAGTATATTAAAGAAAACCCAGGGTCACAGGGATATGGTTGGAAAATGAAAGACTTCATGGACCCCATGAAAGTATCTCTGAGAACTGCTGCTCTAAGGTATGTCTGTTTCATAATGAAAACATCTTACTGGCCAAAGAAGAAAGAAGTGAAAAAACTTCTCAGGGACTCAGCCTTAGCCTCTGAACTGATTAGGACAAACTGCTGGCATCACCTGAGCTTATATTCAGAGGTGATTTAAAACCTGAGTCGGGACCTCTAGGATTCAATACAAGTTAGAAAAAATGTTTTCTAAATTAATAATAAGATATTCTTACCATGTGTGTTGTTATATCCACACAATGGACAAAGTTTCTTTTTCTTATAGTAATAAAACTACTATCAAAATGATACTTTATATTAAAAAGTTTAAAATTCCATAGGTAAAATAAATTTATTCTTTATTCTAAATTTTGATAAAAGATCAGTTTAAACAGCAACCTTAAATAAAAACATAAAAATTCAATAATTCAAAGAACTGACATGATTCCTACTGTGGAAGCCATATTTAAGCACATTTTCGAAATCTTAGCAACAAGAGTTTCAAACATCAAGTAAATTTTAATCACCATTTTAGTGGGCAGCAATAATTATTTCTGGCAAATGAAAAAACTACAGCTGTACTCAATTATATGAAGACCATTCAGTGACAGTTTGGCAAACAAAAGTTTTAAAAGCAGGCAGTAAATTCAGTGGGCACAGTGCTATTAGAAGACTGGCTGGAGGCATTCTCTGTTGAAATTCTGTTGTGGCTGGTCTTACAGCTTCAAAGAACACGTAATAAATTTATATTATAATGGGACTGAAGAATGATATGAGTACAAATCGACTGCTTTCCCCCTGAAGCTAAGACAATGAAGTTGCCCAAGTGGGCTTAGCAACTATTCAATACACAAACTTGTTGGCTTATCTCTCAGCATTTTTTACAAAAAAGAAAACGGGGTACCCATGGTCAGATAAGGTGCAGCTTGACTTATGATCAAATTTTAGTCACAAGAACACATTTCAGAGATTATAATAGAGGTCAGTGGAAAAATAAAATTCGATTTGAAAAAAATCACTTTAAATAATTTATTTAAAAGTACTTGTTATTAAGAAATATTTGCCTTTTATTTTCATCCTTGAGGGCTATTCATTTAGAAATGAAAAAAAGTTAAAAAGTATCAGGAAAAACACAGGGAATAAGGATTTAAATGAGAATGCCTGTTTCAAGTATTACAGAAAAAGAACACCTGAGTTTTATATAGAAGCCATTTGAGTGTGACTGAAACCCAGGTTTCTTGCCTTTCAGAGCAGAATCTCTCTACCTTACTTCATAAATAAAGTGTATTTTAAAAATAAAATTTAATAAAACATATAACATTGAAACCATGCTGAACTATTTCTATCTTTCTCTGAAAGTCAGTTTGGGAAGCATGGGACCCGCCCCCCCCAGGCCCTGAAGGAAAATATCAATTATATTACCAACTTGTGATAGAGCTAGTTAACAGAAATTTAGAGTTTTAAAATGTGAAATAGCCTGCTATTACTGTACTGATATTATCATGTGCCATATTTTTAAAGCTAAACTATGAATAATTTATCCTATAAAATCTAGCTTTCAGTCACAAAAATAATGGAAAATGGAGATGATTAGACATCTACATAGTGATCACTTCTCTACCTTGAGATCCCTTCCATAGAATTCAACAACTATATATGTGACTATATTTCCAAACACCTTTTCTGCCTTAAATTCAACAGGAATTTCAGTTCTACTTTTTATAAATCACGACCCCCCTCTTTATTGGGAAAATTCATAAAAGAAGATAAGAGAGGTCAGAAATAGAAAAGTGAAGTACAGCTGATAGTGAAAAATAGCAGAAATGGTTACAGTTGAAATAGTAGAAAAGATAAAGGGAGACGGCAGGAAGTATTACTCAGGTATTCTCAGAGAGCAAAGGATCAGAGATGTGGGTAAAAGGGCTTATTGTGAAATAAACATCAGAAAAGACCTGCAACTGCAAAATCTGGATATAATGAAAAGGAGCGGATGAACAGATAGAGAGGTAAACACAGGTAGGCACCTACACTTGTTTCATTAATTATCCCAATAATCAGCCTCCTAATCACACTTCTTTAAGACCAGGACTAGGCAGGACCTGTAAGGCAGGAGACAAAGGTCAACTCTGAATCAGAAAAACAGAAAGATGCAGTATATTTAGTTGAAGGGAAAGACTCAGAATATAAATATTTTATAAATATTTTATTTTCAACGCAAATTTACAAGTGTGGGGGCGTGATCTGGGAAAATCTCTAGCAAACAAGGAATGGTAAGTGAACTCAAGCACTACAATTTCCAGTATCACTAATTTAACATGTGTAAAATGTCATGTAGATTATCTTAAGTGTGTTTTATTGTTTTCCTTTAGCAAATGCAAAAATCGTCATACACTTCCAACTCAGGCCCCCAACCTTAGTTTCCTCTTATGGTTTTAAGTTACCAGCCATAATTTCATCTTTACAAGTTTTCAGGGCCCTAACTCCCACAGTTAGTGAGGTAACTACATGGTTCATTCCTTTAAAAGTATATGTATATTAAAAGTATATTAAAAGGATACAATAGGTTCCATTCTACCTCACACATTTTTCTCACTGAAGATACAGACCATGCTTATTAAATGGCTGATATATAACTGATATATTAACCAAACCTCTGTAGAGATCCAAATGGGAATTAAATGATTTTTTTTTTCTTACCATAAAGTTTTGGATTTGGGGTTCTCCCCACCCCCCCAAAAATAGTTACTTAGTAAAGAGAGTATCTCTAAATATTTAAATGGGTTATATAAATGGGTAAAACATCACTATGCTTCATGAGAAGAAAATACTTTATTACTTTTTACTCTCACTTTACTTCAGAACATTTTTGAATATCGTTTTTTGAGTATGATCAGACTACAAATAAACAAAAGACTTATTTCACTTACGTAAATAGTATTATTTATAACCAGAGCTCAGTCTAGAGGTCATCTACTTTCTCTCACTCGACAAATATTTACTGACCACCTAATATTTGTAAGGCATTATATGAGCACTAAGATTACAGAGCCTCACAAGCTGTGGTTCCCCAAAAGTTATGGAATTAAAAAATATATCTGGACTCACTGAATATAGCTTTGGGGCTAAATGTGAAAAGCCTGGAGGAAAGAAGTAATCTTTCTGGTCCTAAACTTAAAACTAAATCTGTTTCCAAGGTGATCTTACGGACTGAAACCTCACATCACGGACCACCCTAGGGATCCTCTCTAAGAGAGTTTCTAAAGTGAAACTTTCCAGTGCTCCTGTTTAGTTCAGCCTGGTGCCACTATTTTTAAACAGTTTAATGATTTTCTATTTTAATGTAAGTAAAATAAAACAAATCTGTACTTCTAATTCACAAATTCTTATAAAAATTTAAGGAAGTAAGGAAACTAGAAATTTAACTTGAGGCTCAAGTTTATGAATGGTGAAAGCATAAACATATTTAACTTTTAAATCGTCTGTGGGGAAAAGAATTTAAGAGACCTAAAAACTCATTCTATTGTCCTAAAAAAATTACCGAAGAAGGAAAAACACAAAGCCATTCTAAGAAAGATCTCGTGTTCCCATAATTGGTGAAGTCAGTGCCCCTAGAGTTGGGGGAACCAATACCCACAGGATTCATCACTTAAATGCTGCAGGAAAAATTAGGGTCTACTCTTTGGCTCCAAATTACTTTGAGATTAGTTCATTTTAAGACAAGATTCTCATTCACCCTACCATTAAAAAATCACTAAGCAAGAGAGTAGTTAATAATAAAGAAGGCTAGAGAAGGAAAGGTGAAAGAGGTCACTAAAAACAGAACTTGAGAAGTTAAAGCTGCACCACCTATAGTAAAACATGGTTACCTGATAGTCAAAAACTTGGATTGAACCACCCAAACAGGATCTCCAAGTATATGATATACCACAGTATAGGAAAAATATTTAGACAGAATCAAGTCAGCAATGATTTAACCTCAAACACTTTTTGTTAAGTTGGGTGAGTCTGGTTCAAGAAATTATCTCTAAGGAAAAGGCAAAAATTCTAAAAACATGGAAGTCGGTCACCTTACAGCCATTTCTCACTCAATCAAAATTTCTGCCAATTTGGTTGAAATTGATAGCAGAGATGAAGGGGGAAATGCACTCACATAATATAAAAAACACTAAAGAAAATGCTCCACAGTTGCTTAAAAATTGAGAAATGTTATATTTTGCAATCTTCTCCAAGAAATTTGACCCATCAAGATCTCACTTCATTAATTTCACACACACACACACACACACACACACATTCACTGTACGAAGCTTATAGCGATTCATAGTAAATAAAATCCCTTCAGAAACAGAGATATGTTTATTCTTAGTGCTTACCAGCACGGTGTGTAACCCATGGGAACTCAATAAGTAATTGAGTAGGCACTCAATAAATATTTACTGAATAAATGATTAACTTACTGGAAATCCATGAATGGTTTATAAGGATTCTATGAGTCTCCTGAACTTACAGGTGAAATATTTGGACCATGGGTATATGGGCAGATCATTATACAGTCCATGTCCAAAAAAGGATAAGCCATATTTTGAGTAATGGATGAATTATTTACTTTTCAGGCAGTCTACTATTAATATTGCTTGTTATTGAGATTTTGATAAAAACTTAACAAAAAGATCCAAGTAATACATTTTCTAGCTAGAACATGAAGTGCAGATATTCTCTATTTCTAATTAAAAGTGGAACAGCCAAATCAGCAGTCAAATGAGCAGAGGGGTCAGTCTGATAAGGAATACACTCCACGTAACTTCTCCAAAGAAAAGGCCATTTAACATCCCCTATGAAGTGGGCTGAAGGAATATCAAAATTGTCCTCCAGAACACTTCTGGTCTCATAAAGCAGAGTCCTTTAAGCAACTGAAGAACTTTGACTTATCTACTCAAAATTGGAAGATGAGTACCCCCAGGAGTACATGCATCATGTGAGGAGATACAAGATGACAAAGGAAAAACACAGCAAATCTCCTAGCATCTAATTTACTGTTTAAAGCTACATAATTTAAAGCATTTTATGTTAAAATAATCACAGCTATATTATGCATTGAGTGAAAAAATCTACAGAGTTTAAGATAATACCAGCCCCAGGGGAAAAAAATTCTAGAAGTGCCAACCCAAAGGTTTTTAGGGGGCGCGTATTCATGCTCTTTCATCACTGCAGTACTTTGGAAGAAAAGTTTGAGTAGAACTGCCACAGAGAGAGGCCATGATACTTTTTCAAATCGTATTATACATTAGCCATTTTTTAGTCTCTAAAAGGTACTCATATGTTTTAAGTAGCTAACTTTAAGGAACACTTAAAGAGGGTCAAATATATGGCGATGGAAGAAGACTACACTCTGAGTGGTGAGCACACAATGGAGTATACAGATGTTGTATTAGAAAGCTGTATACCTGAAATTTATATGATGTTATTTAGCAATGTTACCTAATAAATTTAATTTTTAAAAAATTAAATGGATAAATTATCTGTTTCATAGGTCTTTTAGAGTTAAGCAAATTAAATATTGCAACTTGTCTGGCAAACTTGATGATTATGAATGTTAAAGTGATAAATATTAGGCAGTTCTTTACGAGAAAAATTAGAAGTACTGGACAGTGAGGAATCTGTCCAGAAAAACTATGCAATTAGCATTGTTGTAGAAGATGTTAATCTCTCCCTTCAGTTCAGCAAAGGGTCAGGTACACAGTTCATTGAGAAAATGCATCTGCTCGACGAGATTTTAATGAGTGAAAAAAACAAGCATTTTCAAAAGAAGAGCAAAATAATTTAATTTACCCTCACAGAGAATGATCCAATTTACCACCAGACCACTCCTACTGACTCTGCTCAGAACACATACTGAGACTGAAGTTCTATAGAACCTGGAGCATGGAGAGGGTGTTTACTAAGCTCGCCAAGCTTAGGTCATAGCTGGTTCCATTTCACATAGTCAAATGCCCAGGAAAAATCAATAAATCTGTGACCAGTCTTGTGTTATTCTTAACAGATTTCAGATGGAATGTCTGAAAAGGGCAGTCTTAAAAAAAAAAAAAAAAAAAAGGGAGCGTCTACATCTGAGTCTGGTCTGACATGGAATTATTAAGGGTAAACCAGCTGGCAAGGATCAGTGCCCACTACTCAATGCCCACTTTGAGTAGTTCGAGAGGCAGAAAACCTTTACAGAGTGTTTTATTTAGCTTGAGCTTGTGAGTCATTTGTTCTGTATGAGAGAGAGTTACTGGCAACAAATAAGGAAGAGCCTTGAGATCAATAAATTTTAGGCAGCTGACATCAGTTAATAGCTGGGGAAAAATACGCTTCCCTATGATCAAATAGGATGTGAATTTCCACAATTTTACTTACCAAATTCATACTACAAGTTTTTCTAGTCTCAAATAGAATCATGGCCAATTTCAGTGGCTAAACTCAGGTCTTCTAAAAGTATTTTTTCTAGAAAATAACATTTTAACTAAGACACATCTAATGTAGTTTTCCAAATTATCTTTATCATGATACTCATCAATCAGACCACATTTGTTTTTTGTTTGTTTGTTTTAACCTACATCATTATTCCTATCGGTGTCGGCTCTAAAAGAGTGAGTCTCATGTAAGCACAAGCAGAAAATAAATCATACAGTTGTATAAGGACATAGAGATACAGTAGTGTTTAAAAAAGCCTCATACACATAAAGGTATACAATCCATCCCTTTCACACCCTTGCCTTATTAAATCCAACTACAAGTGCATAAAATATAATGTGAATAATGCTGCTTAATTTATAATCAATATTTATGACCATGTGAGAAGATAGATGTGGAAAAATAAAGAACCTAAAGTGATACCCGACTGGTGTAATTCCCAACATACCTAGACATACAAGATGCTGGGCCTACCCAGAGTGAGAGCTGAAGGTCCTTGCTGAGGTGCACATGCTCAGAAGCAAGGTTTCTTTATTCAAGGCCATAGTGTAAGGGGTCAGAGTCTGTCCGTAGAAGTTCCACTGCCAGAAATTCAATGTGTTACAGCCACTAATGCCAAAGAACATGAAAAGCCTGAGTGTTCTTGCTCTGAAACTAAACATTTAGGAAGTTCTATGCCTCAAAGTAACAAGGAAAGAGCATGGCTGAGAAGCATGTAACAAAAAATTAAAGAATCAGAGTAAAAATTATCTTACTAGGTCTAGAAAAAGATGGAGGGACAAAGTTAGCAGACTTCTCTCCACATCCTTTCTTACCTAACAGAACTTAACCATTATTACAAATCAAATCTTAATGCTGGCTTGAAAATTCTGTCTGAGATAAACTGGTGGGGAAAATGTTGATTGGCAAATAAACAAAACACTGTATACTTACCTGGTGAGGAACAATAGTGCTTTTCTCTACTTGGAAAATAGCTTAATTCCTTCCTCCAAATGTTTAAATATGACAAGAGATAAACTTCCAACTACTTAATAGTGCTCCTCTACAGGTATGGAGAAAAAACAAAGGTTTGGGTTTTTTGGTTTTTGGTGTTTTTTTTTTAATTTCTAGTATATTTGCTACAAGTATATAACAACTAAATTTAAATAAAAACTCAAGTGCCTTCAGCCAACAGATAGTCTGGATTCACTGACAATAATGGGGAAAAAAAGAGAGAGACAGAGAGAGAGAGATCTCATTCCTCAAAAAGAAATACCTTCTTTTCAATAATTGCCATTTAAAAATAATTTGATTTTAACTTTATTAACTAAACAATCAATATAAAAACCCACTATAGAGGAAAATTATTATATATATTCATAGTATGATTAGAGTTTAAAATTTAAACTTAAAATTCCAAGGAAACATCATGCAAAATAATTTAAGAGGAATATAAAATTCACATTCATATTACTAAGAAGCAGACTATAATAAAATAAACAGGGTACATGTTTGTGCAATCCATTAAAAATGATAGTTTACATAAACAAATTTTAAAATACAGTGAAACTTCCCCTTAAAATTGACCTTAATATTTATAGGATGCGTCTTGATACACTGGAAGTTTTGGTTTCATGAAGGTATTTAGGGAATAAAAGGATCGTCAATATCCAGGAAAACATGACTAAGAAACTTAAAGAAGAATTGGTTAACTTTTTTCCCCAAGATATTTCTTCCTCTGAGAATGCTATGGATTATTAAATTAATTGCAAAATGAATAAAAAGTTTAAGATGAGATTTTCCTATATTATACTCTAGCTTTGAATCTATCAAAATAATATAATATTAATTTAAATATTTAAAAGAAACTAACAGTATTTATATTTACCCAATAAATGTTTGGTGAACTGAACTATATACTGAAAACAGGAAGCACAATGCAAATTCAGTAGTAAGAGTAAAATGCACTTCCGCTTTTGGAAGAACTACAGTTCTCATGAGAGAATCAAGGATTCAGGGACATACCTGTCTCCTCAGGACTCCTTTTGACTTTGGAGTTATACATGTACTACATGTTCATTACAGTAAATATAACTAATCAAATTAGGTACATTTAAGTAGTCAAAGGAAGAAAAAAACATTAAGTCACCTGTAATTGTAAGGTCTATAGGTAAAGAAGTGTTTTTCCTTCCAGAAACTTTTAGGCACATAAATCATATAGCAAAAAGGTTCATGCTAAACATACCATCTTATAAACTGTGTTTATGTTTTAATGATAAATTACTAAAAGTGGAATAGATCTAAGGCAAAGGAGATCTACTTCTTTAAAGTTTCTGATACAATTGCCAAGTTTCTTCTAGAAAGATTGCATAAATATAAACTCCACCAGCTGAGGTACAAACTTCTAGTTATAAGTCATGGGGATGTAATGTACAGTATAAGGAATATAGTCAATAATATTGCAATAACTTTGTATGGTGACAGATGGTAATTAAATTTATTGTGGTGATCATTTCATAATATATATAAATATTAAATCATTATGATGTATACCTGAAATTAATAGGATATTGTATGCTAATTATACTTCAATTTAAAAAAAAAACATCCCCACTAGCTGGAGGCAGGCTGGTATGCACAGCACTCCACCCATCTGCAAGCTTTTCCCAGTGTAACCCAGTGTAACTCCTCTCTCTGGGGATGTCTTTTTCCTCTTATTGTTACCACTTGGTCCTCAAGTGTACATTAAAAAAGAAATAAAAATTTCCAAAATCATTGGTACCAGCAAGAATTTTCTATTTCTGCCTATATTGTTTTACCAGTAGGAACTATACCGCCCCAGTTGCCCTCCAACACCACCAGTTCCTGCCCTTCTGGTGATGCGTATGAGGAAGTGCAGAGAACGAAGTACACTGCTTCCTTCACAGAACAGAACCCAAGGTAGAGAGGGGTAACTGTTGACTTCTGTTTTTAAGATGTAACTCTCAACATACTGGACCATGTGCAAAAGATGAGCTGGGTTTTTCTCAGTCTACTGTTCCCCAGATTCTGGCAGTAAGCTATCACCCTGAAGTTTTAGTATGGTTATAAAATTTTCCCTCTGTTTTCATGAGTATTTTAATAAAAGATTAGTCAGGGATGAATTGGGGCTACTAGCCAAATAAAATTTTAACTAAAAAACCTTCAAAGTGACTTTTGTTTGGCAGCTGGTGGACAGATTTCTTGCCCTCTTGAAAAAAAACTCAATGTAACACAAAACACTTTAGTGCCATCGATTTATTCCAACAGAGATTAGAACTGAGGAATCTGTCCATCTCTTTAAATACATAGAACAAAAATATTACTAAAATGTTAAGCTATAAAAACAAACCAAAACTTTAGAAATAAAAATCTAATTTAGTCTCTCATTCACCAGATGAGAACTCTGTGCCCCAGTTAAGTAATCTGATGTGCATAAAATGAGAAAAAAAATAAGCAGAGTTTCTATCCTCTTCGAAATGTACTCTCTTCTCACAGTGAATGTCATGAAGTGCCAAAGTCAAAATACTCTTTGTAGAACATTATGAAATGCCGATTTTTAAATTCTATCAAACTATAATTTTAGACAAAGTTTTATGTTTAGTTATTCTAAGTTTAAATTGCTGTTAATGTTCAATTTATTTTATTTTACAGGTTATAAAACAGACTATAAAACCATGACTGTGACTGCAAATGTTCAAAGAACAAAACAGCCATACAAGTAAATTTGACTGTCTTCCTGCAAGCTATTCCTTTAATAACCATTTACTCTTTTTTCATACATGTTATCTGCCTAATATCTGCTTGTACAATTAATGTTAGCTATCTCTAGAATTTAAAGAAAATTTCAGAAAGAAAAACCTGAAACTCCATCAGCATATTCTTTTCTAAAACTGTGAAAAGGCTACTATTATTCAGTTTTGGCAGTATAACACCTGTGCCCAGTTCGAGGAAGGTACACATGGAACACAACTTGCAAAATACAGTTTGTACCATGCTGAGCTCTACCTGCTTCAAGGTCCTATAATCTTGGAGACCTAAAAAGAGCTGAAAGAAATTGTACTTCTTTAGGGAATGGAAACATTTAAGCATATCTGAACTGAGAATATGAAAATATATTTGGATGCATTAGCTTATTTTCATAATAGATAGAAATCATAATTGAATTTTTGTGGTGGTAAATTTAACCCAACTTTAGCAATAACAAGATGCCCACAGGCTAGAAAGGCATTTATATCTCACTGTGAAAAGAATGCTTTTACTATAATTGGTTCATACTGTAATTTGGTATTTTATATAAAGTAGCTTCTACAGTATATGTACGTTCCTCTCTCTCCTTAGCAAACAAAAGAATTTATATACTTTAATATACAACTCTCAATCAGAAATATTCATATATGAGGCTGTTTAGAATTATCCCTATGATGTCCTTCCAGCCCTAAAAATTACATGCTGCATCACTCCTACCTTGTAATGGCAGAATGTTATGAATCATAGCTCAATTTATAATAAAAACATAAACATTTAACAGTAATATTAATGTAATCTTTATCATTGCCATGAAAAATTCTTCTTTAAAATTTGACATATTGAGCATGATTAACATGCAATTCAAGTAAAAATAATATACAACTGGTTTTAAACTTTAAAAAGGGACTTTAGAACTATAAATTTGGGATGATAAAGGTAAACATAAACATTTTAATTTCCTAAATCCCCATGTTTAAAAAAAGGATTATGATTTCATGTATTGCCTTCAGCATTTTTTTAAAATAGTACATTTCTAAATAAGTAACACATAAAGATATGTGAGTCAAATTGGTGAGCTGCTTTAAGACTATATTATCTTAAGACTGTATTAGGTTTAAGACTATATTAGCACCAGCAGAATTGCTGACAATATAATAGCTGGTCCAGATTAGTATAGGAATTTCTTGCTTAATGCCAATAATCCATTCCTGCAAACTGGACGTGTAGGAAAATGCATCAAGGAGCCTATTTAGCATTACTTTAGATGGGAAAAATTACAATGTGTCATACATCAATATAAACTTACCAATCAATTTCTTAAACATAACTAAAACACAGTAAAACGCCTATGTATAAGTAGCAAACTATTCTGTTAGTATGTTAAGCATATTTCCTGATCACCCAACAATTAATATGGTTGTTCACCACCAGTTGCTTTGTAGCAGTAACATGGCCTCCCTTGGTGTCAGCAATATTCAAGATGTACATTCTTTTCAGTGTCACTAGGCATACGTTTCAAAATGTTTCCATGTGATTCTGACAATCTATTCATTTCATTTGAAATGTAACTCAGGACTATTTCCACACACTATTTTGTTAAAAATTGAGTTTTAGAAGACATAAATATAAACTTTTTCTATATAAACATCAACTGAAGAACTTTATTAAGATGATTGATTGATAGATAGATAGATAGATAGATAGATTGATTGATTTCATAAAGTCTGGACAGTAAAAACGAAAAGGGGCTTTACCAAGAAAAGATTATCCAGAAAGATGTAGTATTACAAGGATATCTGTCAAATATCAGTCTAGACATTTCAGCTGTAACAGAAGCCTATCTGAAAGTAGCTTTAAACTTTAACCAGGGAACTTATTATCAAATAAGAAGTCCAGAGGTTGACAGTTCCTGGGCTAGTAAATATATCAGTCCAACAATATCATCATAGATGAGGTTGCTTCCTCATTTCATTGTGCCACCTTCAACATGTAACCTCTGTCTTGGGCTACCTCCCCCACAGCAAAGATGGCAGCAAGGGATGCAACCTCATCAGGCATTTCATCCAGATAGAAGAGCTGCCGAGAAAAGAGGAAGTTGTCTGTTCAGTATCTGCCTATGAGCCCCTCAGCCAACCTTCCTTCAAGTCCAATTAGTCAGAATTGTCACAGGTACCCATTCCGAAACTAATTGCTGAAAATGTAGGGTGGGCCACCCTGGTTGGCTTAGACAAATCAGAACTGACCTCCCAGGGCTGGGAATAAAGCCAGTCTCTCCTGAAACACAGAGTCATGCAAAGGAGGGTGAATACTTTGAAGTGTGGGAGAAAGGAGAATGAACTCAAGTAGGCAAACCTGCTCTGAACACTTATTTCGGTTTGCATTAATAACTAAAATTAGTATAATTTAAGTCCAGTTGATAGGTGGCATAAGTTAAACAAAGATGTATTTTGACTGGAAAAACACTTTAAAAGAAGACATTACCATGCTTTCTAACCAAATATAAATGATTTAGAACACACTCCCAAACCTGTTAATATGTGGATTGAGGATCTACTTTATTGTGCCGAATATTATGTAAAATACACAGCAGGCGATGCGGCTGTTAGTAGGTTACAATCTAAGTGGCAAGATATAGAAAAATAAAAGTGTAGATAATATTACTAAACAATAATATAGGAGTTGCTACAAAATACCATATTAAGAAGTAAATAAATGATAGGAGAAAGTGTACACTACGAGATTAAAGAGAGAGAGAGATCTAGAGACTGCAGAGACCTACATACAGAATTTCATCTGAGATCTGTAGGCCGAACAGGATATAGACAAAGTAAAACAGGCCAGGCAGTCTGCCCAAGGAAATGCTGGGCTGCTGGGCTGGAAGCAGAAAGCATCCTGGTTAGAACAGTGAAAGGTCCACACCAAGGCAAACCAAAAGCAAACTGTCATTACTAATTCCTAATTACATATTTAATATAACAAGTAAAATATTACAGTTTGGGATCTGTAGGCAAATGATAATGTCCCAGATTCTTCTGAGTCTGCTTACTCTATACAGTCTGTCTCACCACCTGAAAGGTTTTCTTCTCCTACCACATTATGAATAATTATTCCAACAATTTCCAAATATCAGCACACATAAATCTCGCCTGCCTTGCATTTAAAAAAAAAAAAAATGCTGACTCTCAGGCTCTAGCTTCAAAGATTCTGCTTCACTAGGTGTGGATCAGGCCCAGGAATCTGCAGCAACCATAACAAGGAGCAGAGCACCTGAGACAGAGAAGGTAAACTTCGAGAATGTTCACTTATGATTACTACAATAAGAAAAGCCTATATCACACCAATTTAAGGTATTTTTTTCTTCTGACTCAGTTTATTAGATAATGCTATTCTGAGGTAACTCTATTATTATATCATTGTATCATGATATAATAAAGAAAGAAGATGCTTAAATTTTTCATAAATTTATAAAATTTTTCATAATTTTTTCATTTATAGATTAACATGTAAATCCATTAAGAATTCTTCCCTTCATAATGTACTTTGCTTGCACTCAAAGGGGGGAGAAAAAACAGAAGCTGAATAACATAACCACTTAAAAGAATATTGTAATATTATTAAGGTTAACGGAAAAACAAATTTTAGGTCTTCAAATCCTATCTGAATTACCAGTGCAAAGCACAATGCTCACACCATGTACATTATAGATTCTCATCTTCATTATTTTCTCAACAGAAAGTAGTAAGAATAAGCTTTAAGCTAAAATATAAAAGCTACTCACCAAAATTTTTCACTTAAATTGTCTCAGATATGGAAGATATAACATTACAAAAGCCTCTACAGAAATACTAGAGGAAACTCCATTTATGTAATATGGTGTGCATACTTAATTTTTTCCCCTTCTGAAAGAAATAGTAACATAGTAAACCAGTCAATTACCTCCAAATAGCTATACTAAAAATATGACTGCCTGAAGGTTTCAGTTCAAAGGAAAAGTATGTCAGAGTTCCTCTGAGAAGTTTATGGGTGCTAATCTGTCAAATAATTTTACCTAAAGTTCAATCTAGATGTACTAAGGCTAAGACAAAGAGTCATAGGCCACCTGGAATTCGCATTTGTGTAATTAATTTAATCAAATACTTCCCATTGCTCACTGATTTAAACGCACACACACTTACACTGAAGGTTCCAAATATATTACTCTCTGAAATGGATTTCATTTCTTAGAATTTCGAAGCTTTCTGCTCTTTGCCCATTTAACGTTTGAGAGGAAGTGTGTTTAACGTAGGAATTCTGTGGTTTTATTTGTTTTTTGTTTGTTTATGGCTCTACTACATGAGAAGAGAAACTAAACTATTTTTATGAGGTCTTTTTCAAAGTGCCTTAACACATTATTGGATGGTGTACAATTAGAAAATTATAGAGAATGAACTACAGTGGTTCTTAGCCCTACATGCACACTAGAACTCTGAAGAAATAAACAAAAACGAAAACAATGTCTAAGCCAAACCCCAGGCCCATCTAATCAGAATTTTGGGATTAGGCCCCAGCATCAGTAGACAGTTGAAATGGCCCCTATTGCACAGGAGGGTTAGACGCTGGAGTTAGGGAGACAGAACCCTAATTTATATTTGAGTCTGCTTAGTCCGCTGAGCCCCAGTAAGAATGAATGACTTCCCCACAATTAACTGCATGAAACAGAGGGCTCAGTTCTGCCTCTAGGTACAGTTGGTGCCTCTCCCTATCCCATGAAGTTCCCTCTTATTCCTCACATTCAAGGATATAAGGCAGGTGGTACACCCTACGTGGGACAGCCTGGCCTGCACAGGTTAACAGGTGAACCAGATTTAAGAACTAACAAATATGAAAAATCTGTTAAGTCTATCCATTAGACATACAATATCACATTTCTTAATGAGAAAATAAGCAATTGGGAAATAAAGTTAGTTAAAATATCCTAGCTCACTTTCTTTAGAATTGAAAGGTCAAGAATAAAAACACAAAGATTACCAAGTAAATTAATTATCATTGGATTGTTTCTGGATACCACAATACATGGGTAAAGAGATGTTAATAGGGTTTAAGTTGCTTTTTAAATCCTTAAACACTATTTTTTTAAAGATTTGGCATACGTCTGTTGTAAAAACAAGGAGTAAAAATAGGAAGTGCATGCTGAAAATCTGTTTCGTTTTTGTCATTTTTCTAATTAAAGCCTTCAGCCCTAGACATGATTAAAGTGCCTTACCGTCCTTCATTCCTTGGAATGTAAATTTTTATTGTACACAGCTAAATTTCCACTTTTAAATAAAAGAAAAAATATAGGGATCAAGAGATTACCTAAAAAGCTCCATATAAAAATGTGATAGTTTAACTTTAGTGTGTGTACCTGGTTTGAATAATTCCCCGGAAGAGGAATTGAGTAGGAAACAATCTTAAAAATAACTCACTACTTTTCAAAATCTGATTTATCATTTAAACTAGAAAACAGAAAGTGAGTTAAATTACATATTTCAATAGCAATACTTAAAAGATGACATCCAAACTGCTGTGAATTATTAAACTGATTCTAAACTCGATGAGTTTTACAAAATAATTAGCTTAATGGAAACTATGGCTTCTTATGCCCTACTTTGAGAAGCACCTGCATGTTCTGAAAAACACGATGAATTTCAGTTGTACTGTAACCCAATTCCTTTAATCTCTGAAATATTGCTTACCAATTCATCCTGCCTGCTCCAAAGTTATATTCAATATCTGGTCAACAATATTACTGAACACAATAGCAAACTTCATTATTCCTTTTCATTCTATATTCTGTGGGGTTTTGTTGTTGTAGTTGCTGTTATTTTTCCTTCCTTCTGCGATAGCATAATAAACTAATTCATGCCTTTGTCTTAGTTTTGGAAGGAATTATAAACCAACATCTAAGCAACAGACACCCTTTTTCCTAATTTAAAATAACTGTGAGATTGCACACTACAGTAGCAAATTTGTAATCAACTTAAAGATAATGTCTTAAAAGTACAATTAAACATGTCATAACAGAAGAAAACCCTGGTAATTACAAATAGTATCATGCTCATTGGGGTTTTAAACAGGAGTGTAAGACTAAGAAAAATCGCCACCCAGTGATGCAAATGAAAACTACAATTTGTTTTTGAGTAAAATGAGTACCCTGGAGGATTACTTCAACTTCATTACTGAATGAATGAATAGCTATTACCTTCTTATGTGAATAGGAACTGGATACAAGGGAAAGGATGTTTTCTACTAGGCCCTTTTCCCCCTTATTCTTATTCAGCACACTCGACATTTTACAAAGGCTAAAAGCTTTGGAAACCTTAACGAGGAAAAAGTTTTCCATCCAAAAGTGACCAAATTGTGTATGAACAGCCCAGATATTCCTATCATCAACAAAAGTGCCTGGGCTCTGCCTGGACCCTGAATTTCAAGTCAGGAGGTGTTAAGCAACTCGGTAATGCCATCTGATAATTGCGACCTAAAACCTATTTCTGTTAAGCAGGAAGGCTTGCCTAATAAAAAAGGTATTCTCAAGTGGGAAAAAACAGATAATTTATATCTTTAATTAGAAACAGATTATAAAGCCACATAAGATGATAATTTAAAAATTCTGTAGAATACAAATTGATAAGAAGTTGTTGCCATAAACATAATCATGTTTCTAAGTTTTTAGTTAGTCGTATCACAGAGAAGTTAATAAACACACAACACCAATCATATATTTATTTTTCTGCAATGTATTTATTGCACATGAGGACAAAGAAAGTTATGTGGATACATGCTAATCAAAGTACATGCGTGCAAGTATGCAGCTGTGTTGGTAATAGCATTTCATATCTACCATTTGACCTATTTGACATTTTACAAAATATTTTACACAGTATGCTCTGAGATTAAAGTCGATATTATATACGTCAGTACAGAACCATATGGTAAAGAGAGAGAACCATATGATAAAAAGAGCAACTTGGCAGAACAAATCATTTTTTAAAAGAGGTTACCATCCTATTTTTAAAGACATTAACTATATTCCTAATACTCTCTCCTGATTTTTATCAATTTGTAACCGCACCTAGATTTTGCTTATAGATTTTTCTTTCATTCGAGCTGGTTTTGCCTAGATGATGACATTATGACTCACTTGCTCCCCTCCAATCGTACCCCTCTCAGCCTGGCTCTTATCCTTCTACCTTGGTATGCCTACTCCCTTAATCATGAAGCCTTAGGACATAAGGTTCCAGCTAGTATCATCCCTTTCAAGAATAAAGCCTCAGGTCTAAGATCATGAAGACAATAAGTTTAGGTTAAACTAAGGATAACATCTTGGCTTTTGGCATGTATCAGCCGCAAGCCCATTGAGGCAGAACAGCCCCACAAGCCATGAGGCCCAGCCAAAGGACCAGACAGGATGGCGCCATGGCTGATTCCTGAATCAGAGGAACAAAATGACCAATTACCTCATCTCCATCCAATCAGTAGCACCCACGACCCCAACTCCCTTAGTTTCCATGACTAGGGGAAAAATCCCTAATCTGGACTCCTGAGACACCCCGGGGAGCCAGGCCTTTGAGTGATAGCTTGCCTGTGTCTCTGGGACCTATAACTCTCTAAAATAAATCCTTACCTTCTTTGCTGTAAAACCTGTACATATCTGAGTGACAGACACACACAGGCAGATAGATCCCTTTTCCTCTGATAAAAAAGTCGTCAGTTAAGTCTTGAACTGCTGAAGGATTGTTTACTAACTCAACAATATATACCACCTTCCAATCTCAACTTCATTAAGCAAATTATGGTTTTATGCAATATTTTTAAATATTTAAAATACTAAATAGTGAACAGTTTGGGGTAGCCAAAATTAAAGCCAAATTTTATAACCAGTAATATAACAACCGACCCTCTTTTATTAAAAAAACAAACAAACAAACAAAAAACTCAGCACTGTCTCTTTTAAACAGTAAGGAACACATATGAAATTTTTTTAAAGAACTTAAAATGTCACCAATGTCTTAAAATTAAAAATGAGACTATGACATAAAAAGCATGGATAGCTTGGTAGTTCAGAGGGTAGGCCCTGCAGTCAGATTTCCGGGCTAATCCCAGACCTGCTGCGTGAGCTGGAGGAACCTGGACAAGTTAAGTCCTCATCTGTATGTGGAGAATAATACCACCACTTCACTCGCAGGGTTGTTCTAAGCATTTTACACATATTAACTCATTTAATCCCCTCCATAGCCCTATGGGGTTGGTATTGCTATCATGTTCATTTTCTAGATAATGACACCTGGGAGATTACATAATTTGCCCAAAATGGTGAAGGGTGGCAGATAAACCACTTGGAAATATGCTGCTTTGGCATAGGATTATTTTGACCTGATAAAGCCCCCATAGGAAAGATGTCAGGAGGAAAGAAACTTTCTTATCAGCAGAGATGGAGAGTTGAGGCCAAGAGAACTATACAAACAGACCTCGTTAAAATAACTCGTATATTCCATTAGTCTCCCACGTATTTTAGTTACTTTTCCACAGTGACTCTTTATTCGACCTGGTATATAAGCACTTAGGTTTTGCCACTTCTTCTGGTCTTCATTTTTCTATGAGGGCTCCCACGTACATTTAATAATCTGTGTGCTTTTCTCCTGTTAATCTGTCTTATGTCTATTTAATTTTCTGTACACTAAACTCAAATCCTTTAAATGGCTATTTGCTAACAAAAGAATAATGCTGAGAGGGAGGCAACACTGGCAGCTTTCAAGGAACAGAAGTTGGGGTTGACAGAGCCAGTTCTGACCTGGAAGCCAAAGCACAATTCCTGACACGGTAAGAAAGGCCAGACAAGCAGTAGTGTCCACAGCACCCCACTTCATCCTGGTCAGAAGGCTCCCAGAAAAATTGCCAACCCTTGCCAGACTATGCCCCACTATTTTGCCTCAAGTAGAGGAGAACTGGTCAAAGAGAAGACAACTCTGACCACCCTAGCCACTGCCTGTGCCTCAGGCCACAAGAAGAAGATTCAGAAAAACACAAAGCCCTGCCAGAACTTGACTGTGAAAAAGATGAGATGTTTTATGGTAACATTTAGCTATGAGAAAAACTCTATTTTGGTCTCCCAGAGATTAAGGCCAAGAAACAAAAGAGGGCCAGAGAGGTAAAACCCGTGTCCTTTTTGCAAGAGACTATATCCTAAGGAGAAAGGCTGAAGAGGCAGAGACCACCTACCATACTTCTGAAAGTGGGAGGTCAGAGACATAGAGTGAGCCCTGGATCTGAAAGGGCCTAAGCTGAAAATTCGGGATCACCCTTAAATTCTACCTATGCCAGGGGACCCCTACTCTGACGAGGCCAACGTAAAGGAAGAGGTAGGAAACCAGAATCTGGGAAAACACCTAAGAAACATCGCAGGGAGTAAACAACCTGTGAGTTGATGTAAATCCTCTCAAGAAAGAGCCTGAATTTGGTCCAGGGTGGATTTGCCCCACAAGGGGACACTGGGTTCTGGCTCCTCCTTGCCAGACTGAAAATCTCTTCCTCAGGGAAAGAAGAAAATGTCATTTTTCAGAATTCCTCTTATGAAAAGCATAGTATTGGTTTGGAAGAAATATTTTTTAAAACCACTAAAATCTTAATAGCAGTATTAATTTTATAATAGGAAATAAACTGGGCTTAAACATTGAGGAGACATTATTGAACATTATTTAGATTTAAAAGTGTACTTCCTTCAGTAAATATTTATTGAATGCCAAATTTAACTTCAGATGCTAATTTAAGAAGCAAGGTTTGGTGCTATTTATAAAACAGAACTTGAAATTATCAAGGTTTGTTACAATTAAAAAGGTTGACTAGCACATCAGAGAGCAAAACAATGGGATGATTTTATAAACTGAATTTGAAGGACAGAGCCACACCGTTTAAGAAGAGTATGACTTGATGACAATATTCTAAGTGATTGATAAACTTTATTTCTATAGGTTTCATATATATAAATTAATTTAAATAATTTAAAAATCCATCATATAATTTTCAAGTAATTTTTTAAAAGAAAAATAATTTATCTAATTATGATTTTGTTTCTTAAGAAGACTCACCTAAAAGGACAAATCCATCTGCTTCTGTCTCTGGTACTGAGGGCTTTTTCGATTCCGGAGGCTTTCTGAAGAAGTGAAACATTGCTGCTGCTGCAATCTGAAATAGAAACACTATATAATGTCAAATTCAAATGAAACCGTAAAATTCATACTCTTTCTAGTAAAAAGCCAAATATAAAGATTTCACAATAATTACTTTTTAGGAATTCTATTACCAGACTTAAAAACACGAGCCCTCCTCTGTAGGTGTCAGAAGACAAAGCCAAAAATTAGGATGGATGAACTTCCAGTTTAAAATCATGTGTGCCATGAGTCATGCAACCTCTCAATTTCTGAACATGCAGGAAATAACCCAAGAAATCACTACATGTAAAGCTAATATCAACAGATAACACCCGAACCTAGAAGGATCTTGCTGACCATAAATTAGACACTTCATGGAGGAAAGGGGGGAAACCTATCATGCCATAACTAGCATAGCCTCATAAAACTGAGACCGCCTGAAAAAAGAAGGCACCTCAAATGTCCTCTGCAGTTAATTACCTGACTCACTCAGAACTGTATCCATTGTAAAACTGTAGCCAACTTTAAATTCCCATCAGTGCTAATCTTAGTGTTGATGAGATTATTGTGTGCTGCCCCAAACCACACACACACACACACACACACACACACACACTGCAGCGACACACACACACCCCCCTCTTATACCTTCTCCCACCTGTGTACATTCAGGCAAGGCAACAACTCCTAACAAAAAGCTGGGAAGAAGCTGAAGGGAACTTGCCAGGACACACTGCATTCCAAGGACAGTTCCTATAAGCAAAGCAATGTAAGAGACAGCGAAGAAAGGAAAAATCCTGGTAGCAGCAAGTGCTCCACATTTTTGTTTTCAGATATTCCACCCAAACCAGAAAACCAAGCAGGGAGGGTAAGTAAAGATTTTATCTGAGAAAAAGCCTTCTAGAAACTGAACATTGAACTGAGACTTGTGTAGGTCAACCTGCCCTGAGCAGTACGTCCAAGTGGATGATAAAGGAGCCCATATGTTTTGTTCATAGAAAACATATCTGGCAGATTTACTTTTTAAAGGAATGTGAAATGGAGAAGAAAAACACAAGCCACGTGAAAAAGAAAATATTCCAGTAAAGGAAAGGAACAGCCTCTGAAATCCTCAAAGAGCTTAATGGATATAGTGATAGATCCAAAAGAAAAGTCTGAGAATAATCTGGCACCCTTGATAGAGTACAAGAGACATAGCCTCTAAGAAAAACGAAATTAAAAAAGCAAAGGAAAAGATGGAAAGACAATGAGATGAAAAAAATAACTGAATACGATAAAAAGAAACCCATTCAAGAAAGAAATATCAGAAAAGAATTGGTTGGTTTATAAGCAGGAATGTAAGAAAATAGAGTTCAAGTTCAAAGACTAAATGACTGGAAGAGGCAACTAACTTCTTAACCTCAAATAGTTAAAAATAAAACAACGAAGAAGGCCTCTGAAGGAACAAAAGCTGATTAAAACTCAACCTCAGGTAAGGATGAAATCAAGGGAATAGTCACCACACTTAATATTAAAACCTCAGTGCTGATTAATGTGGCGCTCAGTAAATTTTTTCACTTAAAATAAAATGGTTCAGGAAAAAGAGACAAAGCGAGTAGGTCTCCAACTGAAGCGTGGGAAGGGGCACAGGTAGGGGTGAAAAAAATGAGAAATATAGCAAATCTAAAAGTTATTTATATCTAGCCAAAATTGTAGATCTGGCTATTGATACTTGAATCTGACTAGAATTAGGTAAGAAGTCAACAAAATTTTTGACTAGAATTAGGTAAGAAGTCAACAAAATAACTACCAGTTTGGATTAAAAGAGGACTACAAATATTGATATTTGAAACAACCCTACAGACACAAAGCTGCCAGAAAAAAGTGCATAAAAGGCCTGTTGCCAGTGTCCACTTCGATGGTAGCCAAGGAAGTTACTGGAAAAGGAAAGAGTGGAGAGTGGAGCCAATGGGCATGGAGAACAATGGACTGGGCAGCCTCTTCTAGAAAGCAAGATCTGGGCATAATTAATGAACATTCTCCAACCTAAGGTGGGGATCCCCCAAAACGCCTGCTCACTCAGTGGGATTTCAGAATTGCTACCACTCTGTGACTGATATTTATCTCCCATTCCTCCCTTTCTGAATGGGAGTGGTTTTGTCAGTTATCTTTCCCAGTTCCACAAGGATGGGAGGGGACAAAAGGCACAGACTACTGGTCTTTTTAGTTTATGAAGTCTCCAGACCAAGAGGTAAACACATCTGCACCTGATGAAGAGATACTGAGGTTTGAATGTGGTGCTATGGCTGAATGGGGCAATTTGGGTCATTGCCGTTGGGGAGGGCTGAGTCATTTTGCCTCCAGCAGGGAGAAAGAGCTGAGTATTTGGTGATCACAGAATCATGAGGGCTGATCACTGGTTCTGTCTTATGGAGACATATCAGGACTGTAACTGTCTACCATCCTTGAGGGAGGTGTGGCCATGTGGCTTGCTTAGTTCACTGCATCACATGCCATTAGAGTTCTATAAACAAGAAGATTTGTGGACACAGAGAAAGAGAGGCCCTTTAAAAAGTGTCTCCTGTTCTAACATGTAAAGAAAAGCCTTTCAACAGAAGGACTCAGATTTCCAAAACCTTTTCATGTCCAGCCACTAAACAGAAATGGAACAAACATGGAAATCAAAGTGGTTCTGAAATATCATTTTCGAACCCCCAAATTTTAGATATGTTGTCCTGAGAGCCAAACCAAACTTAGCTGTAATGCAAGAATATCTTTTAATGCAAGTATTTTGCACCGAATTTATAACTCAAGTAACTAAGTGAGGCATTTAGGTTTCTCATGACCTGAAACATAAACCTTAAATAATTTACAGCCTGCAGCAGTTTGTTGATAGAATGAATTACTGGCAATATATATTATAGTCCGTCAGTTTAGAACATCACAAAATTCCAGATACATTTAGAACAGGAGGAATAATTTAGGCTCCAAGAGTCAAAAACTTCCAGGCATGGAAGACACAGGTCAGGAATAAGAGAAAGGCAGCAGAGATAGTATGGAAGAACTTGGAATAAGAGCGAGGACAAGTTTACTACAAATATCCACTGGAAACAGCTCTAAATTTGTTACAAAAGTACCAGCCGCCTTGCCTCCCAGCATTCAGCCAACCCCACCACCACCTTAACTCCTTCCTCTACATGGTCCCCCTTGATATGTTTTCCCATGGTGCCAATTTTATAAGTCTCAGGATGCACTTGTATGATCAATCCTGCTGTTGACATTAATGATTCATTCCACTAGGTACCTCAAGTCAGCCTAACCATGGATCTTTATAGTAATTGCTCCATACATGAAAAATCTATGTCCTGAGACACTAAAATCTATAATCAAATTATCATTATCTCATGACATTTTTTTCAGATCACTGAAAAACACACACAAGTGGTAGGAAAATTTATCCTGGCAGGACTGGCAAATACCGTTCTAAGATCTCTGCTCTATGAGCGATTTCTCACAGTGAGAAGTATGGTTAGGTCACCACTCTAGCAGCCAGATTTAGTTATCCTGCCTAAGACTGGAAACCGGGAAGGAAAAGGGAAATGACTACACTGTGTCAGGCACTGTATCAAAATGCTGTATATCCTCTATCTCCAATGATTTATAATCCCCTCCACCAGGCACACATAATTATTCACAATGTGTTAAGTGAAAGAATTAAAGTATAAAGTAGGTTAAGTATTGGTCCAAATTCATAGGGCTAGTAAATAGCAGAGGCAAAATTTTAAACCAAGTCATTTTAGCACCAAAACTACATGCTTTTCTTCAATAAAGCACCAGAGAAAAGGAATCCTTAACACTTATGACATTTGTGTTGGACTTTAATATTTTCCAGTATTAGTTGAAAACATTTGATTGCTTTCATTTTTGTCTTTATCAATCCCTACTTTCCCAAGTCTTGCTCAGCTCTACGTTCGGAAGACATTTATAAATTCTACATCATCTATACTTAAGATCTTCACTCACTTTATATTTAATAAAGATTGATTAAGTGCTTAGGCCAGATAGTGACTGAGCACTGCAAATGCAGCACTTGATTCATAGGTAGGGGGAACAAACTGCAAACACAGTTTACCATTTTCTGAGGCATTCCTTAGCAAAACTAGGGTAATTTAAAAGCCCCACCCCCAAAGTAGAATAGTGCCTACAATAGAGAAATGCCTACAATAGTCCTGCTGCCCCCAGCCTAGCATATGGTAAATTCCAAGCACTCATATTTCTGGTGTATGTGGCCTTGACAGTTGGACTTCTTCTGCTTGAACTTCTCTGGTATATTCCAGTCTTGTTTCCTGATTTAAAATTTTCAGCATTTTTTAAATGGCATACAATGAGCACATTTTACATTTATAAACAGAAAAAAAAATACCAAAATTTATTCTTAAAAATACATTATCAGCTAGCAGAAACGCTCTTGCCTGGCTGAGCTGGGACCCAACCCAGCATACTTCCTAATTTTCAAACATGAGAATCCTTGATACAAAAGAAGAATAAAGAATTCACCTGCCCAAGCCACGAGCCAAAACGAAACACTTGAAATTCACATATCTAATATAGAACATGTATATAAAATATATTTTAAAACTCTTAAAACTCAACAATGAAAAAAATCAATAAAAACTGGGCAAAAGATATGAACAGACATTTCACCAAAGATGATGGTGAAGGCAAAACACACACACACACACACACACACACACACACACACACACACACACAAAAGGATGTTCAACATCATTAGTCAATAGGCAAATGCTAATTAAAATCTAAGTAAGATACTACTACATATCTATTAAAATATTTAAAATTAAAAAGGCTCACCATGCAAAGTCGTGGCAAAAATGTAGAGCAACTGGAACTCTAGTACACGGTGTTAAGTGTGTAACATAGGACAACCACTCTGGATAAGAGTGGCAGTTTCTTTAAAACGTAAAACATACACCTACCATGTGACCCAGACTTTCTCCTTCTAGGTATTTACCGAAGGAAAATGAAAGCACATGTCCATACTTGTACACAAATGTAATACAGCTTTTTTTGTAATAGCCCCAAACTGGAAACAAGCCAAATGTCCAACAACAGATAAATGGATAAACAAACTGTGGCATATCCATAAGACTATTCAGCAAGAAAAAGGAATGAAGTCCTAAAATATGCTGCGACACGCATAAATATCAACAAAATTAGGCTGAGTGAAAAAAGCCAGACTAAAAAGAGTTTATACTTTATGATTCCATTTATACGAACTTCTAGAAAATGCAAACTAATGTACAGTGACAGAAAGCAGATCAGTGGTTGCCTGGGGAATGGGGAGGTGCAAAGAGGGAGGAGAGGAGACAGGGAATACCAAGGAGCTCAAGCGAGCTTGTGGGGATGATGGATGCATTCGTTATCTTGATTGTGGTGATGGTTTCGGGGTATAAACATGTCAAAACTCATCAAATTGAGCACTTTCAATATGTGCGAGTTATTGTATGTTGATAACACCTCAATAAAGCTGTACTTAAAATTCATTAACACAGTATTCTAGATGTTGTATAAGTGTTTTAGTTCACGATTATTCAGAAAATTGTCTCAACTCTTAAACCACTTTGTGTTACAGATACAGTCTTTGTATTAAAAACAAAATGCTTCTTTTCTCTAAGCGTTCACACAAAACTGAAAAATGAAAGGACAGTGCCTTCAGATTTAATGGTATACACAGGCTGCATACAGGAGGATGAGCCTGACTGCTAGGCAGAGCAGATCCCATTGCTCTGAAGGAGAGGAGGGTAGGGAGAATAACAGTTATTTTTTTGTCCTATTCTTCTAAGGCTAACTATTTAAGTAATATTACCCATGACGAAAGGATTAAAGGATTAAGGCAACCTGGTTTTCTAAACTTGATTACCTTCTTTCAATTTCAAAGACTACTAGGTAATGTAAATATATCAAATACACTGAAATTTCTATGTGTGATTGATAAACAGCAGCCACTTAGTTACAGTGATATATATATGTATATATATGTATATATATACACACACACATTTTTTTCTTCATATTTGTGCCCAACTCCAATGAATATGTAAATTTCATACTGCTGAAAAATTAAAATCCTGAACAATGTTTTAATCTTCCTTCTCTTCTAAAGGTAGAGAAAAATTATTGAATGGGCTGAAAATTCAAAATATTAGAATATCCAGTGTGACACACCAGGATTTGTTTAACATTACTATGTACTCTAGGATCTTGAGGAAAGGAGTGTTTCAGAGAGATTAAAATTTTAAATAATATGTTGGAGAGGTTGATTTAAAGTATAGAGTCAAATTAGAAAGCAGCAAAAACGGAGAGGATTAAGATGGGAGAAGTTTGACTGAAAAAGAAGGAATGTATAGAAATATGGACTTTGTGATGTTCAACTCTACAAAATCCTGAGGAAAGAATAAAAGATGACTGAAGTTTCAAGCCTGAGGGACTGAAGAAAGTGATATTATAAATAAGAAAAGGAATGGGAAGCTTATTTCAAGAGAAGAAAAAATAATGAATTCCATTATGGATGAGATAGATGTAGGGAAACAGTGACTGGTCCAGATGGAAATATGTAAAACACGGTTGGAAAAATAAAACTCAGTGCTCCAGTGAAAGGAATAAGTCGGAATTCAGGAACTGTTAGCATTTGAGTAATAGCTGGAATCACGAACGGCAATAGTATTTCAAATAGAAAATACAAAAGTTCAGGGATTGAGATCATTATCTCTAAAGTCTCAAATTATACTATGAAAATACATCCCTTTAAATATCACCAAAATGATGTGTATACTCCCATTTCTTCAAAATTTTCAAAAACATTATACTTGGCTATCACATCAGGACTAAAATTTTAACTCGACTATATTGTTTCACATTTCAAAACTGCAGAAACTGACCTCTGCTGCAGAACCCAAGTATGGTAAATTAGATGCCAGGCAGGTAACTGAGTGAAACCCGCCTAGCCTGAGACAGCAGGGAAGCAGAGTGCAGGCCTTGTCTAAAGGATCCTTTAGGGAAGGAGAGAGATGCCCAGGGAGCCGAGAGGGGGAGCCCTTACCCAAAATAAGGCTTGTGAAGTCTTAATTCTGGAACCAGTGAAAGCGCTTTTGAAGGTGTTGAGCTAGGAAAGCCTGAAATCATATTCTCACTTGCTATGCTCATGGTAAAACAACAAAAACAAAAAATAGAGTGAGGCTGAAGCCATGGTTGGGGCATCTCTCCCCCATGAAGATGATCCCAAAGCATCGAAGAACTTTTGTGAAATGTAGCTCGGAGGTCTAAAGTTGCCTGTGTCAGGTCTCTTCCCTTCAATGTCTGTGTGTAGGATGACATGGGCCTTGGACTCAGAACTGCTGCTGTCACTGTCACCCAATCCTCTCGGAGAACTAATCTTTTAGTTGAAGTACTTGTTTATACTATTTTATCCTTTCTAGTAGTTCTTCTAACTTATTTGCTAATTAAACTAGCAGGCTTCCTGATCATAAAAGTAATTTCTATTTTGTGTGTGTGAGCGAATAAGTTTGTATATTGTTTGTATAAAACTATGGAAAAATACACACCAAGCCTAATAGTTGTTACTGTTACCAGGATTCACAACTGGTTTATATTTATTCATTTTAAAGCTCTTTTGTAGTATTTGCTTTTTTCCTAAGCTAAATATCATATATTTTTACAATAAAAAAAATAAAGATTTTTTAATTAAAAAAAAAAACAGAAGGCACTTTTGGCAGCTCTAACAACTGTCCCATGAAGAATGTGGGCCCAATGTCACTGAGTTTGATTTTTCAAGACAAACTAGAAACCTAACCATTACGTAAAAATCTTTTTCAGATGATAGCAACAAATTCCAAATGTTTAAAAATACTCTGCAGACTGACCAAATCCTCTACAAACTGGATTTGGCTTTCAGGTGGCAAAATTTTAGACCTAGGATAAGAATGTGTTTAATAGCTTAAATCTTATCGGTATAAGGAAAAATTGTGAAAGACTTTGGAATTTAGTGGATATTCTGACTAGCTCACGCATCCGGGTTAGCTCCACCTTTGTCTTTGACTAGGTTATGTCATAACTCCGTAGGAGATAATAAGTGGAAAATTGACAGTGCTGCAATTAATCCTTGTCCACAGAAATGTATCTGGTAGAATGCATTAATTACTGTCCTGGGACAGTGACCAGTTTGGCATCCATTTATAAATTCGACATTCCCTCATTTGACTATAAATAATACTTTGGGTGATACTATGAGTTCTCTTTTGAACCAGTTGTAACATCTTACTAGTTCCTTCCTTAATTCATGAGTAAAGTCTTTGACAGATTTGATATTTGTATGTGATTTTATCCTCTTTTAAAATTTATCCATTAACTTTAGACTACCAATCAGGGTTACTCAAAAGATTCTATTTTTCCATCCCACCTAGGTTTTTTTTCTTGGAAGGTTTGTGATATTGGTGTGATGGGGCAAAGCCTCAGAGACCTGGGAGAATAAGCACGAGGGGACAGGGAAAGGCATTATACTGATGTTGCAGATGAGCTCCACAGAACATATATTTTATTTCCATCTCTCTTAATTTATGCTCAGATGACCCCCTTCCCCGCAAAAGAAAAAAAAGTGCCCGTGAAAAAAATAAACAAAGGACTGAATCTTAGATCTATAACTGTTTTTCAATCTGTAGGTCCCAACTCTTTAGCAGAAGTAAACTCAATTTAGTGGGTCATGACCAGATTTTTTAATAGAATGAAATGGGCGGGAGTAGGGACAGGAAGGGAAGCAAAAGATTATCAGGGAGCATCATATATGACAAGTAATGTTTCATAAACTTTGTTTTTGGATACATGTGCTAGGTCATGATAAACAATATATTTCTTAGTTTGGGTTGCAGGCAAAAAGGTTTCAAAGCCATTAATTGTACTTTGGTGCTCACATACTCCCTAAAATAATTTTGAAATATTATACACCCTCTTGCCCTTTTTAAGCTGATATCTCAAATTTTCCACTAAAATTTATAAAAGGTGTATATCTAACATATTATAAATATATGTTGAAAGAAAACTGTTATATCATTCTTTTACATTTATTCAGTGGAATCTAACCACTATAACATTTTCATATCCACCCTCAACCATTTGAAAAAATATATGAACAAGTTCTTTTCTAACAGTCAGAAATTTTACATCGTTCTTTTTTCTCCTTGAACTCTTACTCTGTTCCATTTCCACTGGTCTGGGGTAGCTCAGAGATGCTCTTACAACACACCAGTGTAGCTTTTCCTACAAACCCAGATGAATACAAAGTGGTGGTGGCATTTTTAAGAGAGCCTGTTCTCTAATTTAACACTCCTAACCCTTCAGTTCTCACCTAACCGGAAAGCAACATAATGCACATGTATAACAGCCATTAAAAATTGAACTTACGTGATTTAATAAAACTCATTTCCCTAAAATGACTATACAGTTGCTTTTAGCAAATTGAGAAATTAAATACATATTATTTCTAGCCAAAACAGAACATCTAAAATGCTTAGAAAGTCAGAAGGTATCCAGCTAAGTTTATGATTATAAAGCATCAGGCAAGGGAGGATTGCGGAAGAGTGCAAAGGAGTTCCCGAGACCTTCGCAGTGTAGATCTCAACAAGGGCCATGCTGAGATTTTTTTTCTTGATTTTACATAGTTAAAAATCCTTTCCTATTTTACTTCATGTGAAATTAAAGGCAGGAAAAGCTTTTCAGAAATAGGACACATAGGATTCAAACATGAAACTCTTAAACACAATATAGGAAATCCTAGGTTAAAGAATATTGGGGGGGGGCGGGGCGTGGTTCTAGTTTATCACCACAACCTGATGAATTTTAACTGCTGGCTTTATGTGCCATGGAAAGTAGCACAGAGGCTTCATTTTATAATCTCAACTGGGAGCTATTCATCACTAGCGTGTAAGATCTAGATTTCCATCATTCAATCGTCTCACTAAGGTAAAAGAGACCTGAGAAAATTTTACTCTCCTCCATTACTCTGTAAATAAATATGACCCACAAAGTCTCTATTAGAATCATCAGGGAAGTTGCGTGTAGTTTTGTTGTTGTTGCTGATGTTGTTGGATTTGGGGATTTTTGTTGGTTTGTTTTCTTTTTAATTAACTACTCTATTACTTTCAGAATCAAGAATGACAGCCTGGCAGTGATAAGAACTGACTTCTTTTTTCCTCTACTGTCCCTTATTCATAAAAAGAAAAACAGAACAGTGTATAGTAAAGTCTCCTCCGATTCTACTAATAGGGGTAGTGGGAATCTCTCATCACATTAGACCCGGTTTCACAGTCTCTTCATTCTTAGCATTTGGGTCCAGGTAATCCTTTGTTGTAACCTACTCCTCTGTGGATGGGTGTGATAACCTAGTATATGATGCACTAGTCAGAAGACACCTTAACTTCAACAGATTTTATTTTAAAAAATTCCTTCTTTTTAATGCAGTACATGTAAAAAAACATAGATTTTTTTTTTCTAAATAGTGTGGGGAGATATGGAAATTTAGAAGATAAAGTTGCTGCTTTCTGGGAGCTTATAAACAAACTGTACTTATAATTTATATCATTTGGGTTTTATTCACTGATCAAAAATTTATAGACTTTCGTGTTATCCTGACTCTTCTGAATTAATGATATAATGATATATTTTTTGTTTTAAAGAAGTTACATAATTCTACATAATTGTTACCCCCCAAAATTTGGTTTTTACGTAATAACACTGAACCTATCAATATAATACTAATTTCTACACTCTACATTCAATGTTGCAACTCTGAAATGAAAAAAAATGACTCCTGACAATTCTAACAAAAAGTGTCTCTTCACATAAAACAAATAAGTAAACACATTTAAATAATGTCCAAAGGGAGAAGGAAGACATCCGGTGTAAGGTCACACCTCTTTACAATTCTCTATAGCACAGGAAAACCTAGAATGAATAAAGAAAAAAATAAAATGTTATTCAGTGTGGGTGTTTAAAATCGCTCTGTTTGCTCACTTAAATTCATTTAACACAACGGGAACCATCACATTCAACTTCCAAAAAGACTCACTTCCAAAACTGCCCACTAAAAATCTGCATCATTGACTTTCAAAACAACCTAACTGCAACATCACAAATTTTTACTTCCTCCCCAAATAAAAACAAACTAAATTTTTTATTCATTTATTCATTTCTTCACTTTTAATTGAGTCAACCAACATGTTGTGAAGGCTAAATACTGGTCAGGCCCAGTGCTAGGCCCTAGAGAAATAGAATCAGACAAGGCACTTTCTCCAATTCGGGGAACAACGCCTCCACCACTGCCACTTGCTGCCTCTAGGCCTGCTTCTCTACCACCTCCCAGTGCTGTGGGCAGAGATCACGGTGATGAGTCCTATACTAAACCAGCACCAGCCATGCAAGTGGCTAACACGTTGCTCACAGTGCAGTCAAAAAGTATTGCTATCTGTCTGAAAACTTGCTTTAGACTCCTGAGTAAACACAAAAGCTGTTTACTTCCTCCCAATTTTTCATAAAAATGCATATAAAAATACACAAGACAAAAACTGGCACTAACTCTGTAAACCATATGCCAAAGTCTGAGTCAACTTTCCATGAACTGTACAATCAATGGAGATAGATCAAAAAGTACAGCTAAGAGTTCATTATTTTATGCTGCCACATGCTGCATCTTCTATCCAAGGAATAAATGAATAAATAAACAAATAAACAAGCAAACTATAATAGGACAGGAAAAGCATTTCATCCATTCCCATTTACTAAACTTAATTCTAAAATACAAGAGCTGTATCTACCAGAAAAAAAAATAGGCTGCCAGATATCCACTTCATGGAAACTCATTCCAAAGTCTGGCAGAATTAGATTCCCTCTCCTGCCCCTCCCACCCCCCCCCCACCTCCCAGGAGATCTTCCACCTCCATTCAGAAACTATAGCTTTTGGCCTGGGCAAGCAACAGGGAGGACTAATGTGAATGGTTTGTAACAGGCCAACAAAGACTTTGTTAAACAGGGTCCTAGACAAAAAAAAATTCCATGAACAGAGCACAATAAGGAGGTCTTCATGTTTGAAGAACTACAAACAGCTCCTCATCTCTAACTCATCCAGAGACCTCAATAGTCTGAGCCACTCAGTCTCAGCCCAGCAGACCCACACATAGGAGTTCTGGTTCGCCAGTGGGAACTGAACAAGCTCAAGAACATGTGCGTCCACGTCTTCCAGGACTAGACATGGAAACAAGAAGTGGGTAAGGTAATCTCACCTGCCCAGTCTCTCCTTTAATAAGAGATCACCAGACTAAGACCAACATAAAGAAAGGAAAACATGGACCCAAAGACAAACAGGAAGAATATCTCTCTGGTGATAATTTTGCACGAAAAATTGTAGAGAAAACATCTTGATAATACTCGAATGATTATAAGAAAACACAATCTCTTACATGCAGGCTTCTGAGCAGAGCTGGAAAACCCAGGTGGATTGAGGATCTCCACTCTCAGACAAGCCCACACACTTCCTTCCTTCTGGGGAAGCACCCTGGGGTTTTCTTCCCCCTTCACTACCTCACTATTCATCATCACTAAGACATCCAACAGATACTTAAGAACAATGTGGTCATGCTAATAGCAGTTATAAGTTACAATTTATTACTTAAGTGCACAGTGTAACAAGGCGCTGTGCTCAGAGCTTTACACGGTCTTAATGCTTACAACAACCATATGAAGCTTTATTATCTCCCATGTTGATGCATAAATTGCAACTGTGAAAAGATAATTTATCCAAAAGTCACTTAAGTGAAAGCATTAGGATTTAATCCAGGCTGTCTATTCCAAAGTCTATGTTCTTCACTCTGTGCCACACTGCCTCAACGTCCAAGCCCGAGTCATCTTCCCGGTCCGTACACGTGTCCCTACTCTATACTCCATCTCAGAAAAAAAGCATGATGGTACAAACAGCCACTAGAGACAATCAAAAGTGATACCTTGATTCTCTCCCTTTCACTTCCAATCCACCAACCACTAAGTCCTACAACTCATGATATCTCATGAAACTTTTGGTTTTTCTCCATTCATACTGCCACTAGTACTTGAGTTCATCTTACCAGAATCTCCAGGATGGATTACTGCAACCGCCTTAGGGTATCTTTGCAACACGGTGGACTCCTAGAAGCCATGTTTGTTCCCAATCCTCCCCAAGTTCCCTTCCACACCATAGCTGTTTGGAAGACATATGGTCAAGTGACTAGAGCTGGCAAATTAGATTCTCCCAAGAGCTGGTCACAAAGCCTGGGACAGCCATATAGATATGAGTAAACAATGAAGTAACAGGTGCTTGGCTGGAGAGAAAATGGTCTTAAAAAAAGACAGAATACAGCTTTGGATTCTGAAGGCTTTCCTGTGCATTCAACCTTACCCAAAATGGTACTAATCAGTTTCCTTATGACTTAGAAATTTAAGCTGGAAGGTAGAAACAACCCAAATGTACATCAATGGAAGAATGGATACATAAAATGTGGTATAATACATACAATGGAGTATTATGTCATGTTAAAAAGGAATGAAATTCTGATGCATGCTACAACATGGAAAAAATCTTTAAGACATAATACTAAGTGAAATAAGCCAGACACAAAGTGAGAAATAGTGTATAATTCTACTTATGAGGTACATAAAGTAGTCAAATTCATAGACTGTTTAATGGATACAGAGGTTCAGTATGACATGGTGACAAAGTTCTGGAGATGAATAATAATGATAGTGGCATAACATAATGAGTGTACCTAACGCCACTGAGCTGTACATTTAAAAATGGTTAAAAAGAGAAATTTTATGTTCTGTATATTTTACCACAATCAAAATAAGGTTTAAGCTGGTTTGAAGTGGTCATGTAACTTGTACCAAAAGCACTTTGATGAGGATATTCCAAGTCATGCTTCATCCAGAACCCAGATGCTTAACCTAAAATGTCAAACTGATCATTTCCCTCCCTATCTAATGCTCTCCTCCAGCATCACTATTAAGCTGCACTCTTTGGTAAGGCAGGAGGAAGATATTCCAAGTTCTGGTCTTTACTTAGCTTTACCCTTAATTCTTGCCACTACCCTACCATACATCTTTGCCAGACCTCATTATCTTCAACAACTAACAAAATCCCCACACTGCTTCTCTAAAGGAGCATCTGTGCTACTATTTTAAATATAAATGTCTTTTTTTATGCATGGATAAGCCAACAAGAGAAGACAAGAATTCCATAGAAGCCAGAAAGGTTAAAAACCTTCAAATCCACAAGGATATATGCAAGTACTAGAGCTAACATTTTCCCTGTGGCCACTGCTGATTTCTAATGGCTAAAAGCCTGTGTTGTAATGATCCATATCCCACAGAGAATAGGACAAAGTCTGGAGCTCTAACATCTTGGTTAGAAGAAAACACAAATTTTCTCTAGAAAAACATACTCTCAGACTAAACGTCAGAGAAATCAACAAAAAAAATTCCAAGAAACATGAATTCAAAATCAAAGCTTACTATACAAATGAAGAAACAAGCTATAATAAGGAATAGTCAGCAAAATCAAAAAACAATACAGATCAGACGCATAAAGACTGGGGATATCAAAACTAGAAAATAAACAGACTTACTTTATATTCTATAACATATGACAAAATAAAGGGAGATCTGAAACTATGACAAAAAATACATCGATAATAACTATTGATTTGTAAAAAAGAACCAAACAGAACTTCTAGAAACAAACTAAAAATAGCATTGAAATTAGACAGAGCAAATAAGTCACAACTGCATAAAGAATTAGTAAACTGGATGACATAAATTATCTAGAATTCAGTACAAAGAATCAAAAACACTGAATTATAAAACAAAAATCAAGAGCACGAGGCCCTTCTTACTTCTCGTTGAAATTCCAGAAGGCGTTAGAGAATAGGAGGTGTTTAGAAAAAATAAACAACCTTCAAAGCCAAAAGCTTTTCTGAAAGATAGGGTTTATTGAGCCATATGCTAGTTGGAAGAGAACCAGGTCCTGGGGCATGCAGTCTAAACCACCAGCAGCCGGGCTAGGTGGAGAAAACAAACATGCCCACCATCCTGGGTTGCAGGGGCTCTTTCATACAATGGGTTTGGGAAAGAAAGATGTTAAGTTGTTTTGAAATAATGCATAGTGGTGATAAAAGAGGTGTGGAAAAGGTGAGGGAGGGAAAGTTCTGGGAGAGATGAATAGTCCATAAGGAAGAAGTATATGATGCTTCTGGATTGGTTGTGTGCAACAATCTGGAAAGTTCCTGCATAAGCAGTATTCTCAGGTGCTTAGTGGTTGGCTATTCCTTCTAGATAAGAACTGAAACAGGTGCCTGGAAGTTGATTCAAAGTTTCAACACACAGTCAGGAACATGAGCAGTCTTTTGGTGGTTTTGGTCCTAGGCTGTTAACTAGTTAATCTTTCTCCTCTCTTCCCAGCACCCTGCAGCCTGCTATGATTTAATTTAGGACATCTAAGAATTTTTCTCTTATCAGAGGCAATATTTGAATAGATAATGGTTGAAAATGTCTTAGTACTGATAAAGATAAGAATTATCAGATTCACAATGTACAACATATTCAACAGCAAACTAAGTAAGAGAAATCCAGTAGAATTACAGAACACTGAGGATCAAGCAGATATAGAGACATGAAAAATTACGACGAACCACAATTTAAAAGAAAAGTAAATATTATAAGAATAAAATAATATCAAAGTAGTTTTGGGAGAAATTAACTATCCATTTAGAATTCTATACTACATAAAGATATAAAAGCTACCTTTTGAGAACAAGGCTGAAATAAACATATTCAGAAAAACACAAACTGATAGAGTTTACTACCAAAGATTCTCACTATAAGAACTTCCACAGAAGGTATCTCAAAAAGAAAGGAAATATTACCAGAAAAAAAAAATGGTTGAGATGTAAAAATAAATAATAAGTAAAGTCAAAAGAAGTGCTAAACACTGCACTTAATGAGCTTGATCCAACAACTGGAAAATACAATTTTTTTCCCAAGCATACATGAAACATTTACAAAAATTGCCCAAAAAACTTGTACTTGATAAGCCTTAAAGCAAGTCTCATATAATTTCAAAGAAGTAGCATCAGGCCATACCATCTGATAATGCAATTATGCTAAAAATCAACCACACAACAAAATAACTTTAATAAGCAAAACTATACACTTGGAAACAAAAACAACCCATGATTCCAAGAATAAATATGTTGGAAATGAGAAAATATTTAGAATGTAATGATGATGACTACCTACTTATGAAAACTGTGGGATATGCCTAAAGCAGATACAGGTAACTATAGACATATCTTGGAGATATTGAGAGTGCAATTCCAGACTACTGGAATAAAGCAAGTATCACAAGAAAGCAAGTAATAATCTTTTTGCTGGTGGAAGGTCTTGCCCTCAGTTTGTAAAAAACACAACACCTACGAAGTGCTATAAAGCCAAGTGCAATAAAACATGGTATGCCCGTAAACCAGACCCAGAATGTTTTACAGGTGATATCTACCAAACAATCAACAAACAGATCATTTCAATTTTACACAGAATCCTAGAGAACAGAGGAACCACTCCACAACTCATATCGTGAGACTAGTATAACCCTGATAATACCAGAATCTGACAAATACTATACAAAAAAGAAAAACCGCACGCCAATCTCATTCATGAACATGGATGCAAAATCCTAAACGAAACAGCAAATCAGATCTGGGAATATATAATAAAAGATAATGTATCACAACTAAGTTGTGTTTCTTCCAAGAATGCAAGTGTGGCTCTATACTGGAAAATATATTAATTTCAATCATCTCAATTAAGAAAAAAACCTATTTGATTAAATTCCATAACCACTCAATTAAAACTCTTCTCAAACTGGGAATAGAAGGGACAGTCCTTCACCTAACAAGTAGAACTGCAAGTTGTGAAGGACTTCCAGGAAGGCTCCTTAAAGGGAGCTGAGTCCCATGAAGGCACACTTTTTTGCCTGCCCACTTCTCCGCTTTCTGAAATGGGGACTAAATGGCTGATGCTCCAGCACCTATTCTGGCCTGTGAGGTGACCTTAAGGATGAAAGAAGATACTGAACATAGAGGAAGAGGAGGAGCAAGACAGAATGAATCTGGGTCTGATTTCTCATGGACTCTACCACACAGTTGCATGCTGAGTTGCCCATCTCTGGATTTCTTTGAAATGTGAAACGAAGTCTGTGTGTATTTACGACATTTTTACTTATGTAGTCAAACCCCATCTTAACTGAAACACCATTTCTATTCAAAATGGTACTGGAAGCTTTAACATGGGCAAAGGCAAGAAAAATAAAATATGTAAACACTGTTAAAAAACAAAACTATAATTATTCACATACGAATAGAAAACCCAAATTAATCTTATAGAAAATTACAAGAAATGAGAGTTTACCAGGACAGCCAGAAAAAAAGTCAAATTCATGTCCATATACCAGCAACAATCAGTTAAAAATCTTTAATTTAAAAAAATACCATTTATAATTAGCAACAAAAACAAGGCACCTAGGAATAAATCTAATCTAAAAGTCAAAACTTTAATGTAGAAAATTATGAATCATTTGGAAAGATTTTAAGAGGACCAGAATAGCTCAAGAATAGTACGAGTGGTTGAGATGTTACCCGAGCAATTGTGATCAAATCCCAACACAGTTTTTCGTGGAATTTGACAAGCTAAATTTTATATGGAGAAGTAAAGAGCCAGGAATAACTATGACATTACCGAAGAACACAGTGAAGTATAAGGACTTGCCCCCAGATATCAAAAGTTATAAGGCCACAGTATTCAACGAAGTGGGTGCTAGAGCAGAGACAGAAAAATGGACTAATGGAACAGAACTGAGAGTCTAAGAACAGACCCACACATATACATTAACTTAAAGTCAGTGGCAAATGATGAAATAATCAATAAATGAGGCTGAGACCATTGCAATAAAAACGAAACAAAGAAATTGGATACCTACCTGACAACATACATAAAAACTCAATTCTAAATGATGGAATATTTTTTAAATATGATAAACAAAACTATTTTAAAAAATTTTAATATAGAGTATCTTTAAGAGTTTGATAAAAAAATTCTTAAATATTTTTTAAATTGACTTTTCAAATATATTAAACTTAAGGGGAAAATATTTAAACTATATTAAAAGTAGCTCTTCCCAATGAAAGAAAAAAAGGAAAGATGAGAAGAAAAAATAGAAAAATAGGTCCCAAACTGAAAAATGCAGCATGACTATCCACACTAATACCAAATGTTCTCAAAAATCAGTAAAAAAAAAAAAACAAAAAATGGTAAACACGAATAGCCAATAAATATTTGAAAAGTTGTTCAACTTTATTAGTAATCACAGAAAGCGAATTAAGACCACAAGAAACTATTTCACATCCATCAGATTAGGGAGAAAAAAACTATTAAGAGTTGCCAAAAACGTGCATCAACTGGAACTCTCCTACACTCCTGATTAGAGAATAAATTGGTACCAGTACTTGGGGGGAAATCTGGTTTTACTAGTAAACTGAAGATGTACATCCTATATTCCAGCAATTCTACTGATACACCTTTGCACATTTGCACCAACAAATAGGTACAAAAATGTCATAGAAGCCCTGTACACAATACAAAAGAACTGCAAAAATCAAAATGTCAGTAACAGGGATATAACATAGTAAAAAGAATGAGCTCCACCTACATGTGTCAACATGGATTAATCTCGAAAACAAAATAAACAAGTCAGAGATATATATGGTATGATTCCATTTATATAAAGGTCAAATTGGCAAAATTGAACAACATACCATTTAGGAATGCCTACATGTGTAATTAAACTATATAGAAAAGCTTAGGATGCTTAACACAAATTTCAAAAGTTTATTTCTGGCTGGTAGGGAAGACTTAATTAAAGAAATACAAACTACTAACAGGTAAAATTCCATTCCTTAAAATGAATGAGAGGGCCACATGGGTTCATTTAATCTCTGTGAAGAGTACTGTATACATATAAACTATATATACTCTTCTCTGTGCACTACATATTATGTAATAAAATTTAGGTGACTCAAAAAATATCCAAAAAGCTGTTTTAAATGATCTTCTTGCTCATCTCCCTGTTTAAAAAAAAAAAAAAATCTGTTGATACATAAAAGTGGTCTTTTAACTGTAATAAAACAATGGTATCAGCATCTGGTACTTTCAGGATTGCTCTCTAAAAAACTGCTATTAAAGATATTCATACATACCCTTCCTTATATAATGTACATCAATTTGTTTACCAAAGCGACACTAAAGTGCAAAATCCTGTACAGGCTTTGCCCAGAAACATAACATAGACTGTATAGACTTGCCCCAATACATCCACTACTTTTTTATACGCCAACTAACATGCACCCTGCATCTGTTAATGAAGTCCTTTAAGACAGCAACATTATAACAAATTTGTTAAATGCTAAGTAAACACTGAGGGAGACTATCATTTAATTATGGTGCATGGATTTCCATCTTAAATTGCCACGTGAAATCTCAAAAGATCTTATTTGCTTAAGGCAGAGGTACCTGAATTTGAACAGTGACAACTAGGTGACTTTAGACAAACTTATTTCAATATAATAATATCCCAATAAAATGTATTTTCCAGTTTCTGCAGCACCACTAGCAGGTATTTTTATGAGCACTCATTCTGGCAGCTAAAACCCCAAACATCAAGAGCCACATGAGCCAGTGACAGATATGAGAACCCTCCCCCCAATTTCCTGAAACAGGTTATCTTCCACAACTCCAGATCTCCCCTCCAGAGTCCTGGGTGCGGAGGACAATGGGAGAAAGATCGCTAGGGAGTTACAAGGAGTCCGTGAATCATATGGACAAAAGTTATTTGGGACCTTGCAAAACATTAAGTTATCTAACTCCCTCATTTTGCAAATGGAGAAATTGTGTCTCAGGGAGAAGCGCACCTGCTCAGGATCTACAGCAATTTAAATTCGTCCCTTATCCTAACCCTGTGGTCCTTTCCCCCACCCAATCTCAAATGCTTCAATGTGTTGCTAACACAAAGGAGGTAATAAAACCCGCATCTCCGCAGTGTGGCCAGATTGTCAGGGCTAGAAAGGGTCGCAAAGGTAATCGGGGAGAGTGACGCAGCTTGAGCAGTAAATAAACCCTATGCCACCGAGCACCAGGAGCCTGACAAAGGCGGTGAAGATCGCTGGCGACCCCACTTCCCGTCTCCATGACAGCGTGTGTCAAAACACACCATCCCTAGATTTCATTCAGTAAGAATCATGCGCTTCCCACGGAGAATCTGGAAGAGGGGGAGGCAGAGAAATGTGAACAGCTGGTGCACAGCACCGGGAAAGCCGCGGCGGGACAGGCACTCTCTCCCGCATCCGTCGGTGGGGAGAAGAGGAAAGAGTAAGGCTGCGGTGCCTCCCGCCAGAAGAGGTACCTGAGCCTGGTGCCGCAGTCCCCCGCCGCATCCGCACTAGAGCCCAACACACCTGCTTCCGGGGTCAAACCGCGGCGGGGAGGCCCGAGACCTAGATAGGGGGCCTCAGGCCCCGCCCAACCCAAGCCCCGCCTCCGCTTTCCACTCCGCAGGAGACCAGAGCAACTTCCGGGACGCCGCGCGTCACTAAGCAGCAGATCCCCACTTCCGGACACATCCCTCCTTTCGCGGTCTCTTTCTCAGACAACGAGATTTCGATCGAGATTTCAGCGCGTTTGATTGGCGGAGCGAAAGCGTGCTGGTCTCCGCCGATTGGTTCCGGGGAAATCCATCGTAGACGTCCGCGGACGGCTCGGTCTCATTTTTACGCTTGTTTGCCGCCAGCTGCATATCTTGCTTCGCAATCATGGTGGACGTAATGGATATGCCCAAGTCCCGCGTCAACGCCAGCATGCTGCCTCAGTTCATCGACCGGCCGGTCTGCTTCGTAGGGAGGCTGGAAAAGGTGCGCGTACTCACCACCCCGGTTCCCCGGTCTGTAGTTGCGGGGACAGACTCCGTGACCTCCAGGGTGGTAGCCTCACGGTGGGTAACGGAAAGTTGAAGGAGGACAGAAAGCCTTAGAGCATCACTGCGCTCCCACTTGCTTTATTTTGCACAAGGGGACTTTGCACACTTTTTAGCTATTGCAGCCCCATTTTGGCGCGGAATAACAATGTTTTCGAATACTCCGTTCTAAGTTCTAGTGTCCCCCGTTCTGTTTGTGTTTCCATAAAAGAAGTTATGAACATGGCCCCCACATTTACCTTCTGATATTTTACATTAGCCATGCTTAACTGGTAGTCTAATTTTGTTTCCTTCTGCCGTTTTCTCGTTGAAGTTACCTCTCGATAAAACATTCCTTGATTGTTCCTCCCAGATTCCATAGCAATCTTTTATCTTGCCCCAGTGCTTGATTGCAGCCCCTTCATTCTACTGGTGAGAAATAGGCCCAAAGCCTCGGAATCAGTGAACCGAGAAAGCTGAGAGAAAACCAGTGTTATATAAAGGCTTAGTAGTTCATTTTGGCCATACATCCTCTTGGTGAAACGGGTGTTTTGTTCCGACTCCACAGGTAGGGAAACTGGATAGGAGTGGATAGGCCACAGCAAGTTACAAAGTTGGCTGCACTCTGCAGCTGTCTGACACTAGAACCGTTCTCTCTTTATTTCATCATGCCCAGTTTTTAAAACATACCTAAGAGGGCTAATGTACTATTTAAATCATGGGTGCCAGTAGATCTCACTTTTAGGTAATATGGACCCCTTTCATTTTTTCTTAGCATAGCGTTGCCAGATTTAGCAAATAAAAATACAAGACATATTTGTACTATTGTTTATCTGAAGTTGAAATTAAACTAGGCGTAGTTTAACCAGATAAAGTAACACAAGATTATAATTTGAACCAAATAAACTGTTCAAAAACAACTGCTTTGTACGCATCTACTACCTTTGAGTCAGTATGCCCATCTTGTGTCAAACATATTTTTACTTAAATGAGATTTTAAGTTTTGTTATGTGAGATTTTTAAATCCTGTTTCTTTTTTAGATTCATCCCAGTGGAAAAATGTTTATCCTTTCAGATGGAGAAGGAAAAAGTGGAACCATTGAGTTGATGGAACCTGTATGTTTAAGTATTAATTCATGTATATTATAGTTAATTCTACATCTTGTTTTGGTTTGTTGCTGATATTTCTGATTCCTGGAGTGGTTGTATAACGGACCAGCTTATAAAACTTCCCTGGTTCTAAAATTGAATTTTTGTCCTCTTACATTTATGTCTCTTAACATGTCTAACAAAGGATTTTTGGGGCTCTGTGATTTTTTATTACATTCCTTAGATACTGGGTTCTTTTCAATGAGTCCTTTTAAACAGATTACTCCTTGTAGAAATTCTAGACATCCTCAGTATCTTTAAATGATTTTGTTTCCAACTTAAACTTTAACTGTATCTTTGGACCTATGCTAAAAATAACAGGACTTGTGACATGCTGACCATAAGTGTTCAAACTTTTTTTTTTTTTAAGTTGCAATTAAATTTCTGCATTGGTAAAGTTTTAAATTACTTTGTTACATGAAATCAAAGATTAGTAGACTATACCAATTTTTCAAGTTAATTATCAACTGAAAATGTGATAGTATGAAGTTAACATTTTTTCTTTGTGTTAGCTTGATGAAGAAATCTCTGGAGTCATGGAAATAGTTGGAAAAGTAACAGCCAAGGCAACCATTATGTGTGCATCTTATGTCCAGTTTAAAGAAGATAACCATCCTTTTGGTAAATAAAGCATTCTAGTTTTATATATTTAGGAGGAAAACAGTTTTATTCTTATCATGTCTTAGGTCTTGAGTCTCAGTCCTGCTATATTTTCGAATTCTATAGAATTTTCTGATCCCAAAGGAAAACGAGAGGACATTTTGGCCTGTTTGTAAGTAGTGCACATATACGTAGGAAACTCAGATTAATTAATATTTGTGGAAAGAGAAATTTTTAAAATAGAACAAAAATGTTCATCTTTTTTGTTTTAATGTCTGGTTTAAAGGCCTCAAATAATGCATAGCACCTGAAACACAACCAGGCAGGAACTGTGCCTGTACAATGGATCGTCTCCTGCACTCCCGTGTCTTTTATTTTTTTTGGAGCCACAGTTAAATAAATATGATCAATGGCTCAATTTTAGAAGATGGATTGTGAAAATAAGTTGACTTCTAAAAGGGAGAGGAAAGAGAAAGAGGTAGATATCTTTCAGATAATAATTGGTGTTACAACTTTCCACTGTAGATTAAATGTTTGCTAAAATGTGTCTTTCAGATCTTGGACTTTACAATGAAGCTGTGAAAATTATCCATGAGTTCCCTCAGTTTTTTCCTTGGGGAGTTGTACAATATGATTGATCCTGATTGTAGACCAACTGCATTGAAGACTGTTAAGGCCCCTGATATTTGAGGGAAAGATTTTGTTATTTAATTTGTTTTCTTTTACCTAACTTTATTAGATATTCCAGTATGCTATTTTTGATGGAATTGGTATGTTGACAGTTCTCACCTGCATCCTCATAAAGAATCACTTCTCTGGCATATGGTCAGAACAGATGCAAGAGCAATAGTCTGAGTTTAGTTTTCTGTTTTAATAAAAGTTTAAATGGTACATATTATTGGTCATTTCATTCTTTTTCGTTTAGTCAGGTATTAAAGCTCAAACTTGGAATTTCATAGCTGTAAGGTCAGAACTTAGACCTAGCAAATTAAACCCCAGGCCAACTGTGTTAAGAATTTACTTGCTACCTCATGAACTACACCATGTTATTTCCTTGACACACTATGAAAAAATGATTTTGATTTATTAAAAGAGCAAACAATCCTTCATCTTCTATAATTTGCGAGTACTATAGTAGAGACTCAGAACCCACGGAATATAAGGAGGTTTGTTATAGGAGTAGGTTTACATAGTTATGGAGGCCAAATGTCCCATGATCTATCACCTACAAGCTGGAGAACTAGGAAAGCTGGTGGAGTAATACAGTTCGAGTCCGAAGGCCTGAGAATCAGGGAGTTGATGATGTAACTCGCAGTCCAAGGTCAAAGACCTGAGAACTGGAGGCCACTGGTATAAATCCCAGAGTACAAAGGCCCAAGAACCAGGAGCTGCAGTGTCTAAGAGCAGGAAAAGATGGACATCCAGCTCAAAAGGAGCAAACCGACCCTTGCTCTGCTGTTTTATTATTTGGGCTCACAAATGGTTGGATGAGGCCCACCTACTTTGGTAAGGGCCATCTTTTTTACTTAGTCTTCTGATTCCAGTGCTAGTCTCTTCCAGCAATACCATCCTGGATACCCAGAAATAATGTTTTACCAATTATTTGAGTGTTCTTTAGCCTGTCAACACATAACCATCACAGTACCTCTTTCCCAAGATTTTAAAACTGAGCACTTACTAGTGCAAAATAAGAGATACCAGATTAATAATGCAGTGAAATCATTTGATTCTTTTTCTTCCTTTCAACTGTCATCTTTAGAATGGAATTCCTGTTTGCTTGCACTTCATACCACCACATAACATTGGGGGTGGACAGGTACTGATGTGGCAGCATAGGAGAGAGAGTAATGCCGAATAACTGGTGACCTATATGGCCAGTCAGGTTTTATAAGTCCATTTAGATCATAAATTATACTGAAAATACTTTTAAATTGATAACATCTTCAATTTTGACTTTCATCCCAAAATATTCTACAAATTACTTACAGAACATGACCATAGCTAATTATGGTAAAATATTTTATTATAGGAAGTAAAGAGAATGTTGGTGAAATTGAGGGACATCAGCCAGTCCTAATAACAGTGTTGTCTTGAATGGAGTTAGTCCTAAATTGTGTTAATTTCTGAAAATTCAGTGCTATTAAATGTTAAAGATGCCCCTGCTTGAAACCTTCCCTGGAACTACTTACTATGTTTAATAAATTGGATTAAATGAATATGGTATTGCACTTTTCATCAAATGATTCCTTTATACTAATGATTTATAGTGCCATATTTCAAGTTCCAGCCTCACTGCACCATTGCCTCTGGATATACCACCAGCAGTTTAGCTCAAACAAGTGTAATTTGAATGAGTATAGCTGCCCTGCCATCTGTTCCCTGATTTTTTTGGTAGTTTTATGGCTTTAGTATATTCACAGTTGTACAACCATTGTCACAATCAATTTTAGTCATCGCCCAAAAAAGAAACCCTGTACCATTTACCTACCTATCATGGCCTAATCCTTCCACCACCCCACCCACTCCCTGGCTCCAAGAAACCACTAAACCACTTTCTATCTCTATAGATTTGCTACTCTGAACATTTCATATAAATAGAACCATATGTGGTCTTTTGTGACTTCGCTTAGCATAAATGTTTCAAGGTTCATCTATGCTGTAGCATGTATCAGGGCTGCTTCCTTTTTTATGGCCAAATATTATTCCACTGTATGGATATAGTACATTTTTCACCTATCATTTGGTGGATATTTGAGTGGCTTCTACCATTTGGCTATTATAAATAATATGAATATTCATGTATAAGTTTTTGTGTACACGTTTTTATTTCTCTTGGGTATATACCTAGGAGTAGAATAGTAAATATATTTAACTTTTTGAAAAACTGCCAAACTTTTTCAAAATGTCTGTACCATTTTACATTCCTAGCAGCAGTATTTAAGGATTCTAATTTCTCCACATTCTCACCAATACTTGTTACCATCTGACTTTTTGATTTTGGCATCAGAATGGGCATGAAGTGATATCTCATTATGGTTTTTATTTGCCCTGTTTCTTTTAAAACTGCCATAAGCCATCCTTATTGCCCAGAAAGCTTGAATCGCAGCAATCCTTTTCACTATTATTGCCACTTATAAGTTCAAGCAACTGTCATCTCTTACTTGAGCTACTGCACCAGCCCTAGCTATAACTGGCCTGCTTGTTTCCAGCTTATTCCTATGACTCAGCCAACATGGTTGCTTTAAACATCAGTTGTAATCATCATACTATAAATTTTAAAAACCAGAGAAGTTTTCTGAGAAGCTTACTGTGTACAAACCTGGCCAATATTACCTTAATGAAGAAATCCGTTAACACCAGTCTATTTATGAGGAAACGAGACAAATCAAAAATGAGGTACATTCTACAAACTGATCAGTACCCCTCAAAACTGTCAAGCTCATGAAAAACAAAGAAACTCCCAGAGCAAAGAAGACAAAGGAGACATGACAACTTGGTATGATGTGGGATCCTGGACTGGCTCCTGGAACAGAATAAGGACATTGATGGAAAATCTGGTGAATGAAGTCTGGAGTAGTTAATAAAACCAATGGTGGTTTCTTAGTTTTAACAAATGTACCATGGTAATGTAAGATAACATAAAGGGAGGCAAAGGGTGAGAGATTATACAAGAACTCTATATTCATAACTTTTCTATAAATCTAAAATTACTCCAAAATGAAAAATGTGTTTTTAAAAAGTTAATCTCCAGAGACTCCTGTCTAGATGAGGTCCATATTTCTAATTAGTAGTTGAGGCCTTTCACAGTCACAACATCCACCTCAGTCCCATGTTCAACTCTCCCCTTGAAGCTACCTTCCAACACTGAGCTGACATTTCCAGAACACACTAGACCCTTTAAGATCTGGGTGCCCTTGAACTTGCTGTTTGCTGCGATTGGAGTGTCTGTTCCTGTGCCCAAAGGAAAACGTTCTCTAAGCTTTCCCTAACTTAGACAAGCAGAGTTCATTACTTTGTGTTCTATTTGTTTTTATACCTCTCATCTCGATAACTTTTTTTTTGTTTTTGTTTTTTTCAAATTTAAAAAACAATAGTCAGAAAATAAAGTTCTTATATGTCTCCCCAGAGACGCTGCTATGGATTGCTAAATAGCTTTCCAGAACTTTATATAGATGAACTGTCCATAGGACCTCAATATACTGTTCGGCAACATGCATTTACCTTTTGATATGTTTTGGCTATGAACTACCCATTGTGCCAAATGTTCCCTAATTTATTTAATCAGTCCTCTAATTAATCTTCCCCACTCAGGAGCAGTCCTTAAATGAAGAACCTGTAGTTTAAAAATCTGTCTTGTTATTTCTCGATGCCTAACATAGTGTAACGTGAGTAAATTAGTCCATCCAGCCTGGTTTGAGAAGCCACAGGCCGACAGGAGAGGTAATGAAGGCGTGAACTGTAACAGGTGAAGTGGCAAAAGGCAGGAGGCAAGGAGTTCAGAATATATTCGACGGGGTTCTGTAGGACACAGTGATGATGCCAGGAGCTAAACAGACTAAGAATCAAGGATGAGTCAAAATGTGAGGAGGCAACAAATTCACTTCAATATAAATTTAAGTAGGTGATGGATCCTTTAGTAAAGATGTCCAGAAGGTGGTGGAATAGTAGGACCAGGTAGAGATTTGAGAGACAACCTGCTTAAAATATTTAGAGATATAACAATCCCTTATCTGCAATTTCAAAATCTAAAATGGTTTGAAATCAAAATGTTTTTTTCCTAAATTTGGGGCAAAACTCATTTGGCAACATCCTGATAATTATGAGGCTACTTATAGTTTTCATCCCACTTACTGTAAATATTCATATGCTTCACTGTAGACATAATAATATGTTTGATTAGAAGATAGTACCTTTCTGGGGAGGGTATTACATAACAAACAGTAGCTATACGCTATGACTGTTCTAAAATCCAAAACTTCTGAATTCTGAAGCACATCTGGCCCCAACAGTTTCAAGTAAGGGATTTTGTTCCTAAATCAAAGGATAACACAGAGTGAGAAAACCACAGAACCAGTGAGAGAACCTGGGGTGAACTACACACTTAGGAAACAGCAGTGAGTGACTGACTGAGTCCGGAGAACCCCAAAGGCATCTGAAGGCCTAGTAAGCACTAAGTAAGTGTTTATTCACTGAAAGACTACCATGAAAGGCAAAGAAGGAGAGGTTCAAAGAGTAATCAATAACGCTGAAAGCTCAAAGGACAACTGAAGATAAAACACTGACATTACTAACATATATCACATATTTCTAAAACAGATTAGGCTACAAAAATGAAAAAGGAAACATCAAAAAAGATGACGACTATAAACACACTCAATAGGAAATATAATTAGGCATTAAATTTAGCTTCATGTGTTCCCGGGAATTAGGAAAAGAAGGAACAATAGGCTACAGAATTTTAATAACCTTAAATTCATTAGGAAAATGGAATTTTTCCTAATATTAAATTCTAAAAGCAATATCACAGAGTCTAATGTGAAGGATGACGAACTACCAAATGGTTCTCTTCGGTAGTAATTTTATAGATGTTCTTTGAACAATCATTTTAATTTTCATCTGACAAAGACAAAATTAAAATAACTCTGGACATATCTCTTCATAGGGTGAGTTAAATGCTTTGAGTGATATACTATTACTATTACTAAATTTATCAAATTTTGAGATGTCGATTTAGTATGTATTGTCACTCAACAAACATTCTGTGTCAAATCCTGGGCAAATTATTAGGGATACATACGAACAAAGTCCCTGTCCTCTAAAATATCAATATATGATAGTTTGGCATAATCTCTAAAGATGTCTTGACTTGGATTTATTTAATATTTAATTGGTCTAAAGTTTCAAAGAAATCTACCATGATTAAGAGAAACCAAATTCTGTAGGTTCTATTTAGTGAAACTTCAATTTGGTTCCCTTATTTAATTCGCAATGGAATTTAATTCTGAGCTGTTGCTGAAAGAAAATTAATAATCCTGGTACCACAGGTTGTTTTTCCTGAAAAGGTGATGCTAAATCTAGAATGCTAATAAAGCATATGTTTTAAGTTAATTTCTAATTGCAGTGTTAGAAATTTGCAAATTTGTTTGAGGTAAGCCACTTATGTTCTTTATGACCCCATATGACCTACAGCATAGGGTTTTGAGATGGCTAATTAAGACCAGAGGTGTAGACTATGAACAGTTTATAGTGTAATATATTCACCTTGACTGCAAGGATTAAATTTGTCATTAGCATGCCATTGTTTTTTCTTTATATATTATAAAATGTCAGAAGCAGGGCACTACGTTCTATAGTATTTCCTCATATATTTTTTTAAAGATTTGGACTGAAATATAGAGGCTTTCATATATGAAAAAATATTTTTCAACATGATTATTTCTGTAGGTAAAGAATTATCTCTGTGGATTCTATATAATGTAGTATTTATGACAACTGAGAAAATTTTCAAAGTTCTCAAAAAACAGTGAGTGTCATAAATTGGAAGAAAGAAAAATATGTGAGCAGTATAATAGTTTAGGGTAATGCCATAGATGACACCGTAATTTAATTAGTCCCCCTTTTTAAAAGTCTATTTTTCACAGGAATTTGAAATATTATCCAAGAAAGTAAGCCAATTATTTTGGCCATTATATTTAATAATAACAGGTTTAAAGTGATTTCATTAAAAGATCTTGGTATCATATCACCCTGAATCTTGAAGATAATGAGCATAGAGATATTTTTCTACCGAATAATTATTAATTAAAGAGATAGATAATTTAATATTATTTTACCTTAGTTTTCACTTAGGAAATAAATATTTAGATCTTAATAATTCAACTCTACTTAATACGCAATGATCATTTAAAGCCAAACTGCATCAAATAAACAGCATAATGCTATAGAAAATCAGAAACAATGCCACATTTTCACTTAAACTTTAAAATTTTCTTTAGCTTTTGAAAAGCTTTAAGTATTATGAAAACATTGAGCTTGATGAGAAAAAAACATTTCTTTTTAAGAGATGCATCTATTCTTTTAAGTGATCAGGATCCCATTGAGTCAATTATTTCTTCCATATGGCTCAAAAATGTTATGCCTTAGTTGATCATGTATTTGACCTTTTATGAGATGCAGACAGTGGATCAGGGGCTGCGTCATTTTGGAAACTCTTCAAAAATGACTAAATGCTTTCCAGATGAACATACTGTGGACCAAGGAGGAGCTAGGAATTAGAAATTATTGCCTCCAAATCAAGGATATTTGTAGACTTCTTTTTCTTTTGGAACCTGTTGACCTAGAGGAATTGACCTGCTCGACAATTTTCTTTACTCTCAGCAGTATGATTAAGTCATGAGAACAACTAAGGATAACATATATTTATTTATTTATACTCCACTTGTTTCAAAAAAAATTTTTAAGACAGCTGTAAAGCCTTCTATCCCGTTCCCTGTTTTCTTATCATAAATTCATACAATGTGACTTTTCCAAATGTAAACTTGAGTCATCAGTGGAGATAGAATGAGACAGTCAATTGATTACTGTCATTTGTCACAGGAAAATTAATCTGCTAAAACTGGCAATAATATCTTGCTTTATTCCTTCTTAAGGAAAACTTTCAAATAACATTTCAAGATGAATAAAACATGTTCTATGTTGCTTTTCTTTCTTTATCTTCTATTTTATAACCTAAACCTATTCGAGGTACAAATTTAAGAACATATTTTAAGCAATAGAGGGAAAATACATTTTTAGTACATCAGAACTCAAAAACTAAACCTAAGATAATGTACACAAAAATAATGCTCCCTGTTTATTCTGTGATTCAAGGTTGATTCTTTCAGTACTTATTTAAAGGAAAAATAGGCCAAAAAAAAAGGCCAAAGAAATATCTGTAAATTTTGTCTACAATAATTGGTAAATGATACCAGTTACATATACATCTATGATTCCCTAATCAAAGCTGGAAAAAATTGTAAGGCACCATATGCCTCCAGGTATGACTCCCTAAACCGTCTGGAATACATGACATTTGGCTTCTACGATCTAGAAAATAGGATCTAGAGATAAGTCATTTGATAAATTACCTCATTGTAAATGAGGTTAGGAAACTGCAGGGATTCAGGGAAATACGACACATAAAGACAGCTATTTGCAACAGAACACTCAGACATTTATCTAAAGTACGTTTCAGAAATGAATGATTTGGATTGATGCATTTGAACTTTAAAATTTTTTATGAGTTAAAATCATTAACTCAATGACATTTAGAAACAGTCATACTGCCTTCTGTGTTCTCAACAGATTCTAAATTCAGCTACATGTGCCTTGTGATCACAAGATCTGGTTACAAATAGCAATAATTGTTGCAAAGCAAATTACATGGTGGTACAGGAAAACATTCCCCCTTCCAGCAGAGGGGGAGGGTAGATTACCTCACTCATACAGACTGCAGGTTATATAATGGAGATTACAGACTTTCAGATGAAACGGAATGTATGCTAAAATAGAAAAACAATTTCATAAAAAATAAAAAGACAGATTGCTTTGTTTAGGGAAAAACTTCTAAAGTACTGATGAGATACTTTAGATACAAATATTTAAGTGTTTATAGGCTATGAAAATTATTACTAAGAAATGAATGTATTCATTTCCATAATATTTATAAAAATGCAGGCATGCAAATAGTTTTATTCATATAGGCCTCGGATGTTATTACAACATATTACAATATACATCACACAATAATATTGTATAAAAACACTGTACATTTATGCAATATTGTATATGATATCTTATATTTACATATTGCTATGTAATTGTAATGGTATACTACAATTATAAACAATAGGTTATAACCCGAAAATGGGTAATTTCTATTTGGCTGGATTTAGTATGCATATGTATTACTGTTAGTTTTAACACATATATTTTACTAAGTAGCCAGAGCATACAAAATTTCAACTACTTCAGTATACATTTTCATATAAATAACCCTTAGGATGTTGCAACACACACAGGTGATTATTGCAACAGAGATTCCAAGAAGTAGGCCAAGGAACCATTTTATTTTGTCTACAGCAGTTTATTCCCTTAACTGTTTCTCAATCTTTTAATAACTTCTTTTGATAAATATTAAAATTTCATGGCGGAAGCTTCCCTGACAGTATTATAAAATGCTTTCCTCCAAGAAACCTGCAACCCCTCGAAGAATCACTGATAATGAGAAGACCTTGAGTGTACTATCAGACTTTTTTAGAATTTCTTGCTTGTCAGCCTATACAGTATTCTGCTAACTCCATGATCGTAGGAATAGGGTGGTGGAAACTCAAAGACATGGATGAGGGGAGAAATAAACCATCTGAACCATGTGAATAAAAGTTCCTATTTAAAAGTTAAATGAAAAAGTCTTCACAATAGAGGTTTGTTCCTGAATAGTTAGCCCTCAAGTAAACAGGGTTTATTTTTCAATAGGATTTGTTCTAACTAAATCAGCCAAGTTCGATCACTCTGGCCTATCTGTAAGTATATGAAGTTATTATCCTCAAAACAGAGAAACAGACATTCTGCGATTCCTGAACACATGACTTAGTTAAAGTGGAAACCATGAGAAACAAGATGAATACGAAGGACCCATGCTAGGTAGCCACAAGATGATAGAGTACAATAGCTAAGGAGCAACATTAGGACAAAAATGATCTCTGAACAAAAAAGTCATCAGAGACTTTTGGCAATACTATTAGTCCTCTTCACCCAGCTGCAATCAGTGTCTCGTGAACTCAGGTGCTACGTGAAGAATATGGTTAAACTTTGAGAGAAAAATGATAGACACTTAAAATTGAAAAAAAAAACCTAGGTATACTGTGTTTCTTCTTTTGAACTAAGTAAATTACATGAAGTAGATTACATCCTCCAAATTACTTAACAGTAATGACAACAGATATCATTTTTGAAGGCTTCTTATGAACTATGTTTGCCCTTTATTTTATTTAACATATCAACCCCTCCTTTCTCAGATGAGAAAAATCAAAGCTGGGAGGTATTACCTAATTTGGCTAAGGCTGCATAGCTACTAGATAATAGTCAAAACCACCTCTATTTGACTTCAAAATGTGATCTCTATTGTTACATATCTTTCATCCTTCGACAAAGGTTTAAACAGCTATTTTAATGTCATCACTGCTGGAATCTTTCCAATTAAAGCAAAACAAAAGATATGGGAGGGTTTTTGTTTTTTCTCTTTGGGGTGAGAGAAATATAGAGGAAGAACATTAAAACCCTGCCGATGGAGAAATGTATCAAAAGTAATTTTGAAATTTAGCAGAAAAGATGAGTAAGGAGAAAATATTTAATTCAGGGCTTTCCAGTATTAGTTTTCTTTTTTTTTTTCCTCAAAGAAAATTAAGATTGAGCATGGAAATGAATAGGAAGCTCTATTCTATAAATAAATAAATAAATAAATACAAACAGTGGATAGTCAAACAAAATCTATGTTTAACCTCACTCGGAATTAAATATATGTAAGTTAAAATAAAAAAATAAGATATTTTAAAGATTTTCACCTACAGAGGGTCATAATTAAAAATTTTATAATGCCTGGTATCGACGATGTTGAGAAAATAGAAAATCTCATCTAGTTTTTAGGAAGATAGTTGGTTCAACGTTCGGAGGTCTATTTGGCAATGGCTATCAAAATGTAAAATACACATTTAGTAGTACCCCCCTTATCCATGGGGAATATGTTTCAAGAACCCCAGTGGATGTCTAAAACCATGGTTAATACTGAGCCCTATATATACTATGTTTTTTTCCTATCCACACAGACCTATGATAAAGTTTAATTTTTAAATTAGGCACAATCAGAGATTAACAATAACTAATAATTAAATAGAACAATTATAACAATATATTGTCATAAGTTATTTGAATGTGCTCTCTCTTATTCTCAAAATTTCTTAATGTACTGTACTCACCCTTCCTCTTGTGATGATGTAAGATGATACAAAGCCTATAAGATGAGATGAAGTGAGGTGAATGATGCAGGCATTGTGACATACATTAGGCTACTATTAACCCTCTGATGATATGTCAGGAGGATTATCTGCTTTGGATGATCCTGTATCATCAAGCCATGAGGATTGATCGTGAGTAACTGAAATCATAGAAAGCAAAACCACAGGTAAGGAGGAGACTACCGTAATTTTTGACTCCACCATTCCATCTCTATAACTTATCTGACAGGTATGCTTACTCACAAGTACCCAAAGATGTACATGCTAAGATGCTCACTGCAGCATTGTTGGTAAAAGCAACAAATGAAAATACCCTAAATTTGTATCAATGGAAGGACATATCAATATAATCACATACCATCCAGTTAACAAACAAACAAAAAAAATAGTAGCTAACAAGGAGAACTCTACAAGTATAATTTTAGGTGAAAATAAAGCAATTTGAAGGAGAATTTATATACTATGATCTTATCCATACAAAGATAGAAAGGCAAAGACTGACAAAGAGATACAGAGATAGAAGCAATGTATATAGAACTTCTCTGAATGAGTATACAAACTTTAAAGCAGTTTCACCTGGGAAGTGAGAGTTAGAATTTTGGGAGGTAGAACATAGAATATAGGGATAATGAAGCAAAGGGCTGAGACATTTATTTCTATTCTATATTTTTTGTAACTTTTTTTCTTTTTACCATGATTCCATCTTATTTTTATAATAAAAACACTAGCTTCAAAAAAAATCGTTGAGCGTTCATATATGTTGTACTAACACCACAAAATTCATCTGGTCTAGTTTATCTTTCTCCGAAACAGAAAAGCACTAGACCTCAGTCAAGAGACCTGAGATCTAATTCCAGCTTTATTACATGGAGTACCTCCCTGAATGATCCTGTAGCTTTCTTCCAGTTCTAACAAGTCATGATTTTAAATATTTCATGAGTCATTTTCCAAATCAGTGGTTAGCTAAAAATGGCAAAAAGGTGAACATTGACCCGTTGGTAGTTGCTGCCTGGAACACTATACTGAAAAGGGTACTGACGGAAAGTGAGCGACTGATACTCATGCAGCTTGTGTCACAGTAAAGAAGGGTGTTGTTGTTCACTCCCATCAGATTAAGCCCACTTTGGCCTACCTTGGTCATCTCATGGTTACAGAAAAGTTATTTGTCAATGGAGAATTTTAACATGTAAAGGAAGTTTGTAATTGGTCCACTTGTTATTGGTCCTCTTGTTCCCGTATGTTTTCTCGTATCACTGCAGTATTTCCTCTTACTAAAACCATATTCTACCCACTTTCCAAAATACAGGTCCTATTTATCTACATCAATCATTGTTAGGTAAAATGTCCTCCACCTAGCAGTCCTCAAAGCAGCCTTTTCTAGCTTCTTAAAATATATACAAACCAGGAAAAGATTAAAATTCACAATACCATCACTAACTACTAGAATCTGGAAGGAACCTTAATCAAATATAAGGCAGAAGCAGCTGGATTGAGAAAAATCTACAATGGCTCCATTTCATTGTACGACAGGTCTCAGCTCTGAAGAAAATGCACATGCTCTTCAATTGTGTGACCAATACAAAGTAGTTCAGGTGGCTGTCTTAATTCAGAGGTAGGTTAAACAGTTGGTCTCATATATTCAGAGAGCAGACAGGAAATGAGAAAATATAAGGGGAATGTAAGAAAACATGTTATGTGCTAGCAGACCAAAGTAGACGAAGAGGGAATTTAAGTGCAGTAATACTGAGAACTTACAGATGAGAATCCCAGGAGCAGAGAGAGAGATACTAAAATAGAAGTTCTAAGTTCCAGTCATTTTCCTTGGGTGTATCACTTTACCAAAACTACAATCTGCCACTTTTTGGTAGACCTATGCAGACCCCATTCTCTACATTTTAGAAATGCAGCCCAAATCACCAAGACATCTAAATGGTGTTCTTGTCTTTCTCACATCTTGCTGAAAAGACAAGTTTCATTTCAATATATCTGGGTATCATTTGTCAATCTAGATCCTTTAACTTCTCTTTTTGGATTAATTTTGGCCTGTCAAAAATGTCTAACACTACCCTTTTTTCTCTAAAGGCAATAATTTGGCAACTTCATTTCCACCATTGCATGCAAGTTGCACAATTTCATAAATTTACATTTCATACAACAGTGATTCACAGAGAATGAGAAGTTTGGAAACCTTAGTAGGTTGTACTTGAAACAAGAACTTCACTTCCATTACTTCCACGTTTCCTTCTTCAATTTAAGATTTTTCTGGTGCTGGCCAAGATTGCAAAAACAACTGTACCAGGTGTGACAGTGACTCAGAAGATATTAATGTGTTATTGTTAAGCCATAACTTCTTTTATTTAAATGCTAATCAATTGTCCTAGCAAACACTCTAGTGGCAGAATCAATTTCAGTAATGATGATGATGGCTGCAATATGATCAAATGAAGTCTCCACCATTTGCTAGAAAAGGAATGGAAATGATAGGCAGCTTATTAATCATTTATCCTAAAGATGAATGTGTTCAGTTGCTGACAGGGGGCTGTAGGTGAATGCTGCCAAAATGAGAAATGTCAATTGTCAGGCCTCATGCATAATAATGGTGGAGCTATTTTTAAGTATCTTTGAAGATTAAAATTGTGCTTTTTCCCTACAGTCCCATCACATATGCTTGGCAATTTTGTTCTGAGAATTCATTTTCACTCTGCTCAGATGTCTATGCTTTAGTAAACATATACCCCACTCAAAGGCTAGCATAAGATATTTGAAAAGTTATTAAGAAATCTATAGCCCACATATTGGGAATGAACTCTAAAAGAAAAAAGAGGCAAACCAGGAAAGTTATTGAAAATGAATAAATTTTAAGCTAATTTTCTCCCATGAGATGTTTTATCAACAAGGATGATACATGTTTTTAATTTCTCAGGTCCCAGAAGAAACATAGTCTATAAATCATATAACATTTTCTGATAGAGATAACAGAATTCAATAAAAGACTTAAAAATTATTTGTTCACCAAGTTAGGTGAACAATGTAACCAAGAGTAGTTGTCCCAAATGACCTCGAAAATCTGCCCCAGCTTAGTTATCCCCCATTTGTTTGATCCTCCAGTGGAAAATAAAGTTTCCTGTATAGAGGAAAAGTCTCTTTTGTAAACTGCAGTGTCTTACTCATTGAAAGAGTTGCACTTACTTTTCCAAAAATAATTTAATGTATTACAGAAATTTATCTATTTTAAAAAATGATAATTTGTCCTTATAGAGTCACAACTGACACTACATTCCACTTTTGAGGAATCGAAAGAAAAGGTTAGATTTAAGGTGAGAAAATGTATTATTTTTGCAAGAGATACTTCTCCCACATTTACCAAGCTGCTGAATATTTTGTTCCATAAACTATATTTTGGTAACTTTTATGTACCATACACACTCATAGTTGTATAAATATTAAGTATACCTGTTTACTGCACATAATACAAACTTCAAATTGATGGGAAAATTTTTTTCCTTGACATAACTACTATATGTAGCACAGGAACGCTGTACCAAATTACTACAAAATAATGTTATCAAATTACTTGCTGTTAAAAAGGATACTTAGTTTTTACCACGTTTGACAATGGCAGCTTCTTAAACTGTCATCAGCAAACTGTGACTGGAATGTGCTAGAAACCTGGATAAGCAAGAATTTTGACATTTGATACTTCAAACTCCATGTATGCTTTCTTGTATACACCCCCCCCAACACACACATAAATTGGAGCTAATATTCTCTAAATAAAAAGATGTAAGACCAAAAATTTACATGAATTTTTACAAAAATGCCTGTTTTAAATTTATGAGACATTAATCCTTTCAAATGTTCTTCCAGACTACCCTGTCTTTATGACTTTATAGTTTAAGAGCCCAACTAATTAGATTCCTATATCTGGATTTCCAGTTATGAAATTATGTTAAGGCACCGTGCTTTTCATAAATTGAATGATGACTGTATCACTGTATTACTATTATTGCTATTTTTGACATTACATAAATTATCATTTTTAGCAAAGCATTTCAAACATTGTGCTATTAACACATTAGTAAATTATGTTCTTGAAAAATGTATGGACTTCTGCTTCCTCAAATTATGTCTAATTAGAACATAATTTCTGAAAGTCCAAAATTAGAAAATTAAATAAAACCAATCTTTTTTTTTTTTTTTTTGGCTCGCAGAGTCAAGATGTTTAAAGGATGTTCTTTCAGTAACTGTAAGTATTAATCTGAATGGCTTTGAGTCTGCTAAAAACTATGCTTATGTCTACCTCTTCCGTTAGACACACAGTTCCTCCAGGGAAACTACGGTGCCATCAATTTTTTGAAGTCATAACCTTTCACAGGGTCTGACCCACTAACATAGGCATGCAGGTGTTAGTGGTCTGTTAGAAGCATGGGCATGTGTGCATGTTCAGAATTCACCGCTTAAACTAAGTAACTCATTATATTATTGTAAATAAATTAAGTGCATTCTAGAGTGCATTGGATAATAACGAACTAAATTTTAGACAAAGAGGACAGGTTTCCTGTCACAGGCCCAGAACCAAAACAGAGAAGTCTGGAAATCTCATGAGGAACATCTAAAAGAGAGAAGTTTGAAATAAAATCATTAATTATATACCACTAACTTCAGGGAAATCAGAATTCTTTTATGGATCCATTACTCAACATGCTTAATGGAGAACAAAATGCACTATTTCCAAAATTAATGAGAGAGATGATTAAGAGTGGACCCCATCTTTTTGTTATTCCTACATATTACCACAGATTATGAAATGTAGAAAAATGCTTTCCAATTAGATCTCAATGCTAACATCCATAATACTTTACATCAAGTTTATTTAACTCACAGAATATTCCCAGTATGTGACTGTTCATTATGGTAATAAGATACCAGTTTGTGGGTAGCTTTTATAAAAGCCAGTGATATGTGTGTGATATGCACATTATAAATTACTGTAGAACCAGAAGATACAGATAAGCAAGAAATGTCACTTAAAATCCCACTGTTGATGACCAGTTAATATTTTCGTAATATTCAAGTATTCCATGCAAGTATATTTATATACTATACATATAATCCTATAATTAGCCTTTCCCTCCATTTATCAATATATCGTGAATCATTTTCTTGCCAATTAAAATGTTATCTGAATAGTTTGTCAGTATTCCATTGCACGTATGCAACAATTTCTTTAGTCTTATTAGTGGACAGTTCCAGGTTTCCAGGTTTTTATTATAAACAATACTGTGACCATTTAAAAGAAATACACATCTTTGTGCACTTATCCAATCCTTCAGAAATATTCCCATTATACTATATCAAAGGGTACGAACCTTTTTAAGGCTTTTGATACATATTGTTCACCTGTCCTCAAGAACATTTGTACTGATTTAAACTCTCATAAATTGTTATCTGAAGATGTTCCTTTCCTATATCCTTGAAAATGTATATTATTCTTTTTAATCTATATAAGCAAGTGAACAGCATCCTATTCTTTTAATCAGCATTACTTCTTTACTGATTTAACATTTATTTATATTTATTGGCCATTTTAACTTATTGTACCTGTATAAGACCTTGATCAATATTATCTATTAGTTGTGTCTTTTCTTTATGGATTTAAGAATTCTCTTTGTGAAGGGTATTAAATTTGTCACGGGTGTTGTACTTTATCAGTTTGCTTACCTTTTAACTGTTTATGGTATTTTTTGCCACATCAAACTTTAAGGACTAGAAAAACAAGCAAGCACTTTCCTCTGCATTGCTATATGCAGAACTGGAGGTAACAAGAAGATCCTTGTTTTTATCCTGTCTATAATGGGAAGGAATCTAGAACTTGTCCACTAGGCATGATGCCAGCTGTTTTAGTAAAATAGGTGGAGAAAAATAAAGAAAAACCATTTCCCTTGCATGTAAAAACTAAATCTCAAAAACAAATTAGGAGTCAATTTTTTAAATTTTATCGAGTGCTTTTTATATCCAAAGAACGATTGACATGGTTTTTCTCTTTTGATACATTAACACTAAATATAATAAACCCTTGTCATAGCGGATTATTCTCTTACTCATAGCCCATAAAGTACTATACAGAAGTATAAAATAGTAATTAAAAGTACAGAGTGGGAAGTCAGACTACTGAAGTCTAAATCTTGGCTCTGCTATTTACTAGTTATGTAATGTAGGACCAGCACTCTAATGTCCCTACACCTTCTAGAGAATAGAAACAGTAATGGTATACTTGCCTCACAAGGTTATGGTGAAGATGAAATAGGATAACATGCATGGTACCTGGCACGTAATAAGAACCAACAGTATTATTCTCATTAATATACTATTAAATTTGATATTCATTTGACTTATGAATGTATCATATATACCTCTAAGTGAAATCAGTTCCTTGTTTTGGCAATCTATGATAATTTGATATCTGGGTTATGTCGGCTTTAAAAAAATATTTGGAAAGCTTTCCTTTTGTCTCTATATTCTGGAATAATTAATATTTTATAAAAATAGTATTTTTATTAACTGCTATTTATAATGAGCAAAGTAACTTATAAAATTTTGAGGCAGGGGAAAAATAAGCAGATGGTGTAATGGAAGGAGTCAGAGTACTAGACAGGAGAGGAGCTGTCCTGCTAGCCCCATCTCTGCCATGGCCACATGGATCTTAAGTACTCAACATGAGGATGCTAAACTAACATGTAACACATCTCTCCCACCTCTCTAATGCTTCTACCTGAGCAGGTGTCAGACATGTACAACTAACTGGTGCCTACTTACTTTAATTACGGCTATTCCAAGGGAGAACAAATCTCACAGTATACTTCCTTTTTTAATTACCACTACCACACCAACATTTTACCTTAAATGAACATCAAGTGTAATAAAATAGCAGAAAAGATTACACAGAGATAATACTGATACTTTCTCCCGTAACGGCCAGGATTTAAGAGTTGACTATAGATATGAAAACCTCAAGTTTTCAGGAGTTATTGGTCAACTGTCCAGATCCACCAAAATTTTAATTTTCATCCCTGGGTTCACTTTCATAACACATTAAACTCTCAGCTGGCTGTTCAGAGGATTTCTTCATATAGCAAAAAGTAGTATGACAAATACAGAATGAACAAAAGTAGCTAAGTTCTATCTCCAAAGAAAATGCCATAATTTATCCAGATATGGGAAAACAAACCCTTGGGAAATTTCTACTCCTTAGACAAATGTAGACCCTTCATTTAAATTATACCATATTCAATTTAAAAATACACAAATAACTGATACAGTTAAGGTAACAATGACTGTTAGTCACTACTTATTATGTGACAGGGATATAGAACTTATTATGTGACAGGGATATAGAACTTCATGTTTATTTCATCACTTAAAACTCCCATCACCTTATAAGGTAGGTATTTCTGCACCTTGCTTTCAACATGAGAAAACTGAAGCTCAAAAAGGTCAAGTCACTTTGCCACAGAATTATCATTTAAATTTCAAAGCACACATTTAATATCGCAGTCAAATGAGTGACTGAAATTAAATTTAGCCATGCAATTAAATGCGGAACTATTTTCTTTCAAACTCTAATACTTACCATGTACAGCACTGACAATGGAAAGCTGCTTTTTGAATAGACAATTTCAAAGAATAACAACCACTTTAAAAAATACATTAAACTGAAAAACAGAGCCTAAAAAAAGTTACTTCTAAGGTTAAGTATCGAATTTGCCATCAAATTAAGTACTAATATTACTTCATTGCATTATTTGTAGAGGAGTCATAGACAATTTCTAGATTAGACATATTGATTTCAACCCAGATTTATTGAATTTTTTAAAAAAATAAAAACACTTTTATTAAACACTTCTACTGAACATGTTTAGGTAAAATACCTTGTTGAGTTAATAAATCCAAACATCAATGACCTAGTAATAAACACAGAAAAATAACTTGAATCTATTTTCATGGTCCATGTACACTGAAATGCAAAACAAACATAATAGACAATTTATATGACTATTTGAGCTTCACAGAAAATATTAGGAAGTTGACACACAGGCATAAACCACCTTAAAAATGTCACCCTATATGATTACAAACAGATTATTTACAGCAAGACTTTAATTATATTTTCAAAAATTATAAATATTTTAGATCTAACTTTATTCTAAATATACATTCAACAATTTTATCTTATTTTACCTAAGGACTTTGAAAATGTATAAGATAGTTTGATATTACTTAGAGCTGATTTTTCATACTTAGGGCATCGTAAATTTGAAAGGAATACTTCAATTGAAGCAATTTTAAAGGTAAAGGTTATGTTGCAGTAAAATGAAATCAGGAAGATTTACTTAAGACTGGAAAAATTCCCCTTAATAGCAATCTTTAAAAAAATTATATATCATTTATATGTGTATATATATTCCAATTTTTTCATTTCAAACAAAGACTATCATCTAGGTGAGATGTTTAGAGTAGATATGCAATGTTTTCCTAGAAAAAGAACCTTTTGTATCAAATCTCAAAGTAAAAACATATTTTAATTCACTTTTTTTCAATATTTAGGTCACATCTCAAACTAACCTAATAGATCTTAGTTTCACCAGGTAAAACTGCTAACGTAAAAGCTCTTAAAATTCTTTATTTTTATTCAAAAACTATGAAATAATTAAGTTTTAGGCTTACTTTTTATTGTATCTATGAATATAATTTCAACTATGAAATTCAGTTCAGTCCTCTGTATAAGTCAGAGGACAGAGAAGCATGCTACAAATCCTCTGTATTTCTCTTTCAACTGCCTACCTGTGAAAAGGAAAAATATAAACATTTAAAATAAAGGTCTTGAATTGGCCTAAATATACTTACTTTTAGAAACTTACATTTAAAGTAAATGTGTCTCCAAAGTGACCCTGTTTTTCCCCAACACCTCCCAGTTTACCTTAGAAAAAACAGGGTATTCCAAAACAGGAGGGAATTTGACAGTAGGACACACTAACATAGCTTATGCTGAATGGCTGGTCCCATATAATCTTGCATAGACTTTATGTACAGTAAAATGCTCCCAGATGATGAGCATAAGATGATGAATAGAGAGAGATATCTCTGAAGACAAATCAGGACATTGAAAAGTAAAAGGTTGAAACTGAAATTTTTATAGCACGTTCCCTTGAAATGATCCATATTTTTCTTTTCAGAAGAGAAACTTTATAAGATATATTCATAATTTTGCCTTTTCTAGGAAGACAATGATGGTGCCAAAAGATTTCTTACATTAAAATAAAGTGTGTAAGGGAAAAGACCCCTTAAAATATATATACATATATATATATATATCAACCATGCCTTGATCAAATTTATTCTTCAATGTAGGGTAGGGGCTTTCCAACTCTAAAAGTAAAAATCCAGAGTTTTAATTTTATCTGAAAGGAATCGAAGCATGGGTGAGCTTAAACTGAATCACTGAATTGGTCATTTTATCCTATTTTAAAGGTGAATAGATAAACTGAAAGATAGCCACTTTCAGCTTGGAAGATACAGATTCAAGGTCTGTTCTTGGCTGTTCCAGAAACTGTACTTGCAGTGTTTATAGGTTCAACAAAACCCTAGAAAGCTCTTCCAAAATGAACGTTTTCAACCTATTGAACAGAATTTGTGCCCATCTCTGATGTTCATTTCAGCAGCATCTGTCTCTGTGAAGCACATCGAAATCACTCAAACATCATATTGCTGATTTGATAGAATGATTTATTTTCCCATTACAGGAAAGTCATGACTGACTTGTTCTGAGGTATGTTTTTGAGCTATGAAGGACATCTATTAGAAAGCTCCACACTTGAAGGTTTCTCTTTGGGTGATAACATTTATGGCTGGACAGTCTCTGCAGGTACCAGATTCCCTGTTGTATCCAACTGCATACATTTACACGTGCATGCAGACACGGGACACTCTGCATGGTCCCTAAAAAATAGGTCAAGTGACAGTTAAAAATATAAATCATACATACATATATATGTACTACATTTATTTATCTGTAGCTTATCTATGTCTATAATGCAATTTTTCAAAATGGTATTTGGAAAAATACAGGAATTAAAACCCCAAAACGAAAAGCATTAAATTAGAAATGACTGCCAAGATGAACCTGGGGAGAAAGTTACTGAAAAACAAATAGCTTTAGTTTCTAAATATATAACAAGATATCTCATTTACAGTTTTAAAGTGACAAGGATGTGCTCAGAGTTTAAATTAAAGCCAATGTGACAAACCGGGTGTAAAAGCTATAGCAATAAGGATTACAGGGCCGCTGGCACTATTCAAAGTAAACAGTAAACATGGTCTTGAGAGTCTCCATTGCACGAGGGGCTTGCTTTCTACATAACAAGTTTATTTAGAAGATAACTGATGCAAGTAGTTTGATATGCACTCTATCATTTAACTTATAGTTCAATTACATATTACATATGATAGGATATTCAGTTAGTTGTAAGAAAGTATAAACATATCCTTTCCCCAAGTAAAGAATGCTATTCAAATACTTAACCCATACATCATATTTAAACTATTTATTATATGTTTTAATTTTATCATTTAAGATTACAGAGGATACCTAATAATGGAAATGTTGACACCACCTTTGTTAACTCAGGTGACGGTAAAGAAGAATTTCATCCTTTGGCTGCATAAACCTGAATTATTTAAAAGGCCATCTGTTTCATCTCCTCTAACTCCAAGCCTATTAAAGAAAAAATGTGCTAACTACCTTTGAAAGGGTCTCATTCCTTTCAAAAATAATTAGTCTAAACTTACTAAGTAATCGGGATATTCATGTATTTAATTGGGATACAGTCAATATGTGTAATTATTCAAACTAAGAATCTGAATCAATAGCAAAGTAAAAAAATTATCTAAAATACAGTAGATAAAAACCAAATTGAAAATGACAATTAACAAGTATGATTTTACCAAATAAAAATTATAATCATTTATCATTAAAATGTAAGGTAAATAGCAAATAGAAATTTAATAATAACAGTGAACCTTTACTGAGAACTTACTATGTGTAGGCACTATTCTAAGCATTTATTATATAAACTCACTTAACAACAGAAAGTTTTCCTTGATGTTTTTTTTTTTGAGAGGGGGAAAGGAGGAGGTAGGAAATGGAAGCCATTGTTAACAAAACCGAATAATAGTAATAATGTGCCAAAACAATACTTTTGTATTTTAGAATACATAAAACATTATTTCCTAGCATATATCTATAAAATGATCACTGATTACAGCATTGCCAATTTGGAAATGTTTAGTCAATTATGGGCCAATAAATTTAATAGTACAATTTTCTGTTTTAATTTCATTCCTTTATTCATTTTGATAAATATTTCCTACTTTATCACAGGCAAATAGAACAAATCAGATGGGAATTTAGTAGGCAGCATTAAACAAATCACCACAAACGGCAATTTTCAAATATAAATTGTAATAGCTTTAATAAAGGAAAAGCATACTTTATTAAGAAAGCATAATGAAAGAAACTAGTTTTGACTGGGATGAAAATAGATAAGACCTCACTAAGTAAGTGATACTTAAACAGAATCTTGAAGACAGGAGCTTCTAGGCAAAGGTTTCAGAGAAGAACATTCTAGGCAGCAGTGACTGCATTAAAAAGAAAAAAAAAAAGTAGACGAAGAAGAAAAAAGAAGGAATGTGCTCATTACCTGAACCAACTAAGCATATGTCCAGCATGCCCACCGTGCCTGCAATTGTGACACCATGTAAACCAGTTGTTAAACTGAGCCAATTTTTTGTCCTTGCTCAAATCTACTTTTTCATCTGATTTGGATCCTCCTATGGGTTAAAGAAAATGATCTTCATTAACTACATCAAAAGAATATTTTAATCAAAGATTCTTAAAAGGTATTTCTAAAATTATGTCAAAATACAAATCATATATTATACTGAAATAGTAATTTTAATTCTAGGATCTAGTTTAGATTTAAAAAAATACCAAATAAAAAGAGTTTCCTTATAGTTTTGATAGCCAATAAAAAATTGAAAAATATAAAGTATCAAACCCACCAAGAAGCTATCTGAATTAACAGCTTTAGAGAAATAATCAGTAGTTTAAAAATCTTCCCACAAAAAGAATACCAAGTCCAGTTTACAAGTGAGTTCTACCGAACATTGAAAGAACAGGTAATTTGCATCTATACAAACTCTTTCAAAGAACAGGAAAAGAGGGGAAATTTCCCAAAGCACTTCATGACGCTGGCATAACTCTGCTAACAAAACCAGACAAAGATAATATGAGGAAGGAAGACTGCAGGCCAATCTCACTCCTGAAGAGACACATAAAAATCCTAGGTAAAACATTAGCAAACAGTATGATTTAGCAATTCTACTTCTAGGTAAACACACTGGAGGAACTTTATACACGCTAAAATAGATATAAGCAGAAATGTTAATAGCAGCATTGTTCATAATAGTAAAAAATCTGGAAACAACCCAAGTGTCCATCAATAGCAGAGTGAAAAAACTGCTATAATCATAAATGGAATAATAGTAATGAAAAATGAATAAACTACAGCTATATTCATCAGCATAACTGAAACTAAAAAAAAAAAAAAAAGATAAAACTCCAATGTTAACCAAAAAAGGCAAATCAAAGGATATATTCCGCATGATTCATTTGTATAGAATTTGAAACAGACAAAACTAAACATGTGATAAAACTATACAGAGATGCTAGAGACTGAATAACACACAATTTAGGACAGTTGTCCTCTGGGGAGGAAGAAAGAGGTGTGACCAGGCAGAAAGAAATGATCAAAGGCACTAGAATAGACAACGTTATCTCAAGCAGGATAGGGGACTCACTGGATGTCTGATTTACTGCAGTACATGAAAATACATTCCTATCTGTGTTATAGGTCATAAATACTGAAGAAAAATGTGTTATTACACATGCACGGTCATACATGTACATCTCGATGCATATATTTACGTAACATTTAGTGCTCAAAAAATGCTCATTCTATTCATTTTGGTCACCTTAACATGTTTTCTTGTTCTAAAACAACAAATGAAATTAAAATATTTTAAGATTGTATATAATTAGAGACAAAAAAGTAAGTAAAAATGTTAAGTTTAATTAAGCAATGTGTACCTATTACGACATGATGTCATGTGCAAAATTTCCCCTGGACCATTGTTGGTCACTCTTTAATAACCCCAGGGATAGTCTTGAACAGTTTTTTAAAATACCCACCTGTAATGATATGAAGGTGGAAAGGATATGTAAGTGGTTCAAGAATTTAAGATGTAAATACACTAAAATTCTTCCTAAAAATTTCATGAAAACAATTAACAATGAAAAAGGGGAAAAAAGTGAAAAGAAAATATATACCTTTTAAAGATAAATTTTTATACTTTTGTGTTAATGATTTTCACTTTGTTTTTGTAAATTCTAATATACACAGAACACAGACTGAATCCAGAAAAGAATAATCCTTCTGTTTCTCTGATGAGAGTTGAAAATATTAAGGTCTACCTTGCTGCTGCATGAAAAACTTTTTATTTTTTAAATTTTTTTAAGAGAAGTAAACGTTTTCTTTCACACACACACAAAAAGCTGGCTATGCTGTGAAAAGGCTTTTTAAAATCAAGTAGCTTTAAATCTTAAAAGATTTATAATGAATTATGAAGATAAATGCTACAGAACAGTTGAGGGAAAGACTTTCATTTAGGCATTTAATAATAACAATAGAAGAGTGAGAAAGAAACCAGTACAATCTAACTTTAAAAATCATACCTAGAAGTTAAGCTCTATAAGGGCAGGGATTTTTGTCTGTTTTGCTCACTATAACATTTCTGGCAATGAGAACATAGGTACTATTTATAAATATAACAAGTAGTTATAAATATTTATAAATATAGTTGACCCCTGAACACAGGGGTTAGGAGCGCCGACCCTTGTGCAGTCTAAAATCCAAGTATAACTTTTTACTCTCCAAATCTTAACTACAAGTCTTCCTCAGTATCCACTGGAGACTGGTTCTAGGACTCCTGTGGATAGTAGGTGCTCAAGTTGCCTATATAAAATGGCACAGAACAATCCACGGATTCCCAACTGCATATAGAAAATGCTGCTTAAATACTATTTTGATCTGTGGTTGGTTGAATTTGCAGATGCGAAACCTGGGGATGCGGAAGACCAACTGTATATTTAATGAAAAAAATCTGAGAATAAGTGAACCCATGCAGATCGAACCATGTTGTTTCAGGGTCAACCATAATTATAAACATCTGTAATCATAAACTCTACTGAAAGTTTCAACAGAGTCCCAATCTTCAAAGCACAATTGAGTGTAAAAATATGCAACTCTGAGGTAAATAAGCTTATGGAAATCCTGGACATTTGGATCATGAAATGTGATAAATGAATGCAATCTCTAATAGCAGGAGGGTTTGTACACCTGAATCTTTAAACTCCCATGAGCCGGCATTTGATTTCTAATGGGTCCTGTTTTATTTTGGAACTCAGATTCTTCTCATTTTACATACCAAAAAAGTATATGTTTATTATTTGTAAGTAGCTCAGAGATGCCTTTAAAGATCATAGTCAGGCTCCCCTATTTTTCTTACACTATTTCCTATTAGTCCACTTCCTATGCCCTTGTCACAATGATGCACATGCTAGTTCCCATACACTCTCTGAGCATACCCACCAATTTACCCTAGTTCATGCTGTTTACTCTTTGTCTATGACCTGGAAAAGCACCCCTAAAATCTTCACATATTTAAATCTATCAAACTTTAAAGGACTAGCTTAAATGGCATTTTCTTTCTGAAGTCTTCTGGATATCCTTCATCTGGAAGTAATGTTTCCTCTTTCAAAATTCCTAACACTTTCTTCACATAATATCCCTTATTAATGTATTTAATAAGGGAGCTAAATGTATTTCAGAATTCAAAATGTGTTGGAATTTTAGAAAAATAATGAGCAAATATCATAAAACACCTCCAGGAAAGTCTGAAGCATCACCCTGTCATCACACATAAGTATTTCTGCAGTGAAACATATGAATATTCACAAATAAATAAGAGAAATAAAAACCTTAATAGTCTCATGTCAATTCTGAACAGGTTTTTGTTTGGTCAAATGAGATTATAAATTTATTTTTTAAAAAGTTTGGATTTTCATATCGTTTTAGAGATTTTGGAATGACAAATAAGGGAGTCTGGACCAGTATTTATTTTCACTGTACACTCTAAGCTCCATGAGAATCTTTGATTCATCCAGTGCATGAGCCTTCTCTTAGTGTATTAAACAAGTACGCAAATATATATTTATATAAAGAAATTATTTCTGAAGCAAATTAGAAAAATATTTCTCAGGCAAATGTTAATATTTGATAAACCTGAGTGTTTGATATATATTAAATTAATAGTCTCCATAACAGAGAGCTTGAGATGTTTTAAGATTTAATTTTCTTCAAATTCTAGAGAATTGTTTTTATCTTTTCTTAACCTATTTCAAAACAGGGAAGAATGAAAAGCTATTATCTAGCAAAAAGGAACAATACTCGGGCCATTAGAGCTTCCTGGGGCTTAGGGTCCAAAAGATGTATAAATTTAACTATTATAATGTATCTCAACTCAGTTCACAAAGAACTTAATTACTAATCTCCTCCTTGTTCTTTCACTGTAGCAGATTTTTATTTTCTATTTATTATTATCGAGGCCATAAAAAAAGTGATCAACATGCAATGTATAAAGTGAAAATCCTTGACTAAAATTTAAATAGAAACACATACATTTGAAAACATTACATATTGCCTTTGTTTAAAAAAAGGCATCTAGACTGAAAAATATGCAGCCAATGATACCAGGAAATCTTTCATAGATGTTAATGAAACAATTAAAAAGGCTACTTACATGAATCAGCTGCAGAAAAGAATTACAAAATTTCATAACTAGAAAGGATCTCCCAGTCCAACATTTTATACAAAAAAGAGCTAAAGTAATGCTCAATGTCACAGACCGAATGTCAGAGCTATTACTAAAACACACATTCTGACAGCGTATCCAGTTCTTTATTCATTATCTACTAAATCAGTATGCCAAATATTCAAAAGTTTTTAATTAAAATTTTTGCCATTTTATCATATTCGAGTTATATAAATAGCTGGAATATTTCCAGCTACTGGGTACATTATATTCAATTATCTACTATTCTCAAAATGTTTTTCTATAAGTTTACTATAAGCAGTAAACAATAATCCTAATATTTCTAATCATTAAAAAATATTTATGTAGAATATATTTACTAGGTAACTGACAAACATAGCAGAAACAGCACTAAAACTTACAAGTAAAGGGATCTGACTTCTAGGTTAATACTTTCTCTATGCATTTCACAGCAGATTTTGAAGTTGAAATAAGAGTAAATGTGAAAGAGCTTTGAGGCTATCAAAGTACTGCATACAAGGTAATTTTTAATAGATGAGGGCACACTAACTTTTAAATATAAAATTCGAGGGAACTCCTCTTAGAAACAGTGACAAGACAATGGTATAATTATAAAATTACTTAACATTTAAGCTCTTCTTTCTATTTTCAAATTGGCCAGAATTTGTGAGACTATCTGAGATATCATGGGTATAGATTTTACTTTTAATGTACAGATTTTATAAACTATAGAGAACTCAGGCCAACAAAGTGGCTCACTCTTAGAAATAATATAAAATCAAGTCTAGTATATCTTTTATTTACAACATTAATTATGTAGAAACAATTCAGCTCAGAAAAGTATACTGTAGAATTGTCATACCGGGACAGCTAGAAACAGGTGTTCCCATATTAATGAGACAAAGTGCACATCGAGGAAGGGGTTTTCGACAGCCAGGGCAACTTGTGACTTTAGATTTTGTTGGTGAGCCACTGACACCATACTGACTAAAACCTCTGCCCTGATGAGGCACAGTTGAACAACTGTAGGAGATAGACTTGCCACAGAAATTGCAACTCACAAACACCTATGGAAAAATAAAAGGAGTTAAAATATAATGCAAACTTTATAAATAAAATAAATAATTCAGTTTGATCCTAACAAATTACTTTAATGTTTAAACTTTATTTTCTATTATCTGCTAAGTTTGACTAGCTCTCATTTTATTTCAACTTAGCAGTTACATTATTTGAGTACTTTTCTGTCACCTTTGTTTAGTTTTATATTCTTCCTAATACCACTGATGTACAACAGATAAACTTAGTAACATTAGATTCCCAACGTTTTAGAGTTCACACTAGACATTAAAAAATTACCCAGTATGAATTCTGACACAAAGTTCTATGTTATAATCTCCTGAACAAAATTTTCTTGTAAAGAAAACACTCATTTTCTAAGATAAAAAGAATAATGTAAATAGTTAAAACATTAAAATAATAGCAATAGAAACTGTTCATTTTGCTTTTATTTTAAACTCCTAGGCTTTTGAACACTTATCATATAGATCAGTAACAAACATTATCATGTTGTGCTATTTTACTAACACTCAAATTGTTTTAATAGAACTAATTTCTCATTCTAAATTAAGAAAATAGCACCATCCAGTGCTCACATTGAGGATATATCTGATATTTAATGTCTGAACTTAGATATACAGTGATCTCATGTCATGTGCTTTATGAGATAATGATGTTTTTTTAAATTAATGTAAAAGAAAAAAACTAAAATTTTCATGTGTAATCACACATATAGATATATATGTATACACTGTTAAAAAAATCCTGCCTTATAGTGCAGAAAATAATACATAAATGGAATTTATAAGATCATATAATAGTTTAGATTCTGAAAGAACTTGGAATATACTGGAAAACTTCAGACAGCCCGAGGGCTGATTTGGATTTGCCTAAAATCCACTAAGCCTGCAGTGTTTTGCTGTGTCTCAGACTAAAGCTCAAGCCACTGAGATGATTACTAGGAAGTGGCAGGATCAACAAAAATAGGAAGATCAAGGACAAAATGCAGTCTGAGATTGATAAAGACATAGATGGGAACTCAATATAAACAAAAGAATGAGCTAATACTAATTTATTAAATTGCACTCTAAATTTATCTCACATAACATGCTGTAAACACTTCTATTTTTGGCTGGACTACTAGGTACATGTTACGATTTTATTCTCTCTAAAATCACATACTTACCTGTGCTAAAGGCTTGGAACTGGGATCCAACTTACTCCTGTGAATATCGAATTCAGCTCGTTTGTGCCAAAACCTCCAGGCATCTAATAAGTTCCTATAATTCTCAATCCAGTACTGAACTCTTTCATCTTTAAGAACATCTAATGGAGAACCCTAAAAAGAAAATATGAGTTATTTCAGTTTTAAAATTTCCTGGATAAACCAGATGATTCTAGGTAACAAGTTAGTATGAGTCACAGAGAAGAAAGAGGCCTCCTTTTTGCCAAAAGCTGGCTCCTAGTGAAGATATAAATAAATAATTAATAGAAACTCCATTAATTTATCTTAAGCTGACCTATACTAATGACAGAAATATGAACTGTATATATCATTATATCTGGCCAGGGAAATATTATTCTCTATTTCTTACTGAAGGTTAAAAACCCAAGAGCAAATAATTCACCTTCCTGGTTAAATGCAGTATAGAATGATGTGAACACTATTTGGCCCAACAATTAAAACCTCTAGGTTCACAAAATTTGTTTACTATCTAATCTGAATGCACATCAAAACTGCTTAATCACGTTTAAAGTAATACTAAGCCTGGTCTTTCATATCTAGAGATGCACTGTAAACCAAGATGCTGTTTTTTGTACATCTATTTATCTGAAAGTTAAACTTGTCTATTGTTTCTCTTGCTCACAGACAAAACATACATTTATCACCTTAAAAAGTGAAAAGAAATAAAACCAAACCAAAAATGTTCCTCCTTCTTATGCCCCTAGGCCATAATGAAAATTTGTTTTCCTTAAATTTACTTTAGATTTCTTCTCATTAAGAAATTTAATTTCTTGCCAGTAAGACTTTCCCTAAATCTGTATTTTCCCTGGCAGCTGTGACATTTCACTTTTCACCTATGCTTGCTTTTAGGTCCTCACAGAATATTTTAGCCCTGTCCAGCATATCTTCCTAAACTTCACATGATGAAGAACGTAGAGAAAGCCTCTACTCCAATGATGCCATGGGCATTAATCTGAAGTACAGTTTTCCCAGTTGTATTTGGTAGCCAGATAGAAAATTTCAAAACTCAGCATGCATCTTACTTATGAAAAAAATAGAAGAAATCTGTAACAGCTAATAAATCAATCTATCTTTAGACATTCCATCAAAATAGAAGCAGCATATCTTTCACCTATTAATTAGGTAGTAATTTCAATTACCAGAGTTAAATTTAGCTAAAAGAACATGTAAAAATTTAGTTGACAACTTCATTTCTTAAAAAAGTAAACATCTACTCTAGTCCTAATTATGACCAACTTAGCGGGAACTAAATATTAAAGTAGAATACAACATCTGGTTTGAAAAGAAAATTCACAGAAAAACAGTAAATCTTCATACTCCCACTCCTGTGTCTTCTGTGACAGTAAAGACAAACTAAGAAAGAATTTGGTCAATTCATATTTAGTAAGTCTCTAGATCTGTCCCAATAAAATCTATTATCAAGCTCTAACAAAATCTGCAGAGAAAACAGTTCAGAGATTAAATCTGACCAAATTAGAAGGGCTTGCGAAACTCCTTAGGCTTACAACAGGTCCATGGTAGCAAAATATAAAACCAAAGTGAACAAGTAATTGAACTTCCAAAAGCATTAACCAAAATTCTTCGGAAAAAAGTAAAAGGATCCAGAGCTCTATAATGTTACTGTTCACAACACGCAGTATTTAATGAAAATCAGTAGACATATAAACAGGTAAATGTAGCTTGAAGTCAAGGAAAAAGGCAGTCAAAAAATAAAAAGAAACCTAAAATAGCCCATATGTTAGAGTTAGCTGACAATGAGTTCAATGCAGCTATTGGACATGTTCAAAGACTTAAAGAGAAAGTGTTTTAATTAGTGAATAGATAGGGATATGAGCTGAAAAATATAAACTATAAAAAAACTGATTCTAGAACTAAAAAGTACAACTAAAATTAAGTATTCTCTGGAAAAATTGACATCAGAAAGCAGGTGACAGGAGAGTCAATGAATAAATCAGTAGAATTCATTCCATTTGAAGAAAAAGGGAAAAAAAGGTGGAAGAAAAATGAACAGTCTCAGATACCAATGGGATAATATCAAATTAATATATATGTAATATAGTCCAAGAAAAGAAATAATGCCTGAACACTTCCCAAATCTGATGAAAAACAATGACTTACAAATCCAAGAAGCTCAGTGAATCACAAGCAGGATAAAAAGAACCACACTAGGTATCAAGGTTAAACTGCTGAAAATCAAAAAGATAATCTTGAAAGCAGCCCGAGGAAAAAAAAGAAAACATGACATAGTGAAAAAAAAATAATAGCTGACTTCTCATCAGAAACAATGGTGACCAGACTGTAAAACTACATCTAAGTGGTGAAAGCAAAACAAGAATAAAATGGACATTTTCAGTTAAAATGAAGCTGAGAGAATATGTCACCAGTAAATCCGTACAAGAAATGCTAAAGAGAAAGACCAAAGAGAAATTATATCAGATAAAATTTGAGTCTATTGGTCTAAACAGTAGCAGGAATAATAAATAAGTAAATAAATATAAAAGCTCATGTTTTCACTCTTCACATAATTTATATAAAAATAACTGTTCAAAGCAAAAATAATAAAATTTGGAATTTATAACATTTGTAGATGTAAAATATATGACAATAGGAAGAGAGTGTACAAATGGAATTTACACTTGTGAAACATGAAATATGAAGCAAAAAGCAGAAAGTGTTAGGTGTGGGGTCTGAAAGAGAAAGGGTGGAGTAGGAAGCATAATGTATCAGGTGTGAAACATGAAGTATGAGGAGGTAAGTATGACTAATGAGTTAAGAATGCATATTGTTAGAACCTGAGCAACTACTTTAAAAAAAGATAATGAAAAGGTGTATAGCTAAAAAGCCAAGAGATGAAATAAAGAATTACTGAAATATTCAATTAGCCCAAAAGAAGGCAGGAAAGAAACAGAAAAAAGGAAGAAAAAAATGGAAAACAAATAACAAGATGGTAGACTTAATTTTGACCATATAAATCGAGAAAATATTCCATTAAAAGCAGCTGAATATGAGATTTTTTAAAAACGAGATCCCATTACATACTTGCCTGCATTTTAAATATATTTTATAAATTTTGTTAAAAGGTTAGCAATCCATTGCACTCTGTAGCCATACATCTACAGTTTAACAGATGTCATCTCATTTCAGTAAGAAAAAAATGATGCATTATGTTTAGATGGCCACCTTTCCTTTTCCATGGACAGTGGCCTGATACTTTAGGGTAAATTTACATTGTGGTTTGTTCATAAAAAAGTAGGGTGGGGGAAAAGGCATTTTACTATGTTTACCCAGCACATGGCATCCTATAATATTGTATAAAAGGATGAGAACAGGAAAGAAGAGACCAAGCATGAAAGGATTTGATTAGCTGGAGGGCTATAGAAAATCTCAGTGAAATGCTCTAAATTTTCACCAAATTTCCAACAACAGTAAACTAAAAGGGAACCTTTGCCAGGAATCTGTTTGTAGCCACTGGACAGTAAAAACAGAGAAGATAGATGAAATGGATACCCAAATCATGTCCACTGATAATAAAAAGGGAAAACGAGAGTTAAGAGAATTGTGGGATAATCTGCCTCTCTCTCCTGCAGAAGGTGCAGTTCTGTCAACTGGAGAAGGTGGAAAGAGTTGTCTCTGCTCCATTTGAGCTTTACATAAAATCAAGACTGACACTTCCCGAAGTGAATGGAAAAACTAGACAACCCAATGTGGGAATCTAAGGGACAGTAAGATGAGGCAGAAGTCCTCTGTAAGTCAAATGATTAGGTTAAAGTTAAATGCCTTCTAAAGATCCAAAACAATCAAAAGAGCATACCCACTCAATGAGAAAAGAAAATACAGAATGTGGTTAAACCTTTTTTTTTTTCTCTTTAAACTGCTGCCATGATGCACTAACCTGTAACATGCAGTAACTTGCTGTTTGGACATCTCCAGTCCTATCGACATAACTCTCCATTAAGTCTACTCCATCTTTAGTAAGTCCAGTAAGTAATATCCCTTCCAAATTTCCAGCCTCTTTCATTTCATTGGTCAACTTTTCGATGTATCTATTTAACTGGAAAATTCAAAGTGATTTTTTCTGAAGCAATCCATTTCACTATACCTTTTGTACTTCAAAACTTCTACATCTAGAATAATTTTATTCTTAATAAAAAACATTTTAAAATAAAAGTCCTTGGAAAAAAAATCTAGATATGTGATCGCTAAGAAGTCTGTGTCTATTATAAATTACAATGCAGCATCCATGATCACTTAAAATATTTTTTTTTAAAAAGGCAAGGCATTAACTATGTTTTGATAATTATTCAATAAAAGAACCATAGAGGGTTTACAATTTTAAATTTAAATTGAACTGTTCTTATGCTGCAAAGTTCTTGCTGTCTATTATAGTAAGACAGAATAGGATCTGAGTTGAAAGGGAACGTCAAGATTATCAAAAATAACCATTTCTTGTAAGGTCTTCCCTGAACTTCATTCCATCCCAAACTCTAGTCGAGATTTCTCTATATTCTCCCAGCACTTTCTCATTACTAGAGTATATAATACATTGTATTACTAGTTGTTTACGTGCATTTGTCTCTCTTCCTCCTCTCTCTGTATTTAGAGCATATGTATTCAGTACCTGTTTATTATATTAGAAAACAAAGGAATGCTGTTATAGCATCTCTAAGGGGTGAGTTTAACATTTTATATACAGACCAATCTCACTCCTAAAAGCAGAAACAAATATTAAGCCAACATTCTTTAAAAAAGTAAATTTAGTTACAATGTACATTTACAATATCTTATCTAATAGAGATGATTTACTTTTTAAAAGAATTTTTATACATATCTCATACATACATATTTCCATGTACAGATTAGTTTCTTAATCCAGTGACAGCAAATGTTAATCACTTCAACTATTGAATTAAATCAGTTCTTACCTGACTATCACTAAGGAATTTACAAGCAAATGCCACTCTGTCACGTACAGCAACTTTGTTTTCATACTGAAAAGAGAAAAAGCAAGGAGTTATTTCTAAGTGCTCTGAGTTTTAAATTTTTGAAGACTAAATATTTTATATATGTAGTATGTAATTTTAGTTTCAAAAGTATTAATGCTATTGTATATACAATGGCAGAGCCATTGATTCCCTAAGATGCCTTTTATAATCTAATTCTCAGGAAGCTCACTGCTAAGGTTACTGTCCTTATGAAGTAAGTTTACTGCTTAAATACTGACCAAATCAGTTTTTAAAAATTCCAGTTCAGTCTTAATACTTAACTCCAATAGGAAATATAAGCAATGATGTACAGTTTATCAAATTTAAGATGCCATGCAATCTTTCCATCATAAAAACTAATTTTGAGGAAACAGGAAATCTTTCTTTGGCTAAGTTAATCAAGTCTAGGAAATCTGTGAACTACTAGATAAGAGTTTGACTATACCAGTACAGAATACATTGTATTCTGAATTTAGAAAGAAAATTAATACATGTTTCTAAATATAAAGTGGTTGGTTTTAAAACATACCCTTATAAATAAATGAACACAATTTCATGACTATAGTAAAATACTATTTGATAGGTGGTTTGTGACAAAATTTTCAGAGGAATTATGATGTATACTTAAATTTGTGTATACTTGTCAATATTGTAAAACACCATTTTGAAAAATATTGTCTATGGCCATGCTACCCTGAACATGCCTGATCTTGTCTGATCTCAGAAGCTAAGCAGGGTCGGGCCCCTGGTTAGTACTTGGATGGGAGGCCACCTAGGAATACCAGGTGTATTCTAGGGGTAAAAAAAAATCTTTTTAAAAAAGATTAAAAAAAATAAAGAAAAATGTTTACTATAAATGTAGAAAGGTACAATTTTGTGATAAATCAAAAATAGTTTAGAAGTAGAAAATTTCTATTTCCACTGAAGTCATTCTATGAAATAGTTTTCCTCCTTTAAACATAAGACTACTTCAGTTGATACCTAACTTAGTGTATTTTTGCAAATATATGTTTCTGCACTAAAGAGTAAACACATTTGATACAAACTGGATTTAACTTTTAGATTCAGTTGCATGTGTTAAAACTTTTGATGTGGAAAGAGTTATAAATATTATCTGTCCCATTTTATAGCTGAGAAAACTAAAATCCCCAAAAGTTAACTGACCAGATAAGGTAACTGTGGCAGAGTAAAAACTCAGGCCTTTATCTTCTGATTTTCCGATTCAGTACTTTACACTATTGAGACTTAACAATTTTTTAAAAGAACAATGTTAATTATAATTATTTACACATAAAGCATAATTAGGTATGCTCTTGAAATAGTTTGGAAACATGAACTTCCTACTCAAGATAAGATATCCCTTACCTAATAACTTGCATTTAGGTATAGAAAAAGAAGAGTATTTATAATAGATCACTTAATTTAAAATACAGAATTTGATATTTAGACAATTCTCTAACTACCAATTTAAAATTAGAGCAATCTATTTCTTTTTCTAGTCTCCATTCTCTAGCATTTCTTGGGAGTATCGTTTTATTTCAAGATAAAGTCTTCTGTTTAACAAAATAGAGTACTAATAGTAAAAATAAAAAGAACCCCGTATACTCTTGGATATTAATTTGAAGTTGTTAGAAAAGTTCAATAGTAATTTATTAAAATTAATGGAAAAATATATGAACTAAGGAATTGCCAAAATGAACACTAACAACATTTATTAAAATTTTCATTAAGATATCTCAATAAAATACATGTTTTTATAAATTCTTAGGAACTGACATTTAAAGTAATTATTTGAGCAATGTATATAAGAAATGTTATGATGGAAAATATAGAAATAACTTTCACGTTAGAAAGCTTTCTCAGTGCTAGAAAGAAGCTCAACAGTGCAAAGAAAGTTGTGGTATTAACATAAAGCTTGAAACAATAACAAAAACTGATAAGGAAATCTCACTTTATTCCTTCTTTCTCAACATTGTGATAAAGAACCTATTTGGTAATTGTAGTCATAGGTTATTAAAGCAGAAGAGAAAAAAATAGCAATAAAAAGACCAAATAATAATAAAAAAATGAAATAGTCCACTGTAAGTAGTGATCACATAATTTATCTTCCAAACTGTTCTAGAACATGTCTGAGAATGACAAATACTAACTCAGACAAGATATATGGTCATCCTGACCATAAGTGATTATGTGCTGATTTACTTAGCAAAAACACATGCACTTTTAAAAATAATATTTCAATATAAAATTTATGCTTATATAGTTGTAGAGTTCTAGAGCCAGTTCTTAAGCTAAAGAATAAAACTGTATTCCTTCTATGTCTGTAAATTATATTACTGAAGTGTTTTAAAAATTAAGTTCGGTTTCCTATCAACTAACTAACTCTACTTCAGAAATCACATTCAAGAAAAGTTGCTCAAAAAATGTTTAAGTCACTTTTTTATTTCAAATAATAGGAAATGCATCCAAACCACAGCAATATTTTACGCAACAGACATTTGAAAATTTTAACAGTTAGATAAAAATGCCCTTAAAAGGAGAGCCTTATGAAACAGAAGTTAGCTTACCAGCACTCCATCATAAGATCCTGTTTCACTTGTCAGAAATGCAAACATGACACACAGATATGGGTTATTTAACTGTAATCGTAGAGTGCTGCACATTTCTCTCCAAAGGGAGTTCTTCTCTTCCGTATAACCTGATAAAGCCATTGCTACCACATTGAGATTCAGATCACCTGCATATTAAAAACAACTGCTTATCAAAGTGATCAAAATCTTAATATCTCCTTCCAGTTCTTAAATAGTAAACACATAAAGATCAGAAGGTGGCTTTTATCCCCAGAAAAATAAGCTCACTAGAATAAGGGTTTTGATTCAAATTGGAAAATTTGGAAAGGACCATAAGCAAAAATTTCCATTTTTATAAAACTTTTGTACATATTGCAAACTCTGTGCAGGACATCTTTTAATTTTCAAGTCCTCATTCCAGGCAGGTTCCTAAATAGTATGTTATTGCTCAAGGCCTAAATGAAGAAAAGTGAAGCCATACAATCAGTATCATGGCCAACTTTTATCAACAAGTTCATTTACGTTGGTTGAGATATTTCAAAGTGTTAATATTATATCTCAGGACTGCAATTTTCAGAATTATTTTGTTTTCCTATTCCTAAATATGTAATACATACCTACGTATCTATGTATCTATGTATCTATCTAGGTATCTAGGTATCTACCTACCTACTTACTTATCTACCTACCATCTATTCTAACTACAAGGAACCAAAAGCCAGTATTTCAGCATTCTTATTACACTTTTAATTTTTCTAGGATAAAATTAACTATCAGAATTACCACAGAATTGTATTTAGACATTCGCAACAAAGCATTTTTTACTAAGTCTTTTAAACATTTGTTCTCAGAAGTTTATGCGGCTGCTGATAAGCTCTAACTTGATAGTCAGCCCTACAGCTGCCTAGTCTTCTAACAAATTTAGCTTTGAAAGAGAACACGACTCACCTTTAACTTTTAAGTATTTTTCTACATTTATTATAGCAGCTTGTTTCCTGATCCTAATCATTTTATTTTCCAAATAAAACAGCATTTCCCACTTTATGTTCTTAATAGCCTTCTTCTTCACTTCTATACACACTTTCCCCAAATTACTCTGTGCTTGTTTTCTCTGCCTACTTTATTAAATCATAAAGTCTCTAATGATTAAAACAAAAAAACAAAGAAATATCTTCCTTGAATCCTGCCTAGAACAATTTATTTCCAAATGGAAAGGAATATTTGACTCAGGAAAATCTTTCCTTCAGTCCTTAGCCAAATTATTAAAATCATTAGAATACTTTTCCCTTATTATTAGTAGGGGCGTTCAAAGCTAACACCAAATATTCCAGGTACACACGACAGGGAAGCATCATGCTCTCAGGTCATAGCAAAATTATAATTAAGAAATGGCTTTAAATATCAATTATTTTTCCATCAGCACATGTCTTCTATTGCAATCTCAAATGGGGAAGACAGCAAAAGGGAAGGAAAAGAGGTCAATCTGGGCAAAATATTAGCTTTTTCGACTTTTAGATTGCAAGTAAATATATTACAGTTAATTTCATGTTTTTCTCAATGGTACAACAGAACTGTAATGGTTTCAAAATGGACCAGCAAATAAGAATTAAGTATTCTAAATACTAGAAATAATTTGCTAGATGTATTAAAAATTGATAGCTATATACATCTTAAGAATTTTCAAGTGAGTATTCCTGATAAGAAAAAAACAATGAATTTCTGGATTAAGACTTATTTCTTTGAGTATTCTCTTGCAAAATGTTAGAGTAAAAACTTTATTACATCTTACTGTTTCTTCCTTTTTAAATATTAAGTGGAAATGATGTTTAAATCATTAGATTCAAGTATAAGCATTTTTGCTGATCAATATCACTTTTTATAAGAATCTATATTAATCTAAATAAAAATGTCATTCAGAGTTTCGTAAAAGTCAACCAATAACCATCCAAAAGATAAAAAATAAAAGTCAAATGTTTGCCATAAAAATGCTTGCAAACTAAAGTAGTCCTAATCTCCAAGAAAATACATTTTAAAAATGTATGTGAACTACCTTTAAAGGAAAAAACTAAAAATGGACACATGAGCATTCCTTATATTATTAAAATGACAACTGACACATTTCCTTTTTTACAACTTAAACCAAAGCATAAACAAAAGGGATGGGCTAGTATTTACTTTTATATAGTACTGTGCTAATTTCTTTTTAAAACCTTACATAAATATATTAATTAGACTTTTGGAAATTATCAGCATCTTTTCTTTAAAGGATTCTATGAATCCTGCAAGTATCTTAGAATATAACCTAATACCTTTCTCTGAAGATGCCCCTTCATTCAGGATTTGGATTGCTCGTCGAATATCCAAGTTGAACAACGCCACGGCAGCAGCTCTTGCCCATTCCCCTTCTTGTACAAGGGAATTCAAAAATGGCCCCACATCTACATCTGTTCCTTTCTTTATCCACCCGCAAAGCTGTAAAGCTAAGATTCTCTCTTCATTTAAATTCTGCATATCAGTTTGCTTATCCAACCCACTCCAATTATGTCTGCTGCTTTCCACCATTCCTAAAACAAGAAACATTTTTTGTATTAATTGCTTTATTATTTTTTTAATATATTTGGAAAATCAGTTTTATAGAGAAATATTTCATCAGATTTTGAATATTCAACTTCCCAGCCACAATTTTATGACAGCAAAAATATTTTACATGTTACCAAGTAGGACACTGTCTTGAATTATCAAAAAGAGCTATTTAGAATAACAGTCAAAGCCTAAGCTGAATCACCGCTTTGGAGAAGCCTCCCTGACCAACAAATCTGAAATAGGGTGCCACTTGCTACTATCTAACTTAATCAGTTTCCTCTATTTTCTTTAGCACAAACATAAGCTCCCATATTTTACTAATTCATTTTTTAGTTTCATCTCTTTTCTACTAGAACATGAGCTCCAAAAGGGCAAGCATCTTGTCTATTTTATTTGAAAGGTATTCCCAGTGCCTGAGATCCAGCAGATGCTCTCTCTCCCTCCCCACCTTTCTGTCTCTATGTATGTATGTATACATATATATCAAAAAATGAGATCATAAATATCAAAGTGCTTTGAAAATTTCAGGTAAGTACTAAAGCTAAAATACAACAGGAATGATTTGAAAATTTTTCCCTTCTTACTGAATCAGATTTTATATTCTCATTCTCTTTTCATAAGGAATCTAAACAATTCTTGTAGCATTATTTAGATTGCAATTGAGGCAGTTTTTCCTAATGACAGGATAATTTCACTTAGGATGATACTTGGTGCCAAATAAAAGTTAAATAAATAAAGACAAAATCAGGACCCTATTTAATTGCAACTCAAATTCTTAAATGTTCTAGAAAGTTTTGCCAGTGAAATTGTCATCATGAAATTACCTGTTACTTTAACAAAAAGGATTTCCAGAATAAACTGAATTAGAAATTAGGCAGAAAGGATAGCCAACATTACAAACATCTTTTATTAGCAGTAATTTAAATCGGTAATTTACGATAATTCTACATTTATATAATTGCATAAAATATAGTAATTATACATTTTAAATAATTAGGTCAATAACAAAAAAGTGTTTTAAGAAATAACTCAACTTGTCTGTAGTAAGGAGAATTGTAAGACGAGCTCCACGATTTCTACCCCACCTCCCTTCCCCGGTAACCACACCCTTGTATAATCCCTGCCCCGTGACTACAAGTGGAATCTGTGACTTCCTTCTAAATAACAGAATATAGTACAAGTGAAAGCATTTTGTGGGTGTTAAGGTTGTTATTCAGTTGATTCTGAGTTAATCAGAGGGAGATTATCCTGTTTTAATCACGTGAATCCTTTAAAAGAGAGTCTGGAGATCATTAAAGAGATTCTCCCCCTGAACTGGAAGTAAAAGCTGCCATGTTGTGAGAGGGTCTGTGAGAAGGCCATGTGGCAAGGAAGTGTCGGCAGCCCCTAGGAGCCAAAGGCAGTTCCTTGGCTGATAGCCAGCAAGGATACCTCAGTCCTACAACCTTAAAGAACCAATTCTGCCAACCTATATGAGCTTGGAAGAGTACTCCAAACTCCAGGAGGAAACAAAGCCTAACCAACACCTTCTTTTAGCCTTGTGAGACCCTGAACAGATGACCTAATTAAGCTAGACACATGGAAATGAGATAACAAACGCAAATTGTAGAAAATAAATATATTGTCCAAAGTTGACTTCAGCAATAGTCTGATCAAAGCTTTAAGGGAAAAACACAAGCAAAAATGAAAAAAATATTAAAAATCAGTTGTCATTTCCAAGTCAAATATATATATTATATATAATGCAAAGCATTATTTCTTAAAATTCACTTAGTCTAAACACTTAGGAACAGGAAAATTAGTACATAGCAAAAGTCTAAATTCTCCATCATACCTAATTCAACTTTTAAATAACTTTTTTCATTATATGGTTGTTAGGTTGTGGCAAAAGTCTACAGCATTTTGGGACATATTTTAAACCAAATATCATTGTTTTATGAAAAAGTTTCAAGATGAGTTATTTGGAAATTTTTGGAAATTTAAAAAAGCGAAATAATTACACTCAAAATTACTTATTTTTAACCTTAGTATTGGAAACTGTTACCAATTCAGTTCAAGGAGTTAGGAGGAGAATGCTGAAAAGAAGTTTTCTTTCTTTAAGAGAACCCCCTGCCCATCAAAATGAGGAAGGATCCTGCTCTAGTTGCAGCCACGAGGGAAATCAGTCCAGACAAGAATCACTTTTAGCTTCTCAAAGTGAAATTTTAAGAACTATGAGAAAATTCTGAATGATAAATGACAATGTTATTCAAACACATTAAAAATTAAACAAAACATAACAAATAACAAATAACAAATTTAAATTGCTTAGCTAAATGTAGTCATTAAATTTCAGGTTGAATAAGCTACAGATATACTATAAAGTATCTATTTTCATATCACCACTATTAATTTTGGATTTAATGCTGATATTAACTAATTAATGGTAAAAATAACAATTTTAAAACAGGTGAACAAAAAGGAGCAATTTATTTTTCAAATGGTTCCTCACAGTTTAATATTTGTTTCTTAGAGTTCTTACTTTATAGAAATTACGTCACGGATTAGAGATCAAATGAATCCAAAGAGTTCATTCCTAGTAGGTAGAAAATTTGGGCTGCTCAGAGACCTTCTTACTGCTTTATAACTATGCTACAGGTAATTAGGTTTAGCAAATAAGCTATGTGATATTATTGTCAGTTTTTAAGTAGTTATATTATGATTTTTAACACGTATGAATTTTTAAAAATCCAGTGAACAAATATGAACAACTTATTACTGAAGGAAATAAATCCGTATGTGAACTTTTTCATATGAATTTTTAAATATATAATTTTAACAATCTCTGAAAAAAATTAAAATCTACGCATGTTATGCAATACTAAAATGACAAAATTGTATCCCCTAAATTTGAGATTGTCCTATATTTAAAAAATAGAATCAACATTTTACTGAGGTTTTGTATGAGAAACAAGTCCACTTAAACATTAAAAAAACATTAAAATTTTTTTTCATATACTATACCAAGCAATAAGACACTATGCTATTTGTAGATATTAATTTGTTGCATTTTTACAACTATATAACAAAGCAGTAAAATTATCCAGTGTTTATAAGAACATTTTGTTGTTAAAAATACTAAATCCTAGCTATTTTGTTCCTTGAAGTAATTCTGAATAGATGAGTTCTCTAGATCAGAGTTTACCATTTAATTATGAAAAATATTTTCATCATGTTAGAAAGCTGACCATAATTTATTATGCAATTTTCTGCCATCTTAAAAGGAAGAGATTGTACCTAGTGACAACTCTGTGAAAACTGCTCTATAAGACATTCCCTCAGAGTATGCATTCGCTACATCCTGGTTGATTTCAACACTTAAGTCAGCCCAATAAACTAGCCTCTTCATTCCTTCGCTTCCTTATCTCCAGCGGTCAGCAGCTCCAAGATTAACCAATCCTTTCATGAACACACTCCAAACTATTCCTCTACCACAAGAACCAATTTCTAACCACAGCCTCAAAGCCTTCCAGAAATCTCACTTCTATATTCTTCCACCTTACAATCTCTTGACCACTCATATTTTTACTCACCAGTCTTCTGTCATTCTCCTCTCTATCCAAGTTGGATACCAAGGACCAACAAATGAATCATTCTCTTGCCAATATCCTTAATTCTCTTGCCCTATTGTTCTTTATTCTTTCCTCTGGTAAAACGACATTGCCCCACAATCTTCCCATGTTTCTCAAGACAACTCTCTCTCATCTTTTCTCTACGCGCTCCCTGCTTTCTCAACAAGCAAACCTATTACATTTTGAAAAGAGAAGCCATCAGGTAGAAAAACCTGTCTCTGGTCACTGAACCTTAAGCAACCTGCATACCTTTCACCTTTTCCTCTAACAAATAAGGAGGTGTACATCCTCCTACCTAAAGCTCTGGATCCCATTCCTTCCCATTCCTAAGAATTTTTCTCTTCATCCCCTTTTCTCTACATCTTCAACCTCTTCCTATGGGGCTCCTTACATTAGCATCTAAACATGCTTAAATCAATTTCATATTAAAAACGAAAACAAAGCAACACAAGAGCCCTCCTTTGACCCCAGCTTCTCTGGCTGCTACTGTTTTACTTTTCATCCTCCTTCGTATAGTTGAATTTCTTGACTTTATTTTAAATGGATGACTTCAATTCAACCTAAATTTTTTACCCACTAGACATCTCCATCTAGCTATCTTAAATTCAACTTACTCCATAATAAACTTTTTCTCTCCCTATTATTATCTAACCAGTATTAATCCGGTTTCCTAAGCTAAATATATGTGCGCTTTCACTTTTCCTTCTCCTCCATCCCCTTTATCCAATTAATCATTAAATTTTGTCCCAATCTCTGATTCATCCATATTTCTCTAGCTTCTCTGCCACTAACCTTAGTAAGAACACCGTATCTGGCTTGATTACTGTGGCTTCTATCTGAGGTCCCTGCTATCAATATTGATCTTCCTTCATTCTCCTCACAAAGAGTGACAGCTCTAAAACACAAATCTAATTCTGTCACTGCTCTTCAAAATCTTTCCTTGGATTCTCTTTGTTATAGGATAAATCTCCCTAAATCCTTACTATGACTTCTAAGTCCTTAGCTATCCACTGCTTACCTTTCCAGTCTTCATTCTTTCTTCACTTTCTCATGTTCTGTTCTAGCAATACTGAGCATGCTATGCTCTCTCTGCTCTGGTTTCACCGCATATGTTGCTCCCTGTCTGGACCTTGTCTTTGCCTTTACCTCCTCTGGGCAGCCTTCCCTAAACTCTACAACCAGACTAGGAATTCTTCTATACATAACTGTCTATTCTTCTTCATGTTATAACTTCCCATTTACCTGTCCATAATCTGAACTAGAATGTAAACTTCCAAGAGAAGGGATGATAGCTATCTTGTTCAGTATCCATGAAGAGACATTATCTATACTGTTGATAGTTATGTCTCCAGTTCCTAAAATGTCTTAGCATATACTGAGCAAGCGATAAATATCTGCTGAATAAGTGAATAAATTTAGTTGTAATAAGTAAAGTAACATAGAGAAAGCAACTAGCATGATGTCTAATACATAGTAAGAACTATATGTATCTATATCTATTATCTATCTCTATCTATCTATCTAATTTGTCACCTAAGTTAAAATATAGCTGTGTGCTCTAATAAATTACTGTGGGCAAGATGGCTCTGAGTGTTGATTTACTATGTGTTGAATTATTAAAGATACGATTAGAGAAAGTATGGCCAAATAAAATATTGAAACCAAGGTTACCATCTTTGACAGTCATTTCTCTACTTATTACTTTTGGATTGTAGAAACAAAAAATATATAAACCAAACCAAACCAAACCAAAAGCTGTAAGTCTAGCAAAGAGGAAATCTTTCAACAGTAGTCTTTTTCAGTTTAGGGGAAGACTACTCATGACTCAAGTCACAATACTGTTTCCCTCTACTGCATCAGAAACTATATATAGATATTACATTTTTCCCCTTGCTTTTCCTCAAGATAGTTTGTTGACTTTTCCCTAAAATAGATCAAAATACAACAACAACAAGCCTCAGAATAATTGAGAATGCAATGTGGTCTGACCTACTATGCAGCTAAAATACTAAAATTTCTATAAACTTGGTGTTTAATTCTTTGCAGCAGTGGTTCTAAAATCATGAACCGTAGTATTCAGGCTCATTTATAGGGCTAATACAGTATATCTTCCCTTTTACTTATATTAATAAAAAACAGAAGTTTCTAATTGAACTCATTCATTATTTATAATAAGTTACTTTTTTGGTAGAGAGCTAATGAGAGAAAATCAAAATGAAACAAGTCAGATAAGTAGTCTAATGCATCTTTGGCAATGTAAACCAAAGTAATGTGAAAGTCCTTCCTTTAAAAAAATTGTAAGTTTAATTAAAATGCTAAACCTATTATTAAAAAATAGCATTTTATTTAGCATTATTTGTATAGTATTCATGCAAGTTGTATTAAAAATCAAGTTGAATTTATAACTTCTCCTACCAGCAGGCTCAAATTTGACTGCCATCAAAAACTATATACTGAATCCTCGGTTGGGGACATAATTAAAACATAAGGTACAATTTAATTCTAATTAAAACAGTAAGAACAATTGTTTAAAGAAGTCAGTGAAAAAAATAAGTTTGGTTCTTTTATCATCTTTACTCTTAAACAGTTTATCAATTTCAGTCCTATATTAATTCGCATTCATTCAATCATCAAGGACTATTCAGGTATGACTCCTTTAGATAAGATCATACTTCAAGTCATAGTTACATGGACCTCGCCATTAGATAGCTAAGTGAAAGCAGGCAGCAAAATAAAAGAGTCTCCTTCAGTTAGAAATCTTTTTATTTAATTTCTATAAAAGCAAAATCCTGTGATAAAATTTGAACTAACAACCAAGATCCTATAAATCATCTAACATAATACATCTTAAAGTGAGTCTTCAAAAAAAATAACATTAAATAAATGAATGAAAGTACAAATCAGCAGTTACAAAATAGTCACGGAGATGTAAGATAGCATAAGGAACATAGTCAATAATATAATAACTATGTATGGTGTCAGATGGGTACTAGATTTATCAGGGCGATCATTTCATTAGTTATATAAATGTCTAATCACTATGCTGCATCCTTGAAATTAATATATAATATTGTATGCCAACTGTAATTAAAAAATTAAAAAATAAAAGGAGGAAAATAAAATAAATAAGTGGATTTAATGTCAATATCACTTCAAAGAACCAAGACTCCCTCCAAATAGGATTTTGGATATAAAAACAATTATGCATTTAAGTCAACAATTCACTAAGTTATCTAATCAGAAACCAAAAGAAAGGGGAGGAGGAATAGTTATGTATATTATCCTGAAATAATTAAATAATGAGAAAAAAATAAGAGTATAAAAATTATAAACATATTGCAGAAAATAAAATTTTCTTACCCAAAGATGATTTTACAATCGATTTAATTCCTGCATAAACCAATGATCCTTTGTTGCCTGGAGATTTCTGATCCATGTCTTCTGTATACTGCTTCATAAGTATTTAAATGCATAGGAAATACTACTGAAGATGCATAATAAAATATTTCAAAGCTAAATTTACTTTTGATTTGAAGCCAATTCATAATAAGCATCAGTGCAAGGTGGTTCTACTTTATTAGAGACATACTTTCTTCCACCTACATGACCTGTAAAGCAGTATTTCAAGTTCAACAGTTTTAAACAGTTTTACTTTGTAATTTTAGTATTATGTAACTTTATATTTGCATATAAAACATTCAGCATATTTACAGACTGATCTTTCAGTAAACATCAATAACATGTGATTCATCTCAAAATATACAACACAAAGGATATAGTGCAGTGTATACCAGAGTGACTTGAGCTGTGGATCTTCATTTCCAGCCAAAATATGGTTTCTCCACACCTGTTCTGTATCAAGTCCATATCTTGATAAAGCCCGAAGGCGCATCTTTGTTGCTATGTCTTTTTCTAAAGAATTATCATTTTCTTCTTCTGCACATTCATACAAATGACGACCACAAGCCCACATTAAAGATGTAATTGGGCTCCAGGCAAGCGATATCCTTTCAAAAACAGTGAAGTCAGACATTGTTCGGTTGGGAGTTACAACTATCATTCGATTTTGACTTGTTGGATGCCAAGCAAAGGAAGCAATGTAATTGTCACAAGGTTGCACACTTCTTTCAATTATTGTGGGTTCAGTTTCATCACCAATAGGAGTGGGTGTGTGCTGCATATCATATAATCTAATAATATTACTGTCTCTTGTTAAAGTGGCAAGCAGACCAGTCCTAGTTGGACACCATGCTACTTTTGTTAAGGGCTTTGGTTGCTCAGTCAAAGTCAAAACTGGCTTCTCAAATTTTCTAAGATCCCATATAGCAACCTGACCTTCATAGAAGGAAGCGACACGATCATGGAAGTATGGGTCTACTGTCACTCCCTGAACAGCTTTTGTATTTACAAACATCTTTTGGCTTGTATTCCGAAGGTCAAATATGGCTAGGTTACGATGCATACCAGCAAGGAGAAGTTTCTGGTCCCTTGGAAGCCAACAAAGAGAGAGACAAGCATCATTCTGTCCTAATTCATAAAGTGGTTTTGTTACTAATAATGTTGTTTCAGTTTCACCTGCTGAAAGCCTCACTTTCTCCATGGGGACTATATCAGGAGTATATTTGCTGCAGATATCCCAAATTAGCACTGAAAAGTCAGCTCTATGTTTATCTAGACCAGCAGCAAGCCAGTTACTATCCAATGGATTCCATGCAAGAGTATTGCATTGTCGTGCATGTTTTGGAACAAATTCTTTTCCTATCAAATCTTTGAACTTTGAGTTATGATCTTGACCAAGACTTGTAAGTACAACCCGACCATTTGCTTGTCCAACTGCTAGGAGACATTCAGGATCATAATTGAGATACCAGGCAACACATTTCATATAGGGTGTATCTGAATTTATTGATAGTAATGTAGCTGCAGAGTCTTCAGATAAATGTAAAGATCCAGCTTTGAGCTCTGAATTCACAGTAGATTCCACATGATAAAGGCTCAGTTCTGAGTCACACACAACAAATCTATCGCCCTGGTGTGGTGCCCACAATATATCAGGTTTGGTACCACTCATGATTACTGATGTGCTCAAAGTGTCCAGTCAGGTCCATTCATTGAATATCTGTTTAAAAATAAAGAGTTTAAAATGTTAACAAAATATAATTCTAAGTTGAATAAACTATTCAGAAAGTTAGGAAATTCTCTATACAGGTACTCTATTTTTCAATATATTTATATTTCTTCTATATGCTATGAATTCAAGACAATATTTATTGATAAAAGAGAAGAAGTTGTTCCCCCAATAAGATGAACTGGTGAGAATCTAAGAACTCCATTCTGGCTTTATTTCCCATGATCAATGATCTTAATTGCACTATTACTAGTACCTCCAATTTAACATCAGGGTTAAAATAACTTCAGTGTGGTGAGTAAATTAATATGTATCATCTCTTTGAAGGGGGTAAAATTTTAAAGTCTTACAAATCATGTTCTAGCACTATCTACTAGAACTTTCTGCAATGATAGAAATTTTCTATATATGTACTGTCCAATATGGTAACTTCTAGCCACAAGTGTGCCACCAAACACTGGAAATATAAATAGTACTAATTTCAAATTTTACTTAACTTTAATATAAGTAGCCACAAATGGCCACCATAACAGACAGTAAAGACTTAAAATACAATGCCTAGTACGACAGAGGTCTCTTTCTTAGCTTTCAACAATAAGTAGTCCTATGGCATTAGAAACACTAGAAGGTACTAACCAGACTTGAGTTCTATTCCTAGCTCTGACATGTATTAGCTACATGCCTTAGAGAAAGCCATTTGTGTTTGGGAGTCCTTTTGTTTTCTCACCTACACAACATAAGAATTGGTTTAGGTTAGTGTTCCTCAAACTTCAGTCATTCATGTACTACCTATGAGGTTATTTTTTTTCTTTAAATTGGCTCATTTTTTAAAACTGAAAACTGATTTTAAGTTCATCATAAAGTCCATGAATCATAGGCATGATATTCTAAGTATATTTTTCCCTAAAATACATTAAAATAAATATAACTATTAAAAATGCTTGTTTTACCTAAAATTGCACACTGTGTGTACCTAAAATACATACATTGCACTTTGTGAAAATGAATTAAGTGATCATTAGAGGCTCTTTCAGTTTTCAATTCTATAAACTTTAAATAAGTATTAAAATGAAATTTTTGAAAAGATTATAATAATTTAAGCACAAACTAAAAAATATCTATGCTAAAAATGGTATTTTATTAATAAAAGCTACTTACAAAAATGTAAACGTTTCTAACCAAATCTGGCTAGAGGTTACAATCTGGATTAAAAATGAGCAAAGATACTTACAATCTTTGTGGCAACTGGTATCTGCGCAACACTGTTGTCATTTCTTAAAGGGTGAAGCTATGGTTCATTCATCTCTCTACCCCCTGTACCAGATGTGAAGCATGGCATGGACTCCTAATAAAGATATACTAAATAAATTCAACTCGATAATACCTGCTTTACTTTTTGATCTTGTAAAAGTTTCCGTCAGGAATTATCAGTCTAGAATTTCAAAAGACATAAAATTTAGATAACTAGGAAAAATCTCTAAGAATTCTTATAATGGCTTTTTCCTTAACAATTCTGAAATCCAAGATCAATCAATTATATTCTTACTAACATCCTCAATTTCTTCACTTCCTTGACATTTTGCGTTTGCCTTCTATAACCCTAGAAAATCCTATTATTTAATGTCTTCTTTCCTCCTCTCCATGAGGCTGCCAAGTCTCATGGCTCTGCAGACTGACTCCATAAGAAATTAAGGTATACAACATGTCTGGCCTGTAGTGCTGGTTCAGCAATTGTTTTCTTCCTATTTCCACTCTGGCCTTTATGAAATTCATCTTTATATACTATTAAAGTGATCTTTCTAAAATGCAAACTTAACCAGGTTATCTAACCCCTGCTTAAACCCTGTAATGGTTTCTAAATGCTTAGTGTAGAGTTCCAAATCTTCAAAATAACCTATAAAACTCTAAATGTTTGGCCTCAGTCTACTGCTCCAGCCTCAAGGCACACCATTCTCCATCTTGCTAATGATGTTCCAGCTACATTATCATTTTCAATTCCTAGAATGTAAACCACCCCCATTATACCTTTGCAAATACTGGTCCCTTTGGTTGCAGCCTTCTTCCTTCCCTTCTTGGCCAAGTTAACATTAAAACCTACTTAAGCCTGACATCAAGCATCCTCGATCCCTCCCCAGTCTACATCAAATTACTTAGATATATACTTTCATTGAACAGTATTCCTTCCCTTTAAATAGGCCTCTCTGTCTCTCCTACTGGATTATAATCTCCGTAAGAGCATGTAAAATCTTTTGCCCTCCATTGTACCTCTAGTACAGCACAGAGCTTGGCCCTCAGTAGATACATAATAATTGTTAAACAAATGCATTTGTCAAATGCTCCCTCCGGTACTTCTCAGTGCTATCTCCAAGTTTTAACAATCTCCTCATGCTTCTACCCATTACCCTGCCTGGTAGAGTCTGGGTCCACCCAAAAGCAAAATGCCCACTGTCATAACTGGTTTCAATGATAGGCACGAGACCACAGTGAGCCACTCTGAGGGTATCATGCTAATACACTTTCATTTACTCTAAGTATTTATTGGGCCTCTTCTATGTTCCAGACTCTGTTCTAAATGCTATGAACACAGTAGTGAACGGGGACAGATAAAGTCCCTGGTTTCTATGGACTGTGTCCCCCGCAAAATTCATGTGCTGAAGCCCGAATCCCCCATTTGCCTATAGTGGAGACAGAGCCTTTAAGGAGGTGATTAAGGTGAAATGAGGTCATAAGGGTAGAGCCCTGATCTAATAAAACTGGTGCCCTTTTAAACAGTGGAAGAGACACCAAAACTCTCTTTCCCACTATGTGAGAACACAGCCAACAGGCAGCTGTTTGCAAGCGAGGAAGAGGGCTCTTTCCACAACTGGACCATGCTTTTATACTGACCTCAGACCTTCAGCCTCCAGAACTCTGAAAAAATTAATTTCTGTTGTTTAAGCCATTGGGTCTACTGTATTTTGTTATGGCGGCACAAGTAGACTAACATAATGGTCTCACAAAGCCTGTATTCTAGTGCTGAAGTTATGTCCAATCTTAAAGATAATTTAAAATTTGAGAAGGAAGAGAGGCACCTCGTGTAATAGGAAGTAGCTAAGAAAACAAAAAGTAACAAGTATTGTCACGTAAGGGTTCATATTAATACCCTCACAAAGAGAGGAAATTTCTTAATTGGAAGATCTGGCCCATCTTCCTATCTCGCTAAAAGATAAATGCTTAAATAAGCATATTTTTAATCTAGGTTTCCATTCAAAACCAGTTTTTACATGAATGATATATGGTAAGAAAATTTAAAGTCACATGAAAAAATTTATCTTAAACAACAAATAGAAAGTGTCACTGTAATTTTAAAACTATTCAATTTACAGGACTCTCAATGGAGAATCATCAGCATTTCTTCTGGTGTTATGCATGTAAAATACTTATATTACCATCTACAAAATCTGATTATAGAAATTCATACAGAATCACAGACCTTGAGAGTTACAGACTAGCAAATCTGTCTCATTTTGCATAGGAGTAAAATGAATACCAGATGTTTTGGTTCTTGTCCAACACTTCCCAACTCCCACCCTAGACTAATGCATAGAGAAAGGACCAGCTACATCATTTGCAGGGCCCAGTCCAAAATGAAAATACATAAACTCTTTGTTCAAAAATTAACAGCAGAGCATTAAACCAAGTGCCAGCCCTTCTAAATGACAGGCCTTGTGTGACTGCCCAAGTTACACACCATAAGCTAGGCTTGAATACAGAGGTGCATCTATAAGTACACTCTTAAGAAATGTACTTCTTTACAATCCAACACACAATACAGATGGATCCTGGCTCATCAACATAGATCAATGGGAATATGGTAGAGAGCAAAAAAAACTGAGCCTGGAGTCAGAAGACCTCTAGCCACTCACTAACAAGTCTCTTAATACTTCAAAACTATAAAATGGGGATAGAAGCTAGCCTGTTTTCTTTCATCTCACTAAGTTATGACAATCAAATGAGTTCTTCGCATCATAGAGCTGTATCGCTACAAATTCCGTAAACATTCCTGAAATTTAATGTTTTAAAATGTTGGAGACACTGAAAAATAAGGGGAGGAAGGAGTGGGATCTGCAACAATTACAGCTTATACTTAGATCCTCACCTTCAAGTTTAACAATTGCTCACTTCCTGTCAATGGTTTCTGAGCAAATGAAAGCCATGTTGATTTGGTTTCTCACCAGACATCTATAACCGCATCGTCCAATAAAAATATAGTGAGCCACATGATGTAAAATTTCTAGTAGCCACATTTAAAAATTAAAAATAGAAGAAATTAAATTTTACAATGTTTTATTTAACCTGAAATATTGTTTTTTCAACATGTAATCAGTGTAAAAATTGAGAACTTTTACTATCTTCGGTACCAGGTCTTGCAAATCTAATGTGTATTTTACACTGACAGCACACCTCAACCCCGTGTAGCTACGGGACTATGAAGATCTATAATACTTAGTGTACAAGGGTCCAATCACCCTTTTACATCTTTTTTTTTGTCTTCTAATTTTCTTACCATGACAATAAAAGGGGCAGTTTCAAGAATTTTCATAAAGACCATCTTCAACGAGATGCATTGTTATCTATATCCAAATTTCCCTTAAAATAAGTTAAACAAAAGGCCTGGAAAGGCAGTCATTTGCTAAGCAATTTAACAATGCTCGTGGCACACATGAGAGGCATTATTCATCCTCTTGTGGAATTTTCATTACTCCTACATGCAGAGAACAGAGCTAACCGAGTGACAGGCCCTTTACAAAGTATTTGATAGAGTACAACAGAAGCGGGCACGTTGCTATTCCGGGTAAACCAGGAAAATGAGGGCGACTCCCACACTCCAGACACCTGGCTGTGCCCCTAGTCCACCGCGAGGACGCAGCTCCGCACAAACCCGCCGCTGCAGCGAGGCCCCAGCGCCTGAGGAGGACCCCGCGCACCCTCGGGCAGCCTGCAGCTCCGAGGCCCGGCGCGGTTATCCCGCATCGCGGACGCGAACCCCGCGCCGGGGCTCCGAGGCGGCCCCCAGGCCCGCTCCCGCCCGCGCCCCTCGAGGTGGCCTCGGCGCTCCTGAGCCCTCGACTCGAGCCTCCCTTTCGGAAGAGCGGAGACGCGGCCCGGGCCGCACTCACCGACCTGAGGAGGCAGCGCGGCCGCCGCACAGCCGCTTCCGGCCTGGTCACCGCCCCCGCCGCCGCGGGAGTCCGGACGCGGGCAAGATGGCGGCCGCGGCGGCGCGGCCAGTAACTTAGGGACACCGGGCCGGGACTCACGACCCCGCTGCCGCGCTTCGTAGCGTGCAGGGGCGCCTCGGCCTTGGCAGGGAAATTCCCCGCCCGCGAGCCCGGAGTCGCACCGCCTCGGGGCGGGGTCACCGCCGGGAGGCCCCGCCCCCGCCCGAGCGCACCGGCTCTCCCGCAGGCCCCGCCTCTCCCGCTGGCCCCGCCCCTGGAGCCCGCCGCGTCTTCCCCCGCGTCTTCCCTCGCGTGCGCGCCCGCGGGCTTCGCGGGGCCGGCTTCTCGTTTACAAGCGGTTCGCACGCTTTAACTTGATCAGTTTAAATTTTCATTAAAAGCTTTCTGTAGGCCATCGACGTAGTAGAAAGTCCAAGATATTTGGTTCACGACTTAATCACTGGTTCCACAAATAAGTCTTGAGCGCCTACTGTGTACCCGGCACCGTACTGGAATGCTGGGGACACGACAGCGAAAGAAAAAAGGCATGGTCCCGGCAGGAAGCAGGCAATTAGAGTGATGCCTCGTTGGGGCTAATGTAGAGCCCCACGTGAGGGGCGCCCCCTTAGTGTTGGGGAGTTCACAGACGTTTTCTTGAGGACCACTAGGATGAGACAGAAGGAGCCTTCTAGGGTGAAGGAAGAGCAAGTGCATAGCAATGGGGAATCAGTGAAGTATGGATAAGTGAGCAGAGGAAGTTGGGAGAGTTTAAGATACTGTATCAGAAAGGCATTTGGAAACCAGGTCAGTGAATTTAGATGGACTTTTTCCTAAAGGCATTGCTGGAGTCATTGAAGGTTTTTAATGGAGCGGGTGGCGTGATCAGCTTTTCAGGAGAAAGAGGGGAGGGATAGGGTATCAGAATGAGAGATGATGGTAACCCAAACTACCAGTTGAGTAGAGAGTGGAGAGGGAGAGAAGTGTGTGGCCTGGGAAATATTTAGAAAGTGGGATAAACAGAGCTTGATGATTGAGTGAGGGAAAAAGAGGATTCTAGATTTCTGGTTCCCATAATTGAGTGAACGGTGCTGCCACAGGTGTTACAAATCTGACAAAGGGACTTTCTTCAGATGTCGGGCAATCTTTGTCTGTTCATGCTTAAAAGTGGATGATGTTGGGCTTGGGGTGATTGACGCAGATGAGCTTAGTCCAGAACTTCAAGGCAGATAGTTTTGGTAAGAGGATGAGTTTGGGAGAATATTGCCTATGGAGGTCTGAGGCTCCTTTTCACTCCTGCCAATGGAGAAGTGGAGGCTGAAAAACTAGCTGTACTGCTGAGGGGAGATACCACAGAATTCATCACTTCAAACACTATCTTGCCAATCTTAATGATTTTGGTCCTGGCTCCAAATCCCCACATGCAACCTCAGATCAATACAAGTCTCTTCCTTATCCACTCCTATCATGCATAGCTGAAGAAAACGTTTCCCCTCACACTCAGGAGATGACTTTGCTTCTTACTCCAGGAAAAAAAAAAAAAATTAGGTTGGAATTCCCACAGCCCCCTACTATTTTCTCTTTTTTTCTCCCAGCATCTTCATTCACACTCATTTTTACATTCTTCTAGCTGACAGAGGACGAGGACCCTATGTGTTTTTCCGCTTTTGGGACCTTTCACCATCAATTTTCTCCTCTTCCATTTGTTTTCAACCTCCCCATTTCTACTGGTTCTTTACCTTAAACATATATTTAAGTCCTCAAAATAGAAGACCATACTCACTTTCTGTAATCTCACATCCTCCTGCCTTCCCCTAAATTCACTCCACTCTGGCTTTCAATCCCAGCACTCCATCAAAACTGCTCATTACTTGCCTAGTCTTCCCCTTTTAAAATATATGCTCTACATCAGCAGTTTTCATTCTGTTATGCCTCCACCCCAAATATTAGCAAGGCACTTGGTGACTCAGAAATGACAATACCTTGGCTTCCCTTTCAGCTAGGTGTGGCTATATAAAAAAGTTGTGACCATGAAATATGAATAGAATTGGACCATATCCCCTAAAAGAAAAGCTGCTTGTCATCCACTTTCTTTACCCCCTTTAAGTCTGGAAAATGGCAAAAAGAAACATGGACTAGAAATGGCCATATATTAAGAAAGGTGAAATTGCCCCATTAGTCTAAGACTCAGCCTAATTCAGAGAACTGAGGTCCCTTCCTTCTATCAACTGCAGACCTTTGGGCCATTACACAAGATAAAATAAACTGTGTTCCTACTCAAATTACTATATGTTTAGACCTGTTTATCATAGTGTCTTAGCCTATTCTCTAAATAATACACAGGAGCTCTGTCTGCTCTATTCTCGATTAATCTCCAGGACCTAAAAGAGAGAATAGTACAGAGCATGTGCTCAATAAAAATTTGTCGAATGAATCCTAAAATAATATCTTTCTCTACTCTCTACTCCCGTCTTGCTAATATCTTTTTCTCTACTTCCTATTCCATCTAAGCTTTTGTGACAGTGTATTCTTCTCATGTTGCTGCCACTTCCTTGCATGCTAAAGCCCTTATGGAAATAAGTGACACTTTTTTCATTCTACTTGGAAATTGATTCCTCCTCCACTAAAGCATATTCCTTGTGAGTAGAACTGAATCATGTCCCTTAAAAGAAAAGCTGTTGCCATCTACTTCCTTTTCTCCCTTCCTGCTGTCTGGAAAATGGCAGATAGCATTTTCCTCATGGGTACTGAACTTTTAGTATAGAACTTCAGATTTCCTATAGTGCATGCAGCATAATATGTATTCAAAAATATTTACTGAGTAGACAAATGCATTGTATTTGTTGAAAGATTAAACTATATCAGAGAATTTAACAGATTGGTCTGAAGTTACACCAGTTGTCTTTATCCAACATGCATTTTGTAATAAATGCCAAAGTTGCTAAAGTTCAGTCTTGGTGTGTTTTTGTTTGTTTTTGTTTTTAACTTAGACACTTGGATTTCTAACAAAATGTCATTCTTTTTAAGTCCCTTCATATATGTTGTGGTGATCCAGAATAATATTTTTTTGTTGCGATTTTGAACCAGTAAAGGATAGCAGTTGAAGAACAGCTAATTTTCTTCCTATTACTGCTACCCTCCACAGCAATCCACTTACTATTGGAACATTCTGTAGAGTCTGTGACTGGTTAATCCCTACTCCCTTTACTTCTACATGCACAAAATGTCTGTACCTGAGAGCAAGTTTTACTCTTAGGCATCAAGAGGAAATTTTGGCCCTGTAAACATGTGACATGGCTTAGGTAATCTTTTTATAAAGTTTGAGGATGAGAAGATCTGAGATATCTTAAAATATTGGTTTTCAAAAGTATTCTAGTATACTTCCAAGTAAATTTTATAAATCGATACACTTATACATTTTTGGGGTTATATCTAACATCATAATAAATTTACATAGCTGCCAAGGATACAATTTTTAATACATTTTTAACATTTAAATTGTAAATAAACTGTGGCATCACACTAAATATATCCAATAAAATTTAAAGACCTTAATGAGATTTTCTCACTATCATTCATTTAAAAAATTTGTGAATAAGCTATTCATTAATGATAGGAAATTCTATATTATTCTATTTTTAATTCTTGAACTTGTATTTCCATTCTATTTTCTCTTACTGGATTATTTGTTTGATAACAAACAATTATATAGCATATACTATGTACCAGGTACTTTATAAGATAGGAACATTTAACATTCTCTCTCAGGTTGAGTGCCCTGAGAACCACATTCCAAGATGAAGATTAAGATATAGGATACTTCTTACAGAATATTCTTGGGTTCAACACCTGTTGAAGGGAGGAGAAAGACGCAAGATTGAGCAAAGGGAGACCCTGAGCTGTGAATCAGTACTGACAAAGAACTCAGGCAATCCACGGGAAACTTTAGAACTGGCCCTTCAAAGATGTCTTAAGATGGGATGAGGAACCCAGGCCTTTATACCACCCCACTGATGTGAATGTGTCATTGATGTGAGTTGTCCCTTGAAAGAAACCATGGCTTTCAGTGAGGCAGTTTCTTCAGGCAAGGCAGACCCCAAAGAGGGCTGACGGCTGAGGGTCATCTGCTGATAACACTCCCAGCAGCTGAAGGAATAAGTCATTCATTACTGAAGGTCAATGTCGGGGAAATACACCATGGAATACACCTCAGCTTCATCACAATTTCATGAGGATGATTTTGTTATTTTTCTCATTTTACAGATGAGAAAACTGATGCACAGAGGGGTTAAATGAATTACCCAAGATACCTCTTAAGTGGTGGAGCTAGAATATTAACCCAGACAATCTGGCTCCAGCATTATGCTTCTAACTACTGGCCCACGCACTGTCAAATGGAACGACTACTTGATCTAATTCTAAGTGCCACTGAAATAATCTTTTAAAACAGAGACTGGCAAACTTTTTCGTGAAGTGCCAGAGAGTAAGTATTTTCAGCTTTGCAGGATATACTGTCTCTATCACAACTACTCAGTTCTGCTGTTGTAGTGCAGAAGCAGCCAGAGAGAGTCCCTATGCCAATGGATGTGGCTCTGTTCCAGAAAAATGTTATCTACAGAAATAGGTGGCAGGTTGGATTAGTTTGCTGACCCCTGTTTTAGATAATGGAAGCACTCATGGGTTATTGTTATAGGAATAAAATAGTACTGAATAGAATAAATGTAATTCCAACTTTAGTTTTTAAAGAGTGAAGGGAATTATGCCCACATTTGAACAGCAGATTTCTCTGTGCGGTAAGTTTAAAATTGATCATTATTTTCTTCATTACGCTTTTTTATATTTTCTGAAATAAAAATATAAAACTTTTTAACGAGGGGGAAAAACCCAATGAATATTATTTAAAAGAGTATAGTTGGAAGCATTAGGATGCTAAATTCCATAATGATACACAGACACATCATAATCCTATACACACAGTATTAAAGCAGAAATAATAAGATTCAAGCTGCATGCTTGGGCAGTCTTAGGATAATAACTGCAACATGGGTAATGCCCACCTCCTGCTCTACTTATTGCTTCTTCACAGGGTTTCTGTTTCATTTGTGGGTAATTTGGTGTTACAGACTGAATGTATGTGCTGCCCCACTTCAAACCGGTACGTTCTAATCCTAACATACAGTATGATATTAGGAAGGGGGGCTTTTGCGTGGTAATTAGGTCATGAGTGGAGCCCTCATGAATGGGGGTAGTGCCCTTATCAAAGGGACCCAGAGAGCTCTCAGTCCTTTTCTGCCATGTTAGGACACAACAAGAAGTCAGCACTCTGAAATCCGGAAAAGGGCCCTCACCAGAATCTGACCATGCTGGCACCCCGATTGCAAACTTCCAGCCACCAGAACGACAAGAAATACATTTCTGTTGTTTTTAAGTCACTTAGTCTATAGTAATTTGTTATAGCAGGCTGAACTGACTAAGCACTAAAGCCACAGCTATCAAAATTACTATCAAATTGGCAGTTAAGCCTAGTGAAACCACAACCATTTCACTGCTGGATAAATCTTATCCTCTTTGGATAAGATTTGAGTAAATCACATTTGGGCTTTTGAAACAGATGATGAGGCTAAATTCTGCTAATCTCTCTCTGCTTCTATAGCCATTGCCCTAGGTTAGGTCTTAATTATTGCTCACTCAGACAGTAGTTTCCCAAGTGGCCTCTTGTTCCCCTGTTCCCACCCTTTTACTCTAAACCATGTCCTCTGCTTGGCTAAACTGGTCTTCCTGAAGCACATGTCAAGTGACCCTCTTATTTAGAATCCTTCATCGGCTCATTCCTTACATACCAACATCCAAACCCCTCAGTCTGGAGTTAAGATGTCAATATTGTAAGCTTTAACAATTGATGAGGAAAAAATATATATTTGCAGTGGATCAAATTAATTTTAGAATTATTTAAACCAAACCAAGCCTAAAGCAGCTATAAAAGCAGGCTTCTCTTGGTAGTAAAATGAGAAAAAGAGTCCCTGAACCAACAACGAAATTTAGACATTTATTTAACTATGAAGATAATGTGTTTAGAACCAGTGTCATTTTGAGGAAAAGACCAGGTCACAGAAAACTCAAAGCATATTTGATTGGACTGAGTCAATAATTTGAACTGTTTCTGATGTAATATACAATGTGTGGCTATAAAACCTTCAAATAGATAATGAACTGGATTCTAATGTTCAAAATCTTGGACCAGCAGCAGCTTATTTGAGAAAACTAAGCCTGATTTTGTAAACTAAGTATGATTGTAACCGAGGAAGAAAGCAGAAGCATGAAAAGAATCAGAATTAAAATCAGGACAGAAAAGATCAGGAAACAAATTTACTAAGTTTTATCCCTTTTGTAACTTTTGTATCAGTTTTATAATCATCGCATTGTTGAGTGTATTTGTCTTTTTTTGAGGAATGTTTAAAGGAATCCACTACTCTAAACTTGAGAAGAGAGATTCAGTTTGGAGCAAACTGTTTATAACAGTCTGAGCATTTGCTAAATTAATATGCCATGTGTGAATGCTCTTCATGATATACAATATCATTTCCTTTGCAGTATAATATGTGTAATATACAATGTTATATCTCATATTAGAAAAGTGCTCCTTCATCAAGATTCTTGTGGCTTGACAACTGTAGAATAACCATGCAAAGTGCCCTCCTGGAAGTGTTTAACACACAACCTGCAGAACTGCAGGCCTTAGCCCTGTGAAATGACACATAATTTATGCAATTAACATCTTAGTGTAGAGTTGCAAAAATTTTTTTTGTATATTTAACATATTTTACAATTTATATTAATTTATTAAAGAATTAAAATTTTGGTTGTTTGTTTTGATTTCAGTTGAATATCACCAATCCATTGAAAGAGCAGGACTCCATAGGATGTATCACAAACATTTTTTTCCTTCCGCTGCCCTTTTATATCTACTTTTGAGGGAAGGATTACCTTGCTATTTTAGTGAAATCATAGGCAAATGTCATCAGTCTTTGAGTCGATCTTTGATATAAAAATTACTTCTTTCACATTTAGTCATAAAAACTATCTCATTCCAATAATTAAATTGTCTATTCCCACATAGTAGTTCAAACTCTGAGCCTGAAGTTTCTCCTCTCCCCAGCTGGGGCTTGCTTCAGGCTGGAAGCCTGCGGTAGGAAAGGGGGCATGCCCAACTTTTCTATTTCCCCACTTTGTGCCCCTCTGCCTTCCCCAAAGTCAAGAAGAGCAGTTTCTCACTCCTGCAGGTAGAAGGGCAGGAATGATCTATTTGACTGGCTATTGCCTTGCTCTGTTTTAGAAGGTTATTCAAGTGATCTCTTTCTCCACTGTGGAGCTCTCATGCATTCTTTGGGTACTCCACTGGGATCTCTTATCCAAAGTCCTCTCAAAGCCAGCAAGTTCTCTTCTCTGGCAGGTGTCAAACACAATGCCCCCTCACACCAGCCTGTTCCTGATAGAGCACCTCCAATGTCTCTCAGTGAGACTGCCTCACTCCTTCCAGAAAAATCCTTTCATTGACTGCTCTAGGCTACTTCTCTCATCCTCCTGTGGCCCACATCTGGTCCATAGGGCATGCTCATGCATCATCTCTCCTAACAAACTCTAGGAGTAAAAGTTTTTCCCTACAGATGAACCTCTCACCTTTTGGCCTTCAGAACAACTAGCTAGCCTGTAGAGTTTTCAGGCCTGCCTCAGACAGCAGTCCACCACGTTCCCTAGCCCCATCTCTGTCCAAGTTGCACAGGCCAAGCTCTCTGTGGAGAATAGCACCCCCAGAGCTCTCCTAGGGGATTAAGAGTGAAACTCCCTGGAAACAAATTTCTCCAAGGAAATCTCTCCCGGACTCTTCAGTTCTAAGTCTTTCATATCCTTCAGGAAGGTTTGGGTCTTCAGCTTACAAAATCTTTTCCAGCTCTGCATAGGTGGTAGCATCTCATTTTGGAATGTTAGACGATTCATCACCTATTGCTCTGTTTTAGTTTATTGGGGCTTTAGCCAAAATTAGAGATGACAAATCCTATTTTTAACATCCCGTTACACAAACAAAAATGCTGTGTGAGGATGGCTAAATCCTGAAATTGTTTGGAGAAATCTAATATAATGATATTATTTTGTGATGATGGATGTTTATACGTTGGGTCTAAAAATAATCTGCTCTCCGGAAGCAGATTAGATTTTATTGATTTTTTTTTTGGGGGGGGAGGGAAGCATCTCTTCAATTGTTTATTTAATGGTTTAAGATTTTAAATTACAATTTTTTATTTGTTTTATTTTTAACATGCCAGCCAAGGAAAAATGCATGTCTGTCATATTTGCTTCTTTATTAGCATGCCCCACAAAAGTGTATTAGTTGCAAATTGAACAGCCTCAAAGACTGAATTTAACTGGAAGAAACTGTTTTAAACAGAAAAACACTTGATTATCTTCTGTGAATAAGTTTAAGTTTTTATTTTTTCTTACCCTATTCTGTTATCAGGAAATGTGTTCCCTAATACATGTAAATTCTACATCTCTGACTGAAGATTTAAACTATATTCTGCTTATATAGAAATAATTCCTTATATTAATGCCTGTAAATTATATTTATTAAGTATATGTCATGTTGCCTAAGAGTTTTTATTTCTTGTAATTTTAATATAATTGTCTGGGAAATAAGATGTCCATTTAATAGCCTAGAAAGACTGCTGATTTACAGCAGCTGCCTTGATATTATTAGATACAAGTAAGCCCTACCCCCAATATTAAATAGAATTGGGTCCAAAAAATAGAAGAGGAAGAAATACTTCCAAACTTATTTTATGAGGCCAGCATTACCCTGATACCAAAACCAGACAAGGACACCACAAGAAAAGAAAATTACAGGCTAATCCCTGTTGATCATAGATGCAAAAATCCTCAACAAAATATTAGCAAATCAAATTCAACAATACATTAAAAGGATTATATGCTATGAGCAAGTGGGATTTATTCCACGGATGCAAGGATGATTCAGCATTCACAATGCAATCAATGTGATACACCACATAAACAAAATGAAGGAAAAAATAATCACATGATCATCTCAATAGGTGCAGAAAAAGCATCTGACAAAATTCAACATCTATTTAAATAAATAGAATTGGGAAACATGGCAAAGTGAGAGATGTCCTCAGATCTCTCCCCTTGAAACAACAATAAGCTGAACATCTAAAACTCAACAAAAAAACCCCACCTAAACTGCACACCAGCACGTCTGAGTGTGGGATCTGTGCATAAGAGCTACCACAGGTCAGAACCCCGGGTGTCGGGCGGTAGACTGGGAGAAATAAAGAAGATGCCTCTCGCAGCCTCTGGAGCTCCCTGCAGGAGGAGAGGAGGGGAGAAGGAGCGGCAAGTTCTCTGAACAGCCCTGTCTGGGAAAGCTGTGAGCTCCCTGTGGCAGCCAGCGGCAGGGCCCGGTCATCAGGGCAGAAGGCAGAAAAGCGGGATGGCAGAAAAACAACAGTTGATTTTTACTGGCCTTGGTTGCAAAACCGAGGCTGAGCTGCAGCTCCTAACCCCCAACTCCGAGGGCCCCTCCCCCGATACCCTCTGAGACCAAACAGCGCGGAGCACCAGGGGAATCTGAGCAAATGCTGCAGAGACTAAAGCTACCTTTCCCAGCCTCTGGAGCTCCCTGCAGGAGGAGGGGGAGGGAAGAAGGTGCAGCAAATTTCCTGAACAGCCCTGCCTGGAAGTGCTGTGAGTTCCACACAGCTGACAGCAGGGCCCAGTCATCAGGGCAGAAAGCAGACTAGCGGGACAGGATTGCAGAGAAACAACAATTGATTTTTACCAGCCATGGTTGCAAAACTGAGGCTGAGCCACAGCTCCCGATTCCCAACCTAGAGGGCACCACCCTCCGTACCCTCCAAGACCAATTACCACAGAGAACCAGGGGAATCTGAGCAAACATTACTGAGACTGTTGCTGACACTGACAGAGACTGAAACTGAGGGTAGCTAGCATGACTAAACATAAGAAAATAAAAAAGGCATTATTAGGCTTTATATAAAGCAGGGATCCAATAGGCTTAGACGCCACATACTGGAAACCAAAAAAAGCACCTTCTTTGCAGCAGGCTGAAGAGAGACCTTCATATAATAAATCCTCTTTCTGGAAAACAGCTAAATACACTTCCATTAATACACAGACAGAGAAATAGTCCATTAAACACCATGAACAATCAAGGTGACAAGCCATGTCAGAAAGAAAGAGAAAAATCTCCTGAAAATAAGCTTACAGATATAGAAATATGTGACGTAAATGATAGAGAATTCAGGATGGTACTTCTGAAAAAACTCAGTGAGTTCCGAAATGAGTCATATCAACAATTTCAGAAACTGAAAAAACAGCCAGATGAGCAGAGCAGGGAGATCGAAATCCTCAAAAAGAACAGAATAGATCTTCTGGGGATTAAAAAAAAAAAAATACACACATTACAAGAGTTGAAAAATGAAACAGCAAGCTTGGGAAACAGAGGCAACCAAATGGAGGAAAGGATCAGTGATATCAAAGACAGAAATCTAGAAATAAATCAGAAGGAGGAGAAACTGAAGAATGAAAAATAATGAAAGAGAAATACAAGAACTAAGTGATAACGTTGGGAAGGGAAACATAAGAATAATGGGCATTCTTGAAGGGGAAGAAAAGGAGCAGGGACTAGGAAGCATTTTCAGACAAATAGTGAACGAGAATTTCCCAAATCTAAGAATGAACTGGAGCTTGGAATTCAAGTAATCAACAGAACACCCAATTATCTCAACCCAAAAAGGCCTTCACCAAGACACATTGTATTAAAGTTATCGAAAAACAACAACAAAGACAGAATTCTCAGGGAAGCCAAGGAAAAGAAGACGGTAACCCATAAAGGAAAACCCATTAGGTTATCATCGGACTTCTCAGCGCAGACCTTACAAGCCAGAAAGGAATGGAATCAAAATTTTAAACTATTAAGTGAAAGGAACTACCAGCCTAGACTAATGTATCGAGCTAACCTCTCTTTTAGATATGAAGGAGAAATTAAGACCTTTCCAGACATACAAAAAGTGAGGGAATTCTCCACTACGAGGCCTGCACTACAGGAAATACTGAAAGGGATCAGCTCACCTAAAACAAAATGACAAAAAAAAAAAATTATACATAATTAGGACTATCAGGAAAATAGAAGCAGAGGATTGCAACCCTTACTAAGAACAGGGCATTATAAGCTTAAATAAAAGATGAGAATTGCTATAGCAAGATACTAATGAATGTTAAGCATACATAGGGACAAATTGAGACAACAATGACTGAAAAGAAGAGGATTCGAAGATCCAAATTCGCAAAGGGGAATGGAGAATAAGGCACACACAGAAGAAAACAGATGACTGTATATATATATAACTATCCTTTTCATATTCCTAATGGTAACCACACACTAAACATTCAGAACTGAAGTATATAACATAAAACAAGAAGAACCAAAGGGAAAACCCACAAAATCCATCCAAAATAAAGAAAACACAAACACAAGGACAAAGAAGCAATGGAAACACCGACCTACTGGAAAGCAAAAGAATAATTCGTTATAAGACCTCATATTTCAATAATCTCCCTAAATGTAAATGGACCGAACTCACCAATAAAAAGGCACGGAGTTGCAGATTAGATCAAAAAACAAAACCCAACTATATGCTGCCTCCAGCAGACACATCTCAGCTCCAAAGACAAATATAGACTCAAAGTGAAAGGGTGGAAAATGATATTTCAAGCAAATGGCATTCAAAGTAGTGGTACTAATATCAGATGAAATAGAATTCAAAATAAAAAAAGTAAAGTAAGATACTGAGAGACACTTCATCATGATAAAAGGAATCATGCACTAAGAAGACAGAACACTTTTTAATGTCTAACTTCCCAATCAGGGAACCCCAAAATATGTAAAGCAATTACTAACAAAACTAAAGGAAGAAACTGACCAAAACACTATCGTAGTAGGGAACCTAAATACCCCACTGTTGGATATGGACAATCATCTAAACAGAAAATCAATAAAGAAATAACATCTTTAAATGACACATTAGACCAACTGGACATAATTGTCACTTATAGAGCCTTCCATCCCATAACAGTTGCTTATACATTCTTCTCTAGTGCACATGGAACATTCTCAAGGATTGACCACATACTGGGACACAGAGATAGCCTCAACAAATATAAGAGGGTTGAAATCATACCAACCATGTTCTCTGATCATAATGCTCTGAAACTGGAGATCAACTGCAAAAAGAAACTGCAGGAAGAACCACAAATATAGAGAGATTAAACAGCATGCTACTGAAGATTAACTGGTTCAGGGAAGAAATAAAAAGAGAGATCAAGAGATACATAGAAACGAATGATAATAATAGTACAACATATCAAAACTTTTGGGACACGGCAAAAGCGGTCATAAGAGGAAAGTTCATATCATTACAGGACTATCTCTAAAAACAAGAATGAGCCCAAATAAACAACATAACGCTCCATCTTAAAAAACTAGAAAAGGAAGAACAAATGAAGCCTAAAGTCAGCAGAAGGAATGATATAATCAAAATTAGAGCAGAAATAAACAAAATTGAAAACAAATAAACAAACAAAAAACAATAGAAAAAGTAAATACGAGCTGGCTCTTTGAGAAGGTTAATAAAATTGACAAACCCATGGCTAGACTCACTAAAGAAAAAAGAGAAAGGACACAAATAAAATCAGGGATGAAAGAGGGAAAATTACGACTGACTTCACAGAAATACAAAGGATCACGTTTAAGGGACTTCTTTAAGATAATGAAGGGGGAAAAGAAGGTAAAAAATATGAATAATAAAATGGCAATAACTGCATACTTACCAATAATTACTTTAAATGTAAATGGATTAAATGCTCCAATCAAAAGACATAGAGTGACTGAATAAAGAAGGAAGAAAGACCTATACATATGCTGCCTATAAGAGACCCACTTTAGATGGAAAGACACACACAGACTAAAATTAAAGAGATGGAAAATATATTCAAGCAAATGGGAATAATGAAAAAAAAGCTGCATGGCAATACTTTCATCAGACAAAATAGGCTTTAAAACAAAGGCTAAAAACAAGAGACAAAGAAGGACATTACATATACAATAGCCAAGATATGGAAGCAACCTAAGTGTCCATCAATAGAGGATTGGACGAAAAAAAAATGTGGTATCTACATACAATGGAATATCACTCAACCATAAAAAAAGAATAAAATCTTACTATTTGAAACAATACAGATGGACATAGAGGGTACTGTGCTAAGTAAAATAAGTCAGAGAAAGACAAATACTACATGATGTCACTTATATGTGACATCTAAAAAACAAAATAAATGAACAAACAAATCAGAAACAAATTCATAGATACAGAGAACAAACTGACAGTTGCAAGATGGAAGTGGGGTTACGGGGAGGGGAGCTGGGTGAAAAGGGTGAAGGGATAAAGAAGTACAAATTGGCAGTTACAAAATAGTCATGGGGATGTTAAGTACAGCCAGTAATATTGAAATAAATATGTATGGTACCACGTGGGTGTTGGGGGATCACTTTGTAAGTTATAGAAATGTCTAACCACTATTCTGTACATCCGAAACTAATATGATATTAAATGTCAACTGTAAGTGAAAAAAAATTTTTTTTAAGGAATTGGATAAGATTACTCATTCTAATAAATGCATTGACTCCATTAGTTTTTTCTTGTGGCTGAAATTAACATTAGTCTTCCTAGCACCTCTTTAAAATTTTAGGTGCCTTGAAAATTATTCCTTTTAACCTGAATTTATCTTTCCATTACATTTATTTCACAAGGTAGAGGTTGAGGAGTAGAGATTATATGAACAATGAAATTAAATGTAGTAACTTTTAACCATGCTCGCAAATACATATACACAGGGAGATGAGAGTTAAGGGTGTTAACTATTTAGGACATTCTTCCTTTGGGTTTGGAATTAATTGAGAAATATACATAGCAGTCAGAGACATGGAGATAAAAATGTCAGTATTATTACCAATAAAACTGAGTGTGGCTTGAACCTGCAACCCCAACCAAGCTTCCTGGCACTTGCATCCATGTCTAGATTTGGGTTTTCTCACCAGAGTCTTTCAGCTGCAAAGGGTGTCACTTACCACCTCCTAGGTACTATACTCTGATTTTGCTTCCTAAGTATTTCTCTGAATTCTTCTCTTCTCTTCATTTCCACTGCAGGTACTTGAGAGCCTTATCTCTCACTGGTCTTTTAGTAAGATTCCTAATAGGTCTCTCAGTTTTCGGACTTGCTTCTCTGCAATCAGTTCTTTACAGTCACCAGAGTTATTTTCCTAAAATGAAAATGTGATCATGTCACTCCTCTGTTTAAAATCGTTCAGTGTCTCCTCAGTGCTTTCAAGATAACGTCTAAACCCTTTAACATAGCATAAAAGAAAACCCTAATCATCCTCCAATGCCCTCACTTCCAACCTCTGTGTCACAGTCTGGGCTGGGTGCCCTCTTTGCAGGTCTCTTTTATAGACATTATCGCACTGTATTGTCATTGCCTTTTAAAAAAAAAAAATTTTTGATTAGTTTCAAGTGTACAGTACATTGGTTAGACATCCATATAGGTCATAAAATGATCCTCCCAATTACTCCCTTCCCTGACCCTCCAACTAGCCAACATATTAATGCTAACTGCATTCCCTATGCCATGCTCCCCATCCCCATGACCATGCATCAGCTACTAATTTGCACTTCTTTAACCCTTCACCCCATTCTCTCAAACCCCAAACCCCCTCCCCTCTGTCCATCACCAAATTATCCACTGTATTTGTGAGTTTGTTTTTGATTAGTTTGTTCTTTTTATTCCTTAGATTCCGCATATAAGTGAAATCATATAGTGTTTATCTTTCTCTGTCTGACTTAAATACCTTCTAGGTCCATCAAAGCAATATCTTTTCCCATCCCCTTCCTTTTAGACTGTGTGTTTCTCTCAATCTGAAGTGAATCTCTTATAGACAATATGTGGGGGTCTTGTTTTCCTTTCCATTCATCCACTCTATCTTTTAGTTGGAACACTTAATTCTTTTCCATTTGAGGTACTTATTGATAGGAGTGTAGTTGTTACCATTCTTGATTCCTGTTTTTGACACATGTTTTTTCTTCTTAAAGAAGTCTCTCCAGCATTTCCTATAATACTGGCTTGGTGGTGATAAATTCCTCTAGTTTATTTTTGTCTGGGAAGCTCTTTATCTGTCCTTTATCATTTAGAGTTGCTTGATAAAGTATCCGTGGTTGTAGATCCTGGATCTTCATAACATCGACTATTTTGTGCCAAGCCCTCTGTTCTGCATAGTTTCTTTTGAGAAATCAGCTGCCAGCCTTATGGGTATTCTCTTGTAGATAACTATCTGCTTTTCTCTTGCAGCTTTTAATATTCTTTCTTTGGCATTTTATGATGTGTCTTGGTGTGGGCCTCTTTGGATCCCTGGTTTTTGGGATTCTCTGAGCTTCCTTGGGTTTTATGTCCATTTCCTTCACCAGGTTAGGGAAGTTTTCCATCATTATTTCTTCAAACAGCTGTTCAACATCTTGTTTTCCTTCAGGTATGCCAATTAGATGGATATTTTGACCCTTAATAGTGTCCCATATGCTCCTTAAATTATTTTTATAGTCTTGGTATCTTATCTCTTGCTATTCTGATTTAGTGTCCTTGGCTTTCTTGTCTTCTAGATAGGGCTTTTGATCCTTTTCTTTATTCACTTTGTTATCCTTTGTTTATTCCATTTAATATACTTTTCATCTCAGATGATGTGTTCTTCATTTGATCTGGTTCCTTTTTATAATTTCCATTTTTATGTTTTTTATCTTTGTTGAAGTTCTCACTGAACTTGTTTATGCTTCCCAAAAGTTCATTGAGTATCTTTATAAGTGTTTTGAACTTTGCATGACTTGACTCCATTATATCTGGATCGCTGTTCTGTTCTCTCATATGGTTTTTGTTTGTCTTCCCGTTTTGGCTGCCTTTGCATGTCTATTTCTGTGTACTAAGCAAAGCTCCTAAATCTCCTGGTCTTATTAATATGGATTTGTAGTAGATGTCCAGTGGCTCAGTCTTGAGAGGCATTCAGCTGCAGGCCAAACTTAGCCCAAGCCTCTGCTCCTCTGGGCCACCTGTTAAGATTCAGCAAGCAATAATCCATAGATGCCGTGCTTATAGTTGCCTCAAAAGGCCACACCAGAAACCAAGGCCAGCTGACTCCAGTGTGAGTCTAGGCACTGTTCAGCAAAGATCACCTGACTCGCTGAGGACACACCTAGATGTGGCTTGGGTAGGGCTGTGAGTTGCGGGAGGTGGGGTTTCAGGGAATCCTCTGGGTGGAGAGGCCTCTGTTTTCCAGTTTGATGACGTCAGGGCTATGGTGGCGCTGCGTCCATGCTCTGGATCAGAGGAGGGCTCAACAAGGAACAATGGATACCGCTGGCACTTTTGTACAGAGCAAGTCTTGCGTCAGGCCTCACTCCAACAATGTCTCCCTATAAGTCCCTGGTGCTTCCTGCGCGCAGCCAAATCGGCACAGAGCGAGCAGGTCCGTCACTGTGAAAATCTGCTCGCAGAAGCGGCCCCTTTAAAAGGAATCTGCCGCTGTCGCAACCTCCGGCTCACTCAGCCTCTCCCGGCAGCCTCGCGCCCTCACCCAGTCCTACCTTCTGACATTGCAAGGTGATTTCTTGGATTTCTCTCTCGTTATATGACTTGTTCATCTAGATCTCAAGAGATTTTTCCTTGCTACTACTCCTTGTTTTGTCACAACTTTGATTTGGTCGCCAGAGGAATGAACAGAGCCTCTACCATCTACATCATTTTTTCCCCTCCTGTCATTGCCTTTTTTTGTTGAATATTTTGTTATGACAATTTTCAAAGATATAGAAAAGTTGACAGAATGATACAGCAAACCCACTACCCACCACCAAGAGTTTGCAATTAACATTTGATATATAATTGACATATTCTATCAAATATCTATCCATCTACCCATCACACTATCCAACTTTCATTTTCTGATGGTTAGTTGCAGACACCAGTATAATTTGCTCCCAAATACTTCAGCATGGTATCATTAACTAGAGTTTGCTATTTGATTATTTTAAACTTTTATTTTTTGGTAAAATTTGCCATTGCCTTTTACTTGCCTATCTCCTCCACCGGGCTAAAGTGACTGGGTCTTATTATTATCTCCCCCTCTCCCCCACCTCGCCACCACCCCATCTCCATGTAGTAGAAACTAAGTTAAAGTTAAAAGAATGCATTTCAGATTTCATCAGATGTTATTTAGTTTCTTGACTCATATATAAAGTAATTTTTTCACCCCTTTGATTCATCTTGTTATTCTCCTACCCTGAACATTTGCAGAAAGCAAATTGCATTTTACCTTTTCAGCATCACAGGCGATTAAGAATTTTAATCTGTTAATGATGGTAGACAAGCTGACTCTCACACTGTGTCTTTCTACAAAGCCCCACAAGGTGGTGCCCAAATATCTTTTATCAAGCAATAGTCCCTTGATACCCTCTGCCAGTCCTCACTAATTTGTGTTAGTTTCTGGCATTTCTGAATTTGGTCAATTAGTAAAATAGAAAATATATACTTAAGTAAATGTTATTTACATTAAATAAAATTATGCATTTGTACTTTCAGAATATATAGTTCTGGATATAAATAATGAATAATGATTATAATAAGTACCTTACATTTGTGTTGAGTTTTATATTGTTTTTCATATCCCCAAATAATAAATATATTAATTCACTTTTTTCACTATAAACTTAAGTCGTTTTAACTATAAACTTTGTCCATGAGTAATTTACTTAGTACAGAATTTAAAAGGATAGAAGAACAAACTATTGTATAGGAGGAACTACATAATTTAGATGTAACTCAAAAAACAGATGACTCTATTACCTTAATTAGGGACAATTTTGTGTAAACCAGAGTTGTAACTGGTTGACATAATGTAGAATAATGAATTATTTAATGTTCTTAAAACACTTTTGTTCCAGAAATTTGATAGTTATTTTAAAACCTTTATTTGTTGAATATTTTTATCAAATCCCAGACTGACCAGAAAGCTCAAATGGGTATTGAAGTTTTAAAACTTGTTTATGATGATGATATCAACATATGCTACTGTCTGTGTTTTGATCAGGTACCAATAACATTCACTACAGATTACTGAAATCAGTGTAACAATACCCAGCTACTCAGGCACACCTTCCCAAACCTGGAGGAGAAAATTCTTCAACTCAGAGTTCTAAGAAGCGGTGCTCATTGCCTTAGATGGCCTAGGCATTAAGATTTATGCAATGCAATATGAGACTCAGTACACGCTGGAATTTAGCTAAAAATAATTTATCCTGAGCCATTTGCCACTAAAGTAAAATCTCCCCCCCCCCAAAACATAAATTGTTGGTCATGGACTAGCCTCTTTTTTCTTTTGCTGTATCACAAACCTGGATGGTGCAAAGGCTTAGAAACTTCCTGGGGTATTTTTGGGTAATGAAAGATGGCCAACTGACACACAAAGATCTGAAATTTATTCCCTCATTGACTCAAGATACAATCTTTGGGTGGGTCACAAAAATTGCCCTCTAGTCGGGCATCTGTGAAATGGAAGAATAAAATAAAAGTGGTCTCTAAGTTTCCCTTCAGTTCTGAGATTTAGTGCTATTATTTGTCTTAAATACAAAAAAAATTGAATACCATCTAGTGGAGAATCAAATAATTCACCTATATATAGTACTATACTTTCTTACACCTAAAAGTAAAATCATGTAAATAATAGAAAATAAGTTACCCATTAAAAATAGAATTTGTCAAAGTTTACCTCTCCCTACTTCCCAATTTTCCTCCTAGACGTGAGTTAAAAATAATATCTTAATGGTTGATTAGTAACCTCAGTAAGAATTAGAACAGATACCATTTACTCATTTTAGAGAAAGAATTGGCCTTTCAGTCTTCTTTTGGTGAAGGTTTTAAGAAAAAAGATGTCAAGCAACCCTGATTTTTTTTTTTATCTTATTTATTATTACACTAAATAAAAGTTGGGGATTTCAAGATCCCATTTCAGTTCCTTTTTAACTTAGGCAGAAAACTTGATTTTTATCTTCAAATGCTTCTTCTTACCCTCATCAATCCTAGTTCTTAATTATCATGGGAACATCTAATTCTTCCAATTATTCTGTGGCTATTGCAGTGATTGTTCAGAAATTTTAGTTGAGACTTGTTTTAAAAGAGTTGGAGAGCTGACTAGCTCATAATAATTGGAATACTTGAATCCGAACTAGTAACAATAAGCTGCACAGGAATTAGTACTCAATATATGTTGTATAAGTTTGTTGAAATCTTTTGGATGTGAATGTGTTACTTCAAGTGGCTTATATTAAGGTTCTCTCAGACTTATTTGAGTGTTAAAACAAATCCAAGTGCATATTTTTGTTACAGAGCTCTGCTTCATAATTTTGTAATAATGTTTTCACATAGAAAAAAAAAAGCTTGAATAGATCTAATCTTTCTCTTTCGGTGGACTGTTGCCTGAAAAAGTTAAGACTGCACTATTCACTGACTAAAAAGAATACTTTTTAAAAAAATCAAACATTCAGATTTATGACAGGACAATACCTATCCACTTTCAGATATTTCTTAGAAAGGAAAATTGCAAAATTTTCCAGAAAGAACTCTGTCATTTTCAACATAAAACAATTTGCTCTTAGTAAAAAATAAATAACACAGAAAGAGAAAAATATCAATATCGAAAGAAAATTTTAGAGAAAGATTTTAATAGTCACGAGATTAATACAATGGGAATTTACGCTGTCACCGTGATCTAAAGCACCATGTGTTTCATATGTGACACAATTATTCAAGCTGGGGACCAAATGACAAATAACGAAGCTAGATATATGAGGGAGTAAACAATACAAAGAAAAAAAAAATCGAGCAGAGGGAATGTGGAAGAGTTAGCCAGAATTTAGTCATGGGAGAGGCCCTGGAGTCACGCTGCTCCAGATTTAAGCGATGCCACGTTTCCTATATTTTATTATCAATGATAATTCTACTTCTTTGTTGTCATTGAATGCTTTTCATCCTTCCCTAAGTTGATAAATAAGGCCAATACCATTTTAGTGTTCCTCTAAATTACTGATAAATGGCATGAGAGAACATCTAAGTCATACTTTAGGAGCCAAGAAGAATAGTGAATCCCAAACACTTCAGAGTTCTGGGACAAATGTTAGAAATTCTACTACACCCAGATTTTATACTGCAAAAAAAGACGGGGGGCCTTTAATGAGAAAATTCTCCAAACTCTGTAAGAAGGTCATTGAATTCTCCCTTCTCAGTTGATAATGTTCTCTTCTACTCTGGATCAGCCATGTAGCAGCAGGGTGAAATTGTGAGATTTTGATCTTAGTCAAGATGTATAATTGTGGTAAAAGTTTGAGCTGCTATGTAACTAGCCTTTTTTTTTTTTTTTGTATTTCTATAACCCCATGCAGGTGAAACATTCCGATATATACAAGTGATCCCAGATTATGATCCATTTTATTTTTTATTTATTTTTTAAAATTTAATTAATCAATTAATTAATTATTTTTAAATAATTTTTTTTACGGTGACATTGGTTAATGAAATCCAAAATGTTTCAGCTGTACATTTTAACAGTAAGGCATATATATATTTACACTGTGTGTTCGCCTCCCATAGTTAGATTTCTATCTGTCACCACATATTTGATCCCCTTTACCCCATCCACCTCCCCCTCCCCCCACCTCCTACCCTCCGGTAACCACTAGTCTATTGTCTGTGTTCATGAGTCTCTGTTTGTTTGTCCTGTTCATTTGTTGCTCTTAGATTTATATCCCACATTTAAGTGATATCATGTGATTTTCAACTTTTTCTGTCTGGCTTATTTCGCTTAGCATGATTATCTCGAGGTCCATCCATGTTCCTCTTATGCACAGATCCCATGCTCAGACATGCTGGTGAGCAGTTTGGGTGTTTTTTGTTGTTGTTGAGCTTTAGATGTTCTGCTTATTGTTGTTTCAAGGGGAGAGATCTGGAGACGTCTCTTACTCTGCCATGTTTCTCTAAACCTCTTGATTTCGATCCCTTTTATATGATCCTAGGGTCCCCAAATACCATCACTACTGAAATGGAGATCTTGGCACTGGTACCAAAACAAATAAAGCCAATGTAGATTCTACTACAGTAGAGTATTAAAATTTAGGGAGAAATATTGAAAAAGATTTGCTATCTAGAAATGCTCTAGAGGAGAGCAATCAGTTGTATCATGCTTCTCAAGTGATCAATGAACACTAAAAAATTGCTTCTAATAATCATTCATTCAACAAATACTTATTGAGTGCTTACTCTTGTCCATCTACAGTAGTAGTAGTAAAAACAGTGTACCATCTTTCTTCTATAAAGCTTTTGCTACAGACCAACTGTTAAAATAGCATGGACACTAAATTGCCTTTTTCTAGTCATCATCATCATCTATGCTCTCTTATTTGGTATGCCCAGTTGCACACTAATTCAAGATCATCTGTTAAGATTAAGATTTCAATCTTCACCATAGCACATAGTTTTTCTAGAGGCAAAGCTAATTGCCTGATATAAATTGATAGGACACAAGATTTTCTTTTGAGTCATCTACCCAATCAACTTAGTCCTGATTGCTATACTTGGGAATGAGGTGTGACAAACCTTGGATTTAGGTTATCCTATTTGGCTTTTGGGGGTGGAGGGGAAATGATGAGCAGGCAGAACTCCAACCCCCTACTAACTTCAATCAGAACAGTTAAAAAGCAAGAGGGTTTTAGTCCATTTCTCCCCTGTTTGCTTCTTAGAGGTATTATTATTCTCCAGGTTAATCTGTCTCAGGAAAAAGAGAGTTGGCTTTCTAAAAAATATCACTTCCGTATCCTATGACACTAATCTCAAAAAAGTGAAAAGTGTGGTTAACATCCACAGAATATTTAAAATATATATGTGGTTGATTCCCAGGAAATTTCATTGTTACTTTTACAATATACCCACTGTTTCTTCTTTCTATTACCAAAGCCCACAAAACTTCCTTAGTTCCTCAAGAACTGCTTTGTTGTGAGGACACAATGAAAACACAGACTTTCACATGGATACTTGATTTAATGATGCAACAGTTGTTATAACTGATGCTCAGAGGGCAGGTAGCCTGAGTTAAGATCCCATTCTGGCATTCTCAAGCATTAGTATGACAGGGGGCAAATGACTGGACTCCTTCCCTCTGCCCCGACATCCTCACCTGCAAAGCATGAATTTTTACAGTATTTATTATAGGTAGGTGGTTGTGCTTTTGGTGGGCTAAATGCGTGTGAAGCATTTAGCACAGTGCCTAGCCTGGTTAAGTGTTCATGAAATAGAAACTATTATTGTCACAATATGTAGATGCATAAATGCTAAAATGTCTTCCTAAGAAAGCTGATTTATAGCAATGATAATGTGGACATTTACATTGCTTTCTCTGGCCATCTTGCTATTCTCTATCTGTGAGGCAGTCCATAGAGAAGACTCCCTGCCTGTTGTCTAGGGGTCAAGTAGCCTCTTGGCAGTATGTTCTGTACTGATAAACACTGACTTAATATGGGCTGTAACCACAAGGTACAAAATAGGAAAAAAGAGAACGGAACCACTATAGTGACCACCTTTCCTGGACAGAGACCTCAGAATATTGACCATTGTAAACCTACCTCTTATATTACTGTTTGAAAGGATCTTGATAAATAATTAAATCCACTGTCGCATTTCACAAGTGGGAAACTGAGGTTCCTATGTTAGAGAGAGAACCAAGGATTAAATTTAGATCACTCTTTTACTTTATATCATATAATCTTTTATTATGAACACTTTCAAAAATCACAGATGTAGAAAGACTAGAATAATGAGTTCTATATATTCATCTTCCAGCTTCAATAATTGTCAACCCATTGCCTCCCTTGAAAAATCAGTTTATCATCTGAATCTGGTGTCATATATACTTCTTCATAGAGTTATTTAGAACCAATATCGAACAGAGTGCATATCCCAGGCAAAGAAATGTAGGACTAAAAAGAGAAAGACATTGCATGAGAAACAATGGCAGACTGTCAACAAATGCCTGAACTGTAGAAAATTTGCTCAAGTTTTTTCTTTTTATAACAGTCTGTAAAACACAGATTGTTCCTAAAGGACACTGTTCCTTTAAAGTACTTTCTGATCCCACCCAGATCTTGCACCCTGGCTAAATGCCTGACCACTCTTTTAACCTAGTCTAGAAAACATGAATAAAAGATTGCAAAAGATCCAAAGCAAAGACAATTTTTGTTTCACACAGAGCAGAACAATATCAGATAGTCAACTCCATCCCCAACAATGGTCTTTGCTGTTGGTGTTTGCTTTACCAGTCTTTAATTCCTGCTTGCCAAACTTTATAAGGTAAGATGTAACTGTTTTGTTTTAATCACTTGAAATAAGATAGGACTAGTGAGGAAACATGGAAGACTAAATGATTTACATACTATGTGAGAAAAGCTTATAAAAAATTGTATACTCTGCTATTACTTTAAATTAATTAGAAAAATATGAATAATTATTAAAATGTAGAAATTTAAAATTTATTTTAAAGTTATTTTTAAATTGATTTTTAACTTATAGTCTACTGCATACTATTACAATGATGCTGATATCCTTTAGGACATCATTTTCTTAATTCGGAATAAGTTTTTATAATTCAGTATTAATTATAGTATACTTTAAAACTTGGCTAGTTTGGCAATTTGAATTAAGTATTTATTCATCATTTTATCTTCAGATAGAAACAAATGAGATGCAAATATTGTGAATAAAATTGGTAAACCTTGCTGTAAGATAATTTTATTAATGAGAACTCATAAAACAGAAAGTCTTTGGAGTTATTGATCCTGATATTTACCCAAAATAAAATTTAAGCAAAAAAAAAAAAGGAAAATTATGGCATTTAATAAAAGATAATCATTGTTTCTGTATTTATAAAATTAAACCAGTAGTAAAAGTAGAGGTTTATATTTATTTCATTTAACTAATGGCATTGCCTCCCTGAAACCTATTTTACTTGTTATGTGATGTCTAAATGAGAGAAAGGTGGACATTATTAAAATACAGGCAAAGTAAAACATGGCAAAAGTGATTAGAAATAGATGGGCCCTTTAAATGCCAAACTAATGAAAAAGAGATTTCAGGAAGGTAGTAAAACTATAAAACTAGAGGAAGAAAAGTAGAAAGTTATAAGGGTGTCCTCTGGTGAATATCAGAAAACAGAAAGGAATACTAAACTTTGGTTTGGGAGAGTTAGATAAAAAATGTCAGAGCAAATAATAATAAAATGTAAGATATTCTGATTACTGCTAATGAATAAGTTATGTTAGTGAATATTGTATATACAAGGATTCGGGTAAGAATTCATGATTATATGCCAAGAAACTACACGAATAGGTGCTTAGTTTTGGAGAAAGATAAGTATTTAAACCCAGCATTTCCAAAACCCAAAATGAGACCTACACATGAGAAGAAAGTGGTTTTCTCCTCATGATCCTGCATAGTTATCACCGTATTTCAGTTTTGGAAGAGTCATCTTGATCATGTAGCCTGTAAAATCTCTCATTTTCAATGAAATTAAATTTTCAATCTCTTATTCATAGAACTTCAAAGAAGTTACTTCTAGTATAGGCTCAACAAAAGGGAAAGTCATATGTAATATCAGGGACATGGTGTTATTCCTTCCTCCTCTCTGAAAATGCAATAGCAGCTGTGTTTTGTAACATCGCCTTATTCACACAATCTTCAGAATTAAACTTGAACATGTTTTGTATTCTCCTCGGTGTTAGCAAGGGGATTACATCCAGAGGAACCTGAATGTCCTCCATATATTCTATTTCCTTAGCACAATTCTTATTTTTTCTTTTAACACACAGCTGTTTTCACATCTTAGCATACCTGGTCTGAAGAGCAGCTGACAAAATTGGTCAATTGTACTTGCACTTGCTAGCAGAGATGCTTAGCTATACTGATACAAAGTCAGCTTAACAAACTTTCAACTAGATGATGCTATTTGAGGAGCAGACTGTGGCGTGGAGCCATCCATTGGTTCATCTCCAACCCAACAGCTTTGCTTCCCTTTGGGGTTTCTCCATCTGGCATGTATGAAAGAAAGCAGTCACCCATCTCATTCCTCGCTGCTTTTGCATATATTTCCACTCTCTACTCAGAGCCTGGAAAAATCATGCCCATGATTTCCCTGTTCTCATTCCCTAAAGGCAAGATGCCAAACAACAACAACAACAACAACAACAACAACAACAACAACAACAAACGTAATCCTGTTTCTAGAACTTCTGAAGTTATAGTTTAAGCAAGCAAGCATTTCCAAACCATGCAGAACATTGGTTCAATTCTTGTTCCGATTCTCAGGTATGCTTGAGCTAGCCACACATTAGTCTTTTCTTACCGAGGAAGCTGTGAATTTAAAAGTCATTTGGTATATAGCTGGGCATATTGAATGATGAAGATGGCTGAAGTTTTGATACAGGATTGGAATTTTCTTTGTTAATCTACCCAGAAAAACATTTTCACAGGGCTATTTAGAAAGTATGCTTCCTGATTTCAAATCCTATTTCTGTCCATTAGTTCTTCTAGCTAACACAAGGACAGTACTGCTTAGCAAATCTATGATTTTTGCTTTCATATAATTTTTTAATGTAATGACTATAATAATCGGTTTATTCTACAAATTAATCATTCTTGAACATATATGCTCCAGAGAAGCAATTGGGTCTTTATATAAACATGTATTTCCAACAAATACATTTGCACCCTTACATCCAGATATAGACCTACTCCACCATCTTGACTGGAAGCTCCCTTCTCATATTCTTTTGATTCATTGGCTATGCAGTTGTGGTCCAGTTGGCAATTCTGGCGGAGGCAGTTTTCAAAATAAAAATAGACTATTTAGATGTAATTCTTTGATTTATAGAAATATTCGCCAATAAATGTTTTATTGTAGTGCCATGGTTTGTTTGGATTAGAAACTTTTAAAATCTCAATGTGGATATTTTTCTATAAATATGAATGAAAACTCTTTTCTTCAGCAACATGCCAGTTTTAAATTCTGCTGCCTTGAAATTAAAAATAGCAAACGCTATATTTTATTAAAGTATTTGTAACTGATTTTTCTATTAAAGGTACTACAGGCAGATGATTTTTCACCATCTACCATAATGTGGAACAGACATTTTGTCTTTTATCTCCTGCTTTTGCCAGCTTTTATGAGTCAAACAATATATGGACAAAGAAAGAAAGGATCAAAGTCCAATTTACTTGCAAGAAAAATTGATCTTCAGGGTAAAAAATATTTTGTTTTTGTTTTTAATGATTAGTTTTTGCCTGTTAAAGCACTATGATGAATTTTTCCAAATAGCATTTGATGTTAATAGCAAACCATATGTGTATGGATATATGTGACATTCTACTTTGATATGATTATGCTAATAATATACATTATCTATTTACAGAGCATACTTATAGAAATATCAGTTTTTAGAGCATTTGCACATTTAGTACCTCATTTAAGCTTCACAGTAACTTTATCAAATAGGCATAACAGAGATTGCCACATTCATATTATAGACGAAGAAATTGAGACCCAGAGAGGTTAAGTGGCACACTCAAGGCAAAAAGCAAATTAACTAGTAAAATACAGACTTAAGATTCAATACTAAATTCTCTGCTTTTAAGTTTCTTTCTCCCTTATTGTTACTATGATGTAATGTGTATAGTCATTTTCTCCCTTCCTTTCAAAAAGTTAAAAAAAAAAACAAAAACAAAAACACAAAACACCAAAACAAGATAGGGTCTTACCAATATGACACAAACCTAATAAATAGGTAGAGTGTCATTTACTTCAAGACAATTTTGCCCAATGTTTGTTGAATTTTTAAACTATGATGCACTCTTTTCCTCTCATTTTAAGCAGATTTTACTTTGGGAAGATGCTCAGAGTATATGGTATTTTGTTTAGTATTGCTTTGGTTTGCATAATTTTACAAGAGGAAAAGAACTTATAGACTTGGAAAGAGGTTTAGTTCTTTACACCTTCAGCCCTGTCTATAAGGTGCCTCTCTTTTTCACTTCTCTCTTCTCTCAGAAACAAACAATACACAATATATCACCTCAAGGCTTTTCTTATACAAAATTGTTTCATGAGTAGAGACAAGTATTTTGCCTAACCAATTTGTTCTATTTCAGACTCTACTTGCTTCATAGATTTTGTCTTCATTGTGGACAGCTCTGAAAGCTCTAAAATTGTTCTCTTCGATAAACAGAAAGATTTTGTGGCTAACTTGAGTGACAAGGTTTTCCAATTGACCCCGATTCACGCCTTGAAATATGACATCAAACTGGCAGCCCTTCAGTTTAGCAGTTCTGTCCAAATCAATCCACCTTTCTCTTCTTGGAAGGATCTACAGACTTTTAAACAGAGGGTCAAGTCTATGAATTTCATCGGGCAAGGTACTTTCTCTTATTATGCCATCTCCAATGCCACGAGGCTACTTAAGAGAGAAGGGCGTAAAGACAGTGTGAAAGTGGCTTTGCTGATGACTGATGGCATTGACCATCCAAAGAACCCAGATGTTCAAAGTATTTCTGAAGATGCCAGAACTTCAGGAATATTATTTATCACCATTGGACTTTCTACTGTAGTCAATGAAGCCAAACTTCGTTTGATATCTGGGGATTCATCCAGTGAACCCATTCTACTGTTGAGTGATCCAGCCCTTGTAGATAAAATTCAGGATCGCCTGGTAGGTATCATTATAATATTGATATCTTGGTTACGAATTCTGTGAGGATAGATACTAGGTCCAAAAGGTTAAAGAAAAACAATCTCCCTTGGAAATGTAAAGAAGAATCTTTCCGAAGTCTCCCTCCACTTCCTTGATCATTTACATTAGATAAACTGAGAAAGTACCAGGCTTATTCTCTAGAAGTGCAGTCCTAACTTTATTGCTAGCCAATGCTGAGGACATGGGAAGAATTAATGTCCGATAATACAACTCAAACTTCTGTTTACACATCCTGGGATCATTGAAACTGCTGACTTGTATTCAATTGGTGGTCAACTTGTGGTCTGCTAAGTTGGTCTTTTCCATTCCACACGTGCAGAAATACTGTTTGACTTCGTCTCACTTATTGCCATATTATACTCAAGCAAAGTTCATAGACTTCCAATTTTTTAAAAATGATCTCCTTGTTTCTTAGGTGTTAACAAGGGCATTCGATGTAAAATAACCTCCGACATGCAGTTTCTCCCATCAGATCAATGAGTCCCACTTGACTGGTCCGATTAACTGTATCAATGCTTTTCTTTCTTGGTTTCTTCGCTGTGTGTGAGTGCCTTTCCTCACTGCTTGGGAAAACAGAAGGCAAAGCAATCAAAACGAAACCCCTTTTCACAATATTTCTCAAAAAGAGAACTAGAGAAAAAGTGTTTGATTTATTAAGTGGTAAAATTGATTTTTTAAAAAAGTAATATTGATTTTCTTCGATTTCTTGAGAAAAGGGCAAGACAAATCTGTCCTTTAGGAACTGAACATTCCATATTGTTGTTTTCTAATTGTTGGGAAAAACCTCAGGCTCCATTTCAGTGTTGTTTTGCCCCTTCTCCCTTTCCTCAATCTTTTCCCCAACATTACTCTTATTATTTTTTTTTACTCAGTTGTTTTCAGCATGAAACACTGAGTTTTTCTTATCTAAATAATAGTTATCATTTCTTAAGTGCTCTCTCTATTATGCATTGTTCTGAACACTTTATATATATTTTATTTTATTAGATGTTTATGACAAGGTTGTGATGTAGGTACTGTTATAATCATTATTCCATAGTTGAAAATTTAAGGCAAGGCAAAGACCCCAAAGTCAGCATGCTTAATCCTGTAAAGTCATGCTGAAAAGGCAAATGGTAGCTTGTGGCGAATGCTCACTCTGAGCATCTCTTTTGCATGAAAGGGAACCATGCAGTGTGCCTGGCTAACTGCCTAGCTCTGCCTAAGGAATCTTCACCATTGAACTTAAAACAGAAGTTTCCAGCATGTGCAGGAGAGAACCCTGGGGTTGTGACTATAACTTTCCTATTACTGACTGTAGAAGATATAAGACAGGCAGCTCCTTGTTTGGCCAGATGTGTAAGCTCAGAAGGTTCATACTCCTGGACACACCCTCACCAAGAGCTCCTGCCCAACTGAGAACACAGGCTTTTGGCAGTAGACTCGAAGCAAGACTGTTTTGTTTGTTTCTGGGGAAACCAAAAAATGACCAAGTGTCCCAATGCTTCTGCTCTTCCTTAGCATCCTGTAATTTCAGCTTGTTTGTTCAGATGGAAGGTCTGTGAATAGCCACTTCTTAGAAGGAGATGCAGCTTACCAAACACTTCCAGAATCCAAAGGGCTTATTAGGGTCTTCAAAGAAAGATATGCCAGTGTTTCAAATTGCCACTGTCTAGGAGGCAAAACTTGACTTTTCATCAGACCTTTGGTAAAATTCCTCATCTAATCTATTTCTATTACATCATTAGTTTAATTTTTTAATTTTTTTATTTTGAAATAATTTTGTACTTGACATTAAAAAATAAGTTAATTAGGTATAATTTTATTCCTTTTTATGACAGAATAGACTTTAGTTGAATTCATGGACATGAGTATGCACCATGAATAGATTTTGCAGGAGCCAAGACAAATCAAGGAATCATTGCACATTCTTTGGCATCTCTAGTGGGAAGTATCATGAAAGAACCCCATGAAAGAACATCTAGCTCTATCCACGTGGCCCCTGCTGTCTACTCTTAAATAATTGTCCCTCCTTGCTGCTTCCTTTGTCCTATTGTCCACAATAGTCTATGACTTTTTTCCTCATAAACTTTGACATATAGACAAAATTCCATCAATGAGTCAGTCCTTTGCATTCCTCTCTTCAAAATTATCCAGAAAACCCACCTATTCTAAGAAAATATCTTGTTGTTCCTCTCAATCTAGGAATATCCTTCCCACGCAGCTTGCTGTGTGCCGTTTTCTGTCACTAGGGCTTATAGACTATAAGTGCCCTTAGGGATGGAGCTTTGTTCATTGTATGAAACAATCTTATCTATTGTGCAGTTTTGGATCCATTTTTTGTTTCCATAGAAATACAAATTTCAACAAAAACAAAATCAAATAAAGTCCAAAAATAATTAGTTGTGTTATGGTTTTAATCCTCATGGCATGTATTTTTAAAGAGAAATATGGCAAAGCAGAAATTGAATTTTCAAAGGAAGAGCTAAAAAAGTGTAAAATTACACATCAGACAGAATAGGAGCTAAATTCATGAGTTTAAAATTGATAAGGATATTGCTTATTATAAAAAGATTGTATAGTGACAAAATTTTGAATTTTTCTTTGTGTCTTTAGTTGTTCTCAAAAATTACAGTTTGACTTGTATTATTAGTTGTTTTATTGTCTCTCTTGAATTCTTTTCAAATTTCTTTTCTTCTCTCCCTCCCAGAGGAAACCAAGCTTCTGGCATGTGTTTTAAATATTTTCATAATTTGGATTATATTGCTTTTTTACTCAATATTTTTGGAAATTTTTCTATGTTGAAACATGTAGATCTAATACATTTACTTTAGCTGCTAAATAGTTTTTAATTTGTTAATCCATTCCATTATCGATGGATATTTTAATCATTTCCAGTGTTCACTATTAAAAATAATGAATGCTGAAATGTACAAGAATTTCCCTAGGGTATGTCTAGAAGGGTTGTCAGCATACCAGGTAGAGAGACAAGGACTTTTCCTGGGCAGCCTAAAGATAAAGCATGCACATCTTTAATTTTCTAGGTACAGCCAAATATTCTGGAGAAGGGTAATGCCATTTTACACTGAGACTGTCAGTATATCCGAGTTCCCATTTCTCCACACGACCTGGTATTTCTTAAAGATACAAGTATCTCATCTGCTTTCAGCCTGGATTTACACTGGCTGTTAACTTAAAAGGGGTGAAAAGGAGTGAAAAGGGGTGAAGGAAGGGGGAAGAGAGGACCACAGGTGAAATCTTAAATTTTGTACATAGGGTCTATGAACAGAGTTTTACAGCTCCCAAGACTATGTGGTCAAATGTTCTCATTTTATATACATGGAAAATGACCTGGAAGGATTATATGACTTGCCCAAAGCAACATGAGTAGTTAATGATGGAAAGAGAATGAAAACTCTGGATGACACTTAATTCCCAGCCTAATTTTCCCTCCCATTAAATTGAGCTACTTAAAGCATTTTGTTACATCTTCCCTCTATGTTATTAGTTTGTATGGAAATAAAGATAAAGTAAAAACAAACCTAAAGAGACATGAAGTCCTCCATAAAGGTACAATTTGACTTAACTTCCTGCTTACATCCTTCATTTTTAATGTCTTGCAACAAATATTCTAGTGCTCTTTATTTTCATTTTCTATTTTGTCATATGTAAGTTACCCCTTCGGATTCAGTCATAAGGTAGTAATTTGACACATAATGTCTACTGTAAGAAACCAATAATTCTATCTATAAACATAGGTTAATTTTTTTCCAGCGTCTGACTTCAGCACATTTGTTAAATAATACCCAGTGAACTGTAGTAAGGTAGCGAGGCCTAGGTGTTGGACAGAAACCAGATTGTGAATTTCTCTAAAATTAGGAATTTAAAGTGGTTTGAAAAATATTCTGGTCTACAGCCATGCCACCCTGAACAAGCACGACCCGTCTGATCTCAGAAGCTAAGCAGGGGCAGGCCTGGTTAGTACTTGGATGGGAGACCGCCTAGAAAGACTAGGTGCTGTAGGCATAAAAAAAATAAAAAATAATGGATTGTAAGCTGACAAGATCCTTGCAGTCTGTGAAGTCAATCACGGGTTGCCTCACCTAAAAGAAAAATATTCTGGCTAATTCATTTCTGTGTGAATAAGAATGAAGTAGCACTGAACTTGGTCAGGTGGCTCAATCCAAGCGTGTGACCTTGGACAAGTCACAGTACTGAGGACTTAAGTTTCCTTATTCTAAAATGAGAGGTTTGAGCCGATTACTTCTAAGGTTCATTACTATTCATGAAGTTATGACCCTAAAATTAATATTTTAATGCCCTCAAACGAATGAAGAGAAAAATACACAATTACGTATTCTGCCTAAGTCTTCGTAAGTAAAAGTAAGACATTTCTCATTCTAATTAAGTTTGTAGCAAAATTATGAAGATTATAGAGCTGATAAAAGAAATAAAAGATAAGCATAGGATGCAAAAGAAAAAAGTTACTAGAAAACAGAATAACTTTTAATGTAGCGCCCTTCATGTCTAGTACTACATGGTTCAGAGAATTTCTTTGTTGGCCGGTAGGCTTTATTGCTTTTACAAGGTTAAAAAGGCTGAATTGCTATTCTTCTTGAAAATTGCATATCCCATAGGGAATAATTAAAACTAATAAGAAGTTGAAAGCAGAACCATGAATTGAGTTAATGTTTCATTCTTTTTTCCCTCCTAGGATACCTTATTTGAAAAGAAGGTAAGTAGCACGTGCCTTGATTACTATGAATTACTCCAAAAGCTAGTGTTATCAAATCAGCATAATTCACATTAGAGGATAAGATGTTACTAAATAAAAATGCCTAACTATTTTTAAAAAGAGCCACTTTATTTCTAGGCAGCCATCTAATTTCTTTTAGGCTACCATATCTACTGCAGGTTGGAGAAAATTTAATGTGATTTCAAAGACTGATTTTAGAAATTAATGATAACTAAATGGCATAACTTCTGCTTACTTTAATATGACTTCCTTTATTCTCAACATGTCTCTAACACCAGCTCCTGGGGGTGGGGTCCTCCACTTTGGGAGGTGTGCCTACTGTTAACCAGGGTTAGGCAGAGTACTTCTGGCTAAAAGACAGAGCTCAGAGTTGCCCCTTACTGCTGCCTGCTGATAGACTTTAAGCTTATTCTTCCTGATGGTTGATTGCAACCAGATCAAGTGGCAAAGGAAGCTGGCCAATATGGGTTGGGTTGGACCATACTTAGTACAACAGATGACCACCAGCTTGCTGAAGACTCCTGTACTGAACATGCATTTCTTTGCACGAAGAATTTGGAACATCTGAACTTAGTTGGATAAATTGTTTATTTAACATCAGAAAATTTACAAGTAGTATTGTGTGAAATAATAGGAGACAACCAAACCTTGTAGAGCACAACATTTCACTGACTTATACATGGTGAGATACACCATTATTTTATGTGGCATTAAGACAGGAAAAAACTCTGCTGATTAAACTATGATACAGTGCCTTCTTATCAATTACAATTTTTCATTTCATATTTATGTAAAGAGTCCTCTTAGATTTACTTGGATATAGATTTTTCAAATCTCATATCGCTTTTGTACATACATATAAAAGGAAATACAAGCAAACTAAATTGGTTATTTCTAAACTTTCTTCACAGAGTCTAAATAAATTCTCTGAAGCACTTTTTTGTCTGAGTCATTGATGTACTTGTTTTTCTATAAAATACCGGCCTCTGTGCCATCAAAAGCACTGGGGCTACGGCATTTCCTAAGAGTGTTCCAGGAGAGTCCCTGGAGATTTCTTCCATTTCATTCTATAAGTTTTGGAGTACATGTACAGAAAATAGTACATGTACTATTTTCACTCTGATTTCAGACATTAAAATAAGGAAAATGTACATCTTAGAGTTGATAAAATATGTTATAATTCAAATTTGTTGAGTAAAGGAGTATTTGATATTTGTGTATTATTGCACTTTGATACACCTTTAGCAACTAGATGTCATATATATATATATACACATATGTATATATATATGATGTGAGGTATATTTAATATTTAATATATAAATATGGCAATATTTAATAATATTTTATTAGCTGGCTCTCACTAGATCTGAGTTTTCCTAGAAGAATTTAATAGAGAAAGTAAAATCTCCATAAATTTACAAGGTAAAATTTCTTCAAGGAAGTATTCCATTCAGTACAGTACTGAATAAAATTTGAAATGCTGTCTTTCACTATGTGTTAATATTGTATTTCATTATTGATTCAGTGTGAACGCAAGATTTGTGAATGTGAGAAGGGAGATCCAGGTGATCCAGGGCCTCCTGTGAGTATATTTCTCCTTTGAACTTACGGTCAACTCAGGAAGTCCTAGCAATGACTGCTCTACTCACACTTGAAAATTTGAAAACTCCAGAGCTATTTTGTGTCCTTGAAAAGCAGTTGTACGCAAATAGCAGCAAAAAAGGAAATGCTCTTTCTTTTATTCCTTAAGGGGAATACATTCTGTCCTTAGAGATAAGCCTGGGATTTCACTGACCTGAACCAAGGGCAAACTTGGTTTAAAAGGATGAAGTTGTTCCCACAAAGGATTTTTCAGCAGCACTTCTTAAGTGACAATTGGGGCCAGAATTTCTCAATGTTGATCCTCAGTGCTTTAGGCAAAGCTTCATTCACTGCACCTAGAAATAAGTGACACAGACCTCTCCTGACGGTAACTGTGTCTTTACATGTATCCAAGAACAACGCCATGTGGCCTTGCGCAGAGGAATCTCTGGGTGAGAAGCCTTGGAAATTAGAGTGAATCCTGTGACATGAAATAACCAAAGGTAAATGGCAGGATTTACTGTGATGATTCAATACTTAATAAAATAATCCAAAAACGAGTGTTTTCTTTATAGGCTGGCCTAAGTCTGGTAGGTGCCATGTCTGTACTGGAGAGGCATATGAAATGACATCATGATGCCGAATCTTTCTCTAACACCAGATCATCAGGAAGCATCCATGCTGCTCATTCAGTATTCTATTTATGCATGTGATTCCAAACCTTAGTGCTCAGAAGCCCAGTAGAGATATTTCACAAAAATGTATGTATAAAAATTTTAAACTAAAGCTTGTGTTTGATTGGTGGGGAGGGAAATGTATACTGTGAACTTCTTAGACTATGGCATATTTTACCTGAGACTTAAGTTCAAAGCCTATATTTTTTCCAATCTTCCTATCAATCAAAGCATTAGAAAATGCGGATGCGTGTTAGTCTTTTTTTCTTCAAAATATAAAGTTAGATACATTACATGATAGTGTGGCAGCCAGTAGAAGCTGACTTTAGCCAAAGCAAAGGTTTAAACTTCCCTTCCTATAAAGTCTTCGTTTATACTTATTATACCAAGGAATTACTGATGGAAGGCTTATTTGTGGCATTCAATTATGTTTTAGAATGAATAGTAAGAAAACTTGCAATCGCTGAGCTAATTTGACAAGTTTAGTCAATCAATACTGTTAGAGGAGATTGTACCATGTTTTAATAAAGATAGCCATAGAACTATGTTATTTAAAATTTATTGGATGCCCCCAAACCAAGTTTTCAGACAAGTGAGCTTTTTGATGGCTTGAGAATAGGAAAATAAAGTACCTTTCTGGAATAGGATTTAAACTCTCTTCGTCTGTCTTTTGAGTTTGTCCCTTGGATATCAAGGAAAGAGAGACTATCTTCTGTTGAGCAAATCTAGACAATCTGCCTATTGAAGGCAGTGCAGCCATCCTGGTGTGTAGTAAAGGAGATAATAGAGTTGACTCTCTGCTTGGTAGGTAAAGATTATTGTACAATCTCCACTCATTCTATGGGATGAAACTGATCAGAAATTATTTTAAGATATAGTAAGCTAATAGAATAGCTGCTTGATATAATCTTTTTTCCCTTTGCTTTCAGGGTACCCATGGAAACCCAGGTATCAAAGGTGAGCGAGGACCGAAAGGAAACTCGGTAAATGAATAAACAGCCTCCCTATAAACTAGTGTATCTTATTTTAGATATGTTTAAAGAATAAAAAATTAAGAAAACAAAGAGCATTGAGTATATGTCAATGCCAAAAACTTGATGATTTCTTTGAAGAATATAGGATATTCACTTCCTACATTATCTATCTGGTTTGTGTTAGCTTGTATTTACAAATTCTGAGTAGGATATGATTGATCATTTTAGTCTAATCTTTTGGAAACCTTGGGACTCAATAAATACAAACTTGTAATTAAATAATGGTGTCCTAAATTAATTAGCACAATGTTTCATGAATTATTAAGACATATTCCATATTAGATTGACATATGCACTTATGTTTTTTTACTGATCCACTGCTTGGATAGCTAACCAACGAAAGTAATAGACAAAACACCAGATTGTCTCTCACTCCCAGACCATCTTCAAGCATTTCCCTAATTCTTTTCTTTGTGTACCCATGAAAAAAATTCTAGATTAATTTTTTTAAATTATGTGTTCAGATTGATGTTGGGATGATGGTTTTCCAAGCTCAAGATTGACTGGAGGAATCACGGGACAGATTAGAAGATATAGCTATTGGAAAATTTGAGGCAAAATTTTGTATAATAAAAAATAATTATAATAAAGAGGAAAACATATAGGGAAATGTTAGCATCAAATACAATGAACATTGGGTTTATTTCTATAGTACATAAAGACTTAATAGAATAGATGAGAAAATATCAAGCTGCTAATGGTCAAAGGATGCAAACAATTTTAAAGAGAGGAAATAAAACTAGTAAATAAAGAAATAGAACAAACATTTAATTTCACGAGAAAATGAATAAAATTTAAATAGAGACAATGAGGTAGCATTTTATACTAATTATTTACATTGTAGTAGAAACTTTGGAGTCTAGAGTAATTGGGTTGTTTTGGTGGGGGCAAGGGAGCAATTTTTTAGTTTTCATAGTTTGCTTTTTTTCTGTATTTCAACTTCAAAAAATTTTATAATAGTTAACAGCAATATTAAAATAGTAATAATTAGTGATAGCTATGTGGTGAAATAGTTTGCTCTTCATTGTAAAAGTAACTTGGCATAAACATTTTGGAAAGCAATTAGGCACTACATAAGAGGCATTCAAATATTTAAAATTTTAACCTAATAATTCATTTCTGAGAATATATTTAGGGAGATAATGAAAAATATAATAAGTTAGATGCATAAAAGTATTTTTGCTAATTGCCCACTTATCAAAGACTGGGAATTTAAAGTTCCTTGGATGGCTTTACCACACACACAAACACACACATACACATACTCCCATACTCATTCACCTTATATGAGTCCAAATTAATGCCACCATGTCTTCTTTTTGTTTTATTAAATACCTGTTATAAATCTATGTTCGCATTTCATTTATTTGGCTTGTAATTTTGTGCCACATAATATATTTTCCTAAGTTTTGCTGAAATCAAGCAATCACTCTTGAGAACATTCTGGAAAACATTCCAAAGCCCCTTGGAGAAAAGCCAGAGTAGCTGGCTCCCAGTGAGTACAATGCTATATGTGAGAACAACGGCCCTGTTGTTAAACTGGGATGCAAGACTCAGCCTAAGCTGTGAATACGTACCTGGATCCTGCAGCCTCTACATCTGGCTTTACTCCAAAGGGCAAAGGCTATCTGAGCTGCTATTTTCTTCCCTAGATTGCATGGTGAAAATGCCAACCGGAAAGGCCAAGGATTTTTTTCCCCTTTGGATTAATTTATTAATCTGGGAATTCTGAATAATATATTTTATTGAGCAATCAGACTCTCTGCAGGGCTGTGGAGTTCTGAGGTTTTTTTTTATTTGTTACAGGGTGATGCTCAAAAAGGGGAACCTGGAGAAAGAGGCCCAGGGGTATGTATACAACTGGAATGCTTTCCTAAGAAAGTAATCTCAGGATGCCAAGATTCTATAATTGATCATTTCTACCCCTGAAGTGCAAGTGCAAAAATGATTTATATCTCTGTGTGCTTGTGATGATTCACACAGGCAATCAGACAGATAGAAACTTAGAAGTGGAAATGTGAAGAGAAAATTACCTGCTCAATGGGAGAGATGCTGGGACAAATAGTCAACCACATGACATTCCCTGATGCCGAATTTGAGCCTGGTGAAAGGCTCAAATGAGAAAAATATTTTATTTCGCTTCTTGCGTTTTTTTTTCCAATAAGGAATAAATTAAAATTCTGGGAGCATAAAATTACATAATCTAAATTATGTTTTTGTGAATCCAATTCTACAGACCAAAAAAAATCATTCTCGTTGATTTATTATCCCTAAAATTAGATGCTATCTGAGGTTTTCTGAGAAATAATTACAGAAAATTTTTTCATTTGCATTTCAAAATGCAAAACTTTTGTATTTTTCTGGGAAATTGCAGGAATGCAGTAAATAGGAGAGAAGTGTACGGTGAATAAAAGAAGGCCGTGTTACACTTCTCCTCTCGGTTTGTCCCTTAGATGAAAACCTAGGATTCAGACTCAGAGGTTTATGAAACTGTTCTCTTGGTGTTTTTAATTGACTTCATAAAACAATCTGATAGAAAGGTTGATAATTTCAATGGAAATTCATTCAGAAATTTATGTTATTCATTCAGGAAACATTGCTTGGGTATCTTCTACATATGAAGCATACTGTTATGTGAAAATAATATTAAGACAAAAAACAAAGCACTTATATTTTTGAAAAGTTTATTATCATATAGGAGAGATACTTAAAATAGCTACAATATGAATCAGAATGTCAAAATATTATAAAAATTGCACGTACAAAGTAATACAGACATTTAGAGATTAGAGCTGTCAGGTAGGTTTTACGGGATGACCATTGAAGAGTTTAGGATTATGATAGGAAAGGACAAAATAGGAAGGTGGAAGGGGACAAGCCTTCCAGATGGAGAGTTCCCTGAGCAGCAACATGAAGAAAGGCGATGTGTTGAGGAGTGGCGAGACTGCATGCCTGAAGAGGCGTATTGTCAGACATGGCTTGAAAGTCAGGGTGGGTACTTTATACCAGCTATAAGGTCTGGGCTTTACTAGGTCATGAGCACCTCCTCCCTGCCCTAAGATTTTAGATGTGGCATATGATCCAAGAGCTGTGTATTTGGAAGATTAATCTGATATGGCTCTAAAAGAGAAATTGAGGCAGGAAGAAGCAAAAGGAAGGAGCACTTAGATGGTTCATTGCTACAGCCTAGATGAGACATAACAAGGACACGGGCTGGAGCTGCTCTGGCCAATATGAAAACCACTAGCCATATATGCTCACTGAGCAGCTAAAACATGGCTAGCTTGCATTGAGGTGTGCTGTAGAAATAAAATATACACCAAATTTTGATGTCTTATTAACAAAAAAAGATGTAAACTATCTCATTGGTAAATTTTCATATTGATTACATGCTAAAATGACAGTATTTTGACCTATTGAGATAAATAAATTATTAAAGATTTTATATGTTCATAGTTGCTTTTTAATATGGCTATTAGGGAATTTAAAATTACATATGTGGCTCACATTTGAGACTCATGTTGTATTGAACAGAATTGGCTATGGTCATGACAAAATAGAAAGGAAGAGACACTGTGAAATGATAAAATGTGGTGACTGCCTCTAACTCATATATTCAGCAAATACTTAATGAGCACTTTCTCTGCATCGGTCCCTATGTTAAGTGCTGGGAATATAGGAGTGAGCAAGACAGATAGGCTCTGTTTCATAAAATGTTCTAGCCAGGAGGCAATAGATAGGCAAACAAATGAATAAGAATTTCAGTCAATGATAAGCATTACGAAAATACAAAACAAGGTCACGAGGGTATTTTAAACAGAAACAGCAGTAGGGACAAAGGCTCTGGGGTGGAGCCTTTGGCAGTCTCAAGAAATGGAAAGAAAGCCAGAACTTGATGAAGAATGTTGGCAGACAAGATTACAGAGATAGGCATGGTCTAGATCACAAAGGTCCTTGTTGGCCAGGGTAAGGAAGGGAGATTTAAAACTAGGTGCAGTGGAAACTATTGGAGAATTTTAATTGCTTGGATTAGAGGAATGTATGGAGCGAGTGGAGAGAAAAGACGACTATAAACTTTCGATCCTGTATAATATGGAATATGATAGTATCATTAACAGAAATAATAAAGTCAGAAATGACTTCGGAAGAGATTGATGACTATGGTTTTAGATATTTTAAATTTGAATATTTAAAAACTAGTAATTAAGATGCCATGAAAGAAAAAAAAGAAATAGAAAGAAAGAAAGAAAACTGATAGCAACCGAATAAATTAACCAGAGATTTTAGAAAGAAAAACAGAGGAAAAAAAGAACAATATACTAAAAAGCTAATACTCCTTTATTTTAGTAAACTATATTGACTCCTTCCTAAATACAATCTTAACTCTTTTAACATAAAGTAATGACAGAATTTTAAATATGGTTGTGTGTTGTAAGGGATGGAAGGCACCTCAAGTTTCCTGAGATTGGAAGTCTAGCTTTCTCAGCACTGCTAACATGAATTGTTTTCATAAAGAACCACAGTTTAACTGTTTATGCTGTGGTCCATACTTTTAAGCACAATACTAAAAATCAAACCATTTATGTGAGTAAATATTTCTAAAAATGGATTAAATTGTAGCTACAATATTTTAGGCTAGTTTTATTTTTATTTTTTATTTCTTAGTGACCACTCATTTGGCAAGAAGTGTTATTTCCTCCCTGAAGTTTTTCTTTTTTTATCTTTTGTAAAAAAGTCACACACAGAACAAAATTTTGTAGTCTGACTCTTATGAAACTGCAAGAATAGCTTGTTTATTCCACTAGTTTCCTGAGCCCACTTAAAATATGTCTTACAATTCTATTTTCATATTTGAAAACTACAGTTGTATGAAAAAGACATGAAATCTTATTTGAAAAAGACTTGCTGTTGCTTACAGTTGGTAAATTTCTGGTCTATTTTATATTCAGCATTGTATTATTTAAAGGGTTTATGGGCATTGACACAATGGAGAGGGCTGTGCAGGATTCTCAAGAGTGACACAGAAGAACAGAATCTCTGGCCCCTTATTTATCATGAGACAAAATATAGTAACTTAAAGGTCACTGGCTTGTTAGAGTTTGATAAAGGAACCATTCATTTCCTTGATATTTATATTCTAGACCAAATTTGAAAGGAGGACTATAATAGATATAAATATTTACAAATATTTTAAAGGTCATTATCTCAGCCCATCCTCAAAGCCAACTTCTCTACCAGTCTCTGTGAAACGTTCTCAATTGTGATAGTTAATAATTTAAAAGTCACTATACAATTTTGAAAGGACCATTATAAGTCTTCACTTCTACAATGAGTTTCAGCATAGTTTCTCCTTCAGCTTGTGGCCAAAGGGAAAGAAATTGGGTTTGAAAAAATATCTGGAACTGAGAATAGAGTGTAATAAAGGGAAAAATAGGTTATTTTCTTTTCCCTAGTAAATACACATTCCCTAAGCACAAAGCAAAGTGAAATAGCTTACGTATATATGGCCTTATTTTCCAAGACTGTACAGTTGTGTTTTTGTTATGTTATAAAAGAAAAACATTAATATTTCCTTCATCTATACCTTCTAATATCATATTTTACTCTTTCTTTTCTTTCTTTAATTAGGGAACTCCTGGGTACAAGGGTGAGAAGGTAAGTTTGTAACAATAAATAGACCAGAATTCCAGAAAGGAAAACAGAAACATAACTGTATTTATGTACTTAATAAAAGTTATTTTCCTTTATTTTTGTGAGTCTAGATTTCTTAATTTCCAAATACACTCTTAACTCTGTTAACATGAAAAAATAATAGGACTTAACATATGGGTGTGTGTTGTAAGAGGTGGAAGGCGCCCTGAGATTACTGATGTTAGTAACTACCCAGCCTCTCTTAGCTCAGCAAACATGAATAGAGAGCCCCATTAACAGCTGTGCAGTACAGATATCCAGACTAAAAGTTTCCATATACAAATAGATGCAGAAATATTGCAATTAGTTTGTTGCTTTGGTCTTAACTTCCTATAAAACCTAGACACTAAACCCTCTCCTGGGGAAAGAGGATTTATCCTGGTTAAGCAGTGAACCACACTGACTTCATTCTGTAGGCATCTGGGTGGAGATTGTAAGGGGCAGTAAATTTGAGAAAGGAAAGTAATGGGTTGGTAGATTATTTGCAAATTACAAGTTTGGAAACTTATCAAAGTAATTCGAAGAAATTAACAGACCGATTTAGAATAAACAAGTTGAACTGGGGCTCAGAGAATCTTTGAGAGTGTTCAATAGTTCATTAATCAATCTATGCCATAGTTCTATTATCAGATTTTCTGTGTGAAATCAGAGCATGTCCCTATCATCCATTCTGTCCTACATGTGGTACAACCTTCAGACCTGGGTAAGAAGCATGCGCTTTAGAGGGTCCTGCTCTGTGTCAACTCTGCCTCCCCTAGGATTTCCAGAGCAAGAGTCCTGTGTGCCCTTGGCCCAGATCATGCTTTGGGTAACCAAGACCCTAGAAGCCCCTGCAACATGGTCTGAGCCTGCTCTGAAGGCATACACAAACCCCTTTCCTGTGCCTGTCTTCTTTCCTGGCCTGAGGGGAAACCAAATGATGCTGTTTGTTAGGGCAGGAGGGGGCCTTGGAGGGAGCTTTGTTGTGCTGCCTGAGGCACCTTCCTGTACATGCACACACACACTCAGAGCTCCTCTTATTGTGGCAAAAGCTGGAGGTGGGAAGCCAAGTGGGGGCTTGGCTCTAGGCTGTGGGCAAGAGACTATACTCCTACATGGACCTCTGAGGAATCCCAAAATTCTTTGATCTTTTAAAATTTTTTTGAAGATATGTCTGTCAAGAAAGGAAGCTAGAACATGATCAGTTCATTAGCTTGATTCATATCTTTCAACTGTTAAGGTACATGGTATGTGGGCCTCTGCTTGTTCTCTTCCCTGGCCCTGCAATATTAGGAGTGAACCTTCATACAGGCAAATAAATATGTTCCCAATCACTGGAAATATTAGGCCTAAAAAAGGAAGCATGTAAGACATGCCATGATTCTGCACTTTGCCATAAGCACCTGGGAAACTTGATGTCTTGGAGTGCCTATTTCATCACCCATGTAAAATCTGATTAATACAGGCCTCCCTAATTTATGGGGTAAAGGGAGAATCAAATGGAATATTGGAGGTGGCAATACATTATAAACTGTTTGCTGTTCTGTAAATGTAAGGCACTATTATGAAGAGATAAGGAATAAACGATAATATAGGAAAGCTGTAAAAAGTATTATAATTGTAAAATTGTCTATATGTACCTGAAAAAAATTATGGAGGCCTTCCTATCCCATCTTGACTTATATATAAAGAGCCAATTAGCAACACCAAGGAGCTATATATAGAGAGATTCACTGGAGAAGTTCCTACTTGGAAAATACAAGCTGTAAGAGCAAAGTGACCCTGAACCATCGACATTCAAACCAGAGTTTCACCAGGAGCAGCAGCATTAGAAGTCAGAGGCTGGGAGCAGAGTTAATCTGTTTGTAGCTTTCTGAAGCACTTGCTATCTGGAACTGTGTAATTGCGGCATTCCATAGGGATTAATGAACCCACCAAAAAAAGGAAACGCCTTTGCAGAGGCAAATAACATGAGTACAGTATTTTCATTGATGAAAATTTGCCTCTCAAACAGACACTGTTCTTCAGGACCCTATAGCTAACAAATCTGTCTGGACAAACGGAATGTGATTTCTGGCCAAAATAATTTCGAGTGTATTTATGGTACTTTTCTGTTTTATATTTTGGTGGTTGACTCATTTTATTCCCATCTTACATTATTAAATTAATTGCTTTCTAATTGATTCTTCAAGAGTGACTTTCCATTTGCATTCAGAAATAAATGTTCGACTTGTTCTAAGTGAAAGCTCAGTTTTTCCTGGATTGGTTTGACTCACAACATGATGTGGAGAGAGAACAGACTGCTTTTGAAGAGAGGCATAGCTGGATCTAAGAATTGCACCTTCCTCTTTCCTGCTCTGATTCTAGCATGCAGCACCCTAGGCAGAAGTGTCAAGTTCATGGCAGTGAGCCATGTTCAACTTTGGGCGGCTAATGAAGAACATGGACATGGGAGTCTAACAGACTCAAGCTAATGGTCATGGGCAGGTTAATCTCTCTGAGTCTCATTTTCCTTATGTATAAATGGAGATATATATATACCTGGCCAGGCTGCTGTGGGGATTAGCAATAATGTAAAGGCTTTGGCACATACTTTACATCTATAGTTGGTGGTTACAATTGTGATTTCCCTTCTTAGAGCAGTGGTCTGCTGGGTGGCTGTCAATCTATAAATCGTTTGTTGCTATTTTGTGATGAGATAGAGCTTGCACCAGAATATATATCCACTATATCACTAAATATACTGTTTAGTTCAACTGACATTTATTTTCACAGCAAGACTTTCTTGATGAAGTAAACGGGGCACTGATGTACATTTTAGTGCAAGTTCCTTATGTTGTTGGGTAATAGTTCTTCAAGTAGGATGTGTTAGAGCAGCATATAGAAAATAAAGTAGCAGCAGAAGTAGAAACTAGTAGTGAGGGCACTGGATTAGAAGTCATGACTAGCACATATATTTAAAACATTTAACCTCTCCAATTGAGTTGCCTTATCATAAAAATATTTTTTTGAGGCTCAGAATATAAAACCACTTTAAAATTCTAACTTTAGTTGTTATTCTAATTGACTTTATTACATTTTAGTTCAATTATTAGAAGTTTTAAAAGTCCGATATAATGGATTGGTATTCAGGATTAGTATAATGGATTAGTAACATTTTTGAATCACACAAATTTTCAGTCTATAAAATTGGGCTAATCATATCTACCTCAGACAGCTAATGTCAGATTAACTGAGATAATGTCTGTAAAATAACATTAATAATAAACTGTGAAACATAATTTAAATGTTAGCTTTTTTCATTAATATTCCAGGAGAGCAGGACAGTGGAGAATGATGATGGAAAATACATAGAAAGCTTGCCACCCTGCGGCAAACATTACTATCTGATCAAAGTTGTTACGCGGGTCTGGAGAATGGTGCCATGGAAACAGTAGGGACCCTGAGTCTGAGTAGAACTGGGTTCGGACCTTGATGGAAGGAAGTTATCTCAAGCTTAAGTTTTCTCAACTATAAAATAAGAATTGTAAAATTGATCTCTTTGGGCTGTAAATTAAATCACATATGCAAAGGACATGTAATATAATGGTAGATGCTCAGTAAGCCTTAGCTTCTTTCCTTTTAATTTTCATCTGTCTCTCAAAAATGTTAAACCTCATTAGGTGGTATCATTGATTTGATTCTGTCAAGTTAAGAATGATTCATTGATAACATTTTTCAGAGTTCAATGTCCAAATAACCCACAAGACTGAGTATAAAACTGAGTATAATCCATCAGAGTGCTTATGTTATAAGATTCTACTGGCAATCTTTAAAAGAAAATCCTAACACTGAATGACAGCAAATGTCCTCTTATTTATTTTATTTATTTATTTTTTTTTAGGGTACACGCGGAGAATGTGGTAAACCAGGAATAAAAGGTGACAAAGTAAGGAACATATTTTAAAAATGCTAACAGCTGTGATCCTTTGGGGCTGACTTTCCTTAAGAGGAAATTCCTGAGATACATTATGTTGATCTCACTGCTGGAGTTGAAGAGTCATTGGCTCAATTTTCACATCGGCAAAACATGAAGCAGAAAACAAAGCCATACCTAACTTTAGTTAATAGTGCCCCCAAACACCTTTCTTATAAAGCATTAAGACTTTGTTTTGTGACACCCTAACCTTTGAAGCCAGGCCTACTGAATGTTATGATGAAAAGGATAATTTAACCAGCAAAGTCAATTCAAGCTCTAATTGGGTCAAAGTAGAATTGTTTTCCAGGTGTGAACACTGAAAACAAGCATTTTCCAAAGTAGAGTGAAGAACTCTGTGAAATTAATTAATGAAATAGTTATAAATAATGTGGCAAAACTAGATAGTGATTTGAAAATTTGAAAATACAGCAAGCCACAGACAATTGCATAGGTATTTACCTTTCATTGAAAAATAAATATGAATAAAATATTTAAACTGGAGACAATATCAAATATGTTAAGGAGTTCTTTAATGGACCGGAAACACATAAAGAGTACATCTGAAACATAATAATAAGGGTCAAAAAAGTACACTATAAAAATAAATGGTTTTCATTATAGTTAAGAACTATTAGCGGCATGCCACTAAGATATCAAACTCTTTCAATACCTGTATTTTAATTACGAAAGAGAGTCAAGGAGAGAAAATGAGGCAGAAAATGAAAGCAGAGAATAAGATAATGACAGTGGCCTATGTAACTGAACTCTTCTGAAAGCTTTTAAACTACTCTATGGTTAAAGGTCAGGTGGATCTGAAATATGTAGGCTTGGTAATTATCTCTGGGCAAAATAAAAAGTGTGATAATGAATGGATTTTTTCCTAGAGGATAATTGATACTGAAAAATGGACTTGGAATTGAAAATAGAGAAAGAACACATAAGAACAGAACAAAAACAAAACAAAAGTTAGACAATAATTGGGAAAACTATTTGAAGTGAAAATGGCTGACAAATAGTTAATGTCATATTTCATTGACGAAGATGCCAACAATTGTTAAATGCCCTATTATATTCTGTGCCAGAAAGAAAGAAAAAAGACTGCCAATTATAAAGATGCAATTGATTGTCAGATATATTCCAGTGTCAGGGATATAAAAATCTGAAAAACGCATGTCTAGAATCAATGAAATATAGTGTCCTTGACATGAAGAGTTCACACAAGTTTGTAAGTAAAACACATAAAGAACATGAAGAAACAAAAAAGGAAATATAAATGACTAATAAATAAAAAATATCCAAATACGCTAGCAATTAGATAAGTGAAACTAAAACATTAAAATATTATTTCACCTATCAATTGAGAAAACACTGAAATAATATATAATACTCAGCGTTGATGTGGATTCTCTATAATATAAAGATATGTTCTCTCTATTCAGGTAGTGACAATGGCAATCTGAATGAATTTCACAGAGGAAAGTTTCACGTTTTCTTCCCACATATGGTGTGAGAGACAAGAGAGAGAGAAAATCTTAAATGTCCTTATTGTCTGTCTCTGCATTAGTCAGCCTCTTCTAGGAACTTATCCTTAGGAATGAGTCAGAGATTGGACAAAGATTTATACACAAAGGTATTCATTATAATATTGTTTAAAATAGTAACCATCAGAAACAATTTAAATGTCCAAGCTAGGGAAATGAGTATATAAATCATGATAGATTCATATTCTTGAAAATTATTCACTTTACTAAGAGTTGTTAATGACATGTTTACAGAAGACCAAATAGGTATGACACAAAACTGGATATGCGCTTTGACCAAATTATTTGAAAACAAATCTATTGGAAATAAAATTGGATTAAAATACGCTATACTTGTGAGGGACGCTCATAGAATAGAGGAAAAGCAGGAAAAAGGTGGAAATCTGAGAAAGAGACTAGATTATATTATACTTTCATAAAAATAAACATTAAAGCATTTCCTAGTTATGGAACATACCAAAATATTTTCTATTAGAAGAGTGTTGAGCATAAACAGTGTTTTGCCAAGTTTCATGTTTTGAAGTTGAGTAAAAGAGTGATCTAGACATTGAGAAAACTCATTAAATTAGTAATTTAACTGACATTATCTTGTTGGAAGAAAACAATATTCCACTAAGTTTATTGCTTTAAAGGAATCCTAAGAAACTTTTACTCTTATCACAATGTCAATAAATAGGCAAAAAATTTACATGTAAAATTGTTTTCATGGAGTTCATTTGCTAAAGGAAAGTTTGACCCCTATGTGGTTAATTAGGATCATTTCCTTAACAATGAATCTGTTGACTTTGACGTTAGGATAACCTGGGAAGACTGGCCATTACTGAGAACATACTCCCTTCTCTTCCACCTATAATCATTGCACTTTGAGACTGATATTTAAAGTGATTTACCATTAATTTTATTCCACAGGGATCTCCAGGACTATATGGACCAAAGGGACCCAGAGGACTTCAGGTAAGGAGAGTAAAACCAAATCTAAGTCTGGAATAGAATCACATAAAGAGCTTTTAAAAATCCTTACGCCCACTTGCAGAGTCACTAGAAGCTCCAACTTTCAGTTATAGACGCCTTAGATATATTTTTTAAAAAGTTGTTCATTTAAAATCTTCCAAAAAAGAGTCCATCCAGTATAGGAATAAGTTTGGAAACACAGGTTTTGAAAACAAACACCTCATTAATAAATGTTTGCTCTCAGCTTAAGTACCATGTCAGAAGCTGCGTATTTGAGACAAGAAATTTTTATTTCATTCCATTTCTCAATCCCACATTACCACAATTTAACTGAACTGTATAGTCTGACTTCTAACTCTAGGATTTCCAGGGACCCTAATGAATAATTCATTCCTGATGGGCCTTTTGTATACAGAACTAATTCCTGGTTTTCATCTTGGAGCAGGGCATTAGTGGACCTCCAGGGGATCCAGGCCCGAAGGGATTTCAAGGCAATAAGGTAATCATATCCTTGGGTTAAAGACAGGCAGAATGCCTTTCCCCAGGTGAGCTATGGTAACAGTATTTTATTTAGGCAGAAGTCAATGGACTCTCTGAAGAAGTATCTTTAGAAATACATAGTAACCTACAGGCCTATACATAGAATCATGTTCATGTACATGCAGAAAGTCAGTGGCATAGCTTTATCATTTATTATATTATTCAAAGGGGCATTATTAAATGTAAACTATTATCAGAATTTTTGCAGTGTTTCTTACTCTGCCCTGTAGTTATTATATGGCTCACTAGAAACTGGTAAGTAGCAAAAAGTAACTCAATTTAAATGACTATTTCGCACATGTACTGCCAACCCAATAATCAGTTTATAAGGGAAGAGAATTTACAACATAACAGCAGAAATCAAGCTTTTCTTTTCTAACAGGGGTACAATCTCAATGATCATTACCATGCTTGTAAAGTCATTCCATGGATAACAAGGCAAGACATAAGGGAGGGGCTGAGTAAGAGCCAAATAGAAACAAAAGATGCTATAAGAAGAATCTTGAAAAGACCTTCTTTAAGGCTTTGTTTTCCAACGAGAGTGGCCATTAATTTGCTAAAAACTAGCCTTTTAATTCCTTTGTAATTCTTCTCAATGCTTAGTAAATTTCACAGATATAGTAAATATCCAGTTGAATTAGTGACTGGAGATCTGTGGAATTTATAGCGGTAATAACAGCAGAAAGTGCTATCCCCAACGGACCCTAGATAAAGCCGATATTTTAAAAGTGCTATTAAATTTAAGTTGTGGGGAGTAGTTGGGCTACTTGAATGTTCTTTTTCTAGAGGAAAGGGAGTGACAAGTATAGTATTTTTAATGAGATAAAGACGATGTGTGATTTCCCAGGACACTTTTAATTGGCAAATTAAAATAGAATGGGCTTCTCAGTGGGAGTGTGCTTAAGCTTCATCTGGAAAAAAGTGTCTTTTGCAGTCCTTGCCTGTGATTAATTTTCTCTGGGGAAAGGAAATGGCTCTTTGAATACTGAGTAGGTTTTACAAATTTGCTTTGTAGGTAAAATACTGCAACAAGAAAAAAAATGTTTTGACAGTTGCGCTTATTTCTAGGGTTCCTTGTATACCTAGGATGATAGTTCTATGTTTGTGGAAAAGAGACTTAAATTCAGGGATCAGGGTTGGAGTTGTTTGAGCCATAAAGAGATATTAAAAATCACACTGGCCAGAAATTTTTATTTCGGAAAATGAGAAACGAAATCTGGAGATGAAATGGCTTGCCCGAGGCAGAGGCAGAGGCAGCCTCATCAGCTCTGGAGGGCATGTGAGGTGCTGGGCTGAAAGCCGGGCATATGGCTTTGGGAGATAGTTGGTGGCAGTCCATAAAAAGATGGCATTAGGTTTTTCTTTTTAAATAAATTTATTTCAACAAAATTTAGCTTTTAATTTCAACAATGCATTAATTCTTAGAAAAAATAATGAGTCAAGTGTTTTTGAGAGGCTCTAATTTTCTGAGAAAATAACACTTCGTGCTTGACTTTCACAACCTCGTAAGAGGAGTCATTGTTCCAAAAGTATTCAAGGACTCTGTCAGCTTTCCAAGGGCCTCTCTTGAGAAAAGATTTCTTAAAGTGTGATAAAAGATACATAACATAAGATTACCACTTCGATGTTAATCACTAAATTCCCTGCCAGGTGAACACACAGAGTTCATTGTCAATTGACAAGATGTCAATTTCTAGAGCATGTTTGAAGCTGTTGGAAGGGAGGGAGGCGGGAATGAGTATCTCTTATTCCCTCTAGTTACATTTCTGGTTTAAAGTCACAAATTTAGTGGTCTTTTAATTCTGACTTGAGACTAGGATTAATTTCTACTTCTTTGGATCTGTCAACCAGAGATGCATATCACATTGATCATTAATTTTTTTCTAAAAAAGGTATACATTTATTAGTGTATTATCTTAAAAGTCAGATTTCAGGGGATGGTTTCATTTTGCATTCCAGAATGTACTTCTAAATCTTAAAGACTTAATACACTTAAAGACTTAATAAAATTTCCTCAATCTGAAAGTAATGTTTTCTGGTGACATTTCTTTTTATCCATTACCATTTTATTACATAATGTTTTTAAGAAATTATTATTGCAATTTGTGTGAAAACAATCTCTAAAATCCAGTAATTTTGTATTTTCTAATGGACACAGGATTATTTTTTTAAAAACTTCTATAATAATAGATAACACATTTCTTATATATATACTATGTACAGATACAGTTCTAAATACTCATTTAAAACAATATCACCTTTCAGGGCACAATCTTTTCTAACTCCATGGTACAGATTAGGCTACTAAGGCACAGAAAGTTTAAGCAATGGCTCCAAGTCTACACAGCTACTGAAGGACAGAGTGAGGTTTCAAACCCAGCTAGTCTGCTTTTAACCACCATGATACATTCATCCCCATAGGATAGTTGCTCAATTTCCTGGATAGCAATCTGAGATAAATGCATTTCTTTTGGACAGTATGGAAATCGCACCTGTCTCTACTTTCAGTGTACTATTGCTGGAAACAACAGTCTGTTGAGAGGTGCATTTCGACTTAGTTATAATGCTCATCTGGAAATGCAGAAAAAGAAGGAAGGGAATTGCATAGGGAAAAAATAAACCAATAGAATGCTTTTTCAAATGTTTTGTTTCTTACAAAAACTTAAAACAGAAACCTTTCGACTTGTAACATTTGGGAAGATTCCCTGAGAGTTTCTAGATGGGGCTTACCTCTGCTTTAAGTTTGTAAATGGTCTCTCTCATGAGCTACAACCCTATTTTGTTGCTCCAGAGGTTGGATTTTCTTCATCAAAGGGTTTGCAGTAAAGGTGGCCAACGAACTAAAGGGAAAAAATAGGATGTGCTAAATCAAGGAAAAATGTGATTCTGGCCCTGTTTCAAAAATCACATGTGTCATTAATATTTTCCATGTGTAAAGTAGCTCCTATTATCTGAATACCCTTGTTGCCTTAGAAACAAAACACGGATGTCCCTCACAATGAAGCCTTGGTTCTCAGAGTACCTCAGCCTCTCTCAGGCATGAGGGGAAGGTGGTGGCATGCGTAAGGAGGACATCCCGCAAATCTCTGAATCAATTAGAATTATGATCAGGCAAGTGCCTAAGAAGCCTTCTCCCTAGTGCTGAAATGAGCATTGTGCTCTTTCTGAGTAAAAACCCTGAGTGCCTAGGAACCCTACTCCAGCTTCTAAAGGCTGCAGTGGTGGTTCAGGTTGCAGTCATAGAATGGGCCCTCTCATAACTGGAAAGAACGGCTCAAGATTGGCAGGCCTTTCAAATCACAGAGGACAAATTACCAAAATTAGATTTGAAGAAATAAACACCGAATGCTGGGTGATTTTCCTCATTTCTTGATGTTTTTCTGAAGTTATTTCTGAAGGATATTGCTTCCTCAAATCTCATGCAAATCTGCTCTTTCCAAGACCCTCTTTGTGCTCCTGGAAGGAGGAACTACTTATTGTGGATTGACCAGAAAACAGCTTGTGACACGTTGAAGTATCTAAAGCTAGAGCTTCAGTGCTAGGGCCAAAGGGCACTAGGAAATAGTCCAGATGCATTTTCCTAAGTTAAAGTACCACACATTAATCCTCAATTTAGAAATATCTTAATATTATATATTAATTTGTCTCAATAAATTGCCTCCCTCCTTCTAACCTCTTCCATTGTTTTACTCTAGGATGTTCACACATTTTCTGCAAGATTTACCACACCCTAAGTGTTTTCTTTTTGTGCTACACTCAAGTGTAGGAAATCCAAAGTCCTTTGGCATATGAGACTTGATCTTACCTTACCTTCAGTTTATCTTCTGAGATGTTAAGAAAATCCATATAGAAATGTCACCAGTCTGGCTCAGTTTAATAAACTGGATATGATTCAAGGTAAATATTCTCCAATGAATCAAACATTCGTCATCCATTGAAAATGAAGAAAGGACCTAGTATTAATGAAAAAAACAGAACTTCTGTTTCAAGAGGAGTAGTGAGAGAAAATTAGGCACTTAGACCACGTCAAAGTTCTGTAACACACACCATCACCATAATTCTTAAACACCCTATTCCTCCTTATCTAACTTTGTCTAACTGCCATTTTTCTCCATCCCTTATTTTGAGGTTCCCAAGCACAGTAGATATTTTTTAAGTTGTCACTATTTTTATGAAGAATTTAAGTAAGAGCTAAATATACAGATCCTAAAATTAAAACTATAAGCCTAGTAAACAACCCTATACAACATCCTGTTTCCTTCAAAATGCTCTATGAAAAGAGATCAATTTTTAAAAGAAGGCTGGCCATCAACCTTTGACATAGCTACTAGGAGTGCATATGCAGATGATTTTCGTAACTGGCAGTGTGCTAATCAAGTTTCATTTTAGCTTTCATATGTTATGCCTTTAAACATTCCTAGCCTTCTCTCAGACATGAACCTCTGGTGGGAGAATTGAATAGAACTCTGTGGGCCCATCACTTAAAAAAAAAGAAAAATCTAAAGCAGAAGATCCAGCAACAATGGGTCAGGAACGCACAATCACATTTAAGAGAGAAAAAAAATTATCATATGCACACTCACACATTTAAGATAAGCAAAATATAAGTATTTGTTGATTGAATGAATAACTGAATGACTGAATGAGTGAAAGGTTTTAAATGAAATGAGTTGTCAACAGTAGCATGCTGCAGACTGGTCAAACAGGTAGGAGCCTAAGAAGTCTCTTAGTTTGTCAATTTTGAGGTTATTGGAAACCTTTGAGAAAGCAGTTTCAATAGAAAGATTAGGGAGATGACACTGGATTGTGGAAGAAATCAGAGCGAAGGGTACAGTAGTTGGGAATTTTTACCATTTTTCTGAGATATTTGGATAATAAAGAGAAACAGGACAGTGTTGACATAACTCATCAAAAGCTTCTTGTGCAGTAAATAATCTAATGTGTTTATAATTTTACTTCTCATAATGGCATGAAGCCTTGGGACTTAATTTTTTTTTAGTTTCATTTTTATAACTTAGAGTCTCATGTTTTTTTTTAATGTTAATATTTTCACTAGAACAGAAAAAATCATTAGCAAAGACTTAATAGTTTAAAAATTACATTTCTATTTTGGTCATTATTTAAATATTTGATTTTACTCAAAGTTAGCTTAGTAACTTTAGCTGGTCAACCTATTAAACATAACTAATACTTCAATTGTGGTTTGAGAGTATTTCAATACCACAGATATGAACAACATGAAGAATTTTAAACTTTCTCCTTATTTCAGTTCTCACACAACTCAAAAACTTAGTAATCTCCTAACATCATGATGTGGCTTTCAACTACCAGAAAAAAAACCATGATTTGTAATAAAATATAATTCTTTATAACTCAGCGAGAAGTAAATCAGGTGAAATATACATAGACGCCAACAATTCCTAGTACAGAATAATTAATCAAACAAATCTTGTTTTTTTTTAGGTTCACAGCTCTCTTAACGGAATGACTATATTTTTGACTTCATATAAAGTATTTTAAGTACAGGGTACTGGAACTCGTTAGCTTTTCCAATTATCCAAAAACAATAATGGACCTTCTGGTTCTGGCAGGCCAACAACTTTGAACAAGGTTGTGACTGCTTTGTGTATAGAGGTGTAACAGGAAAAATTTCTTTACAACTTTAATTATAAATATCTGTTTAATGAAAACTCAGAGCAAACTTGCCAAGCTATGTGAATGTTTTTCCTCTAGAGATGTCAAAGTCTAAATGCTATTTCTGTCCTTGGCTAATTAAAGGGAAAGAATCATTAGTAATCCAGCAATTCTTGTTGTGGAAAGAGCTTTGACCTACACGCACATCTGCCCGCCAGGACTCTAAATGAGCTTATTAACTCACTTGACATGAGACAACTGATAGTGACAACTTGAAGTGGCAGAAAATGTGGGATGTCAGCCAATGGCTTCAAGGTAGATGATTTTCATTCCTAAATCTCTGACACATGTGGTTCTCAGCAGATGGTAATACTTTGTGTGTGTGTGTGTGTGTGTGTGTGTGTGTGTGTGTGTGTGTGCAGGGACCACTAAGGTGAAAACTCTGATGGATCAAGAAACCCAAAATGCTGCCAACATTTCCCACAAAGGTACCGAGTCTAACCCACATGCCCAATCAAGCTGGGCCTAATGTGGAATAGAATTAGTTACTGCAATGTCTTCGGAGGGATGTCAGAATTTTAAAAAATAATTATATCAATGTCCTTAATTCAAGTAAGGTACAACAGCACATTGTAACATGGAAAATTAAGTTTATTCCAAGCTAAGGTAAAATATACATAAGATTTATCATTTTAACTATGTGTAAGTATACAATTTAGCAGTATTAAATATATTCGCGATGTTGTATAATCATCATCACTATCTATACCCATAACTTTTCATCCCCTAATATAAACATTGTACATTTTAAACAACAACTCTCCTCATTTCCTCCTGTCTCCAGTCTCAAGGTAAGTTTTTAAGAAACATATTACACTGTCATATGAACCTATCAGTTTTCTCTTATAAACTGATGTTTTTGTTCTCAGATTTATGGAGAGGGTTCACTTTGAATGTTCTCCAGTAACTTATTTTGTGCTGGAGGCATCCAATGTCCACCAGAGCTGTGATTCTTAAAAGCTCTGATGAGCTGTTGACTAGTCCTTCCTTTTATGGAAAATTACACACAATTTTTTAGATTTTATAATATATGATGAAATATGACTTTCCAATTAGATTGAGCCATGTGAATTGCCATTTTTATAGGTTGACATGGTTGAATATTGTCAATTTCATGTGGTTTAACCTAATAGCATTAAAAAAACGAGTTAAGAGTTACTGATGTTTGGTACAATACAATAATTTTCATTACATTCTTCACCAATTCTTTATTATTATAGAGTTTTTTTTCTTATTTGTAAAAAATAAGTAGGTGGAATGATATTCAAAAATATTGTAAATGGGTATTTGAAATAATGATGGTTCCAAACTAAGTGCAGTTGGTTAACAACTGGTTTATTTGTAGAATTACAGAGTATGATCACAGTATTGTCAATCATAATTTATATTACCTTTACCACTAACTCAGTTACAACACTGATTCAGGCAAACTTTATGTGCCTGAAATGGCATGTGAGTCAGCTTGTATAAGTGTATTTCTTCTTGGCTTATATTTTACTTGAGAGAGTCTTGGTCTTCATATGATGGATCTACAACTATAGGTAGA